>NC_134467.1:31075000-31406666 GCF_047948215.1 Lycorma delicatula
CCGTTCATTGTTTCTTCTAAATCCTTTTTACTCTCGGCTAGAATTACTATATCATCAGCAAATCGTAGCATCTTTATATTTTCACCTTGTACTGTTACTCCGAATCTAAATTGTTCTTTAACAACATTAATTGCTAGTTCCATGTAAAGATTAAAAAGTAATGGAAATAGGGAACATCCTTGTCGAACTCCCTTTCTTATTACGGCTTCTTTCTTATGTTCTTCAATTATTACTGTTGCTGTTTGGTTCCTGTACATGTTAGCAATTGTTCTTCTATCTCTGTATTTGAACCCTAACTTTTTTAAAATGCTGAACATTTTATTCCCTACCTTATCGAATGCCTTTTCTAGGTCTATAAACGCAAAGTATGTCGGTTTGTTTTTCTTTAATCTTCCTTCTACTATTAATCTGAAACCAAATTGATCTTCTCTTAACACTTCTTCCACTCTCCTCAATTCTTATTTATAGAATTCTAGTTAAGATTTTTGATGCATGACTAGTTAAACTAATTGTTCTGTATTCTTCACATTTATCTGCCCCTGCTTTCTTTGGTATCATTACTATAACACTTTTTTTAAAGGCTGACGGAAATTCCCCTTTTTCATAAATATTACACACCAGTTTGTACAATCTATCAATCACTTCCTCACCTGCATTGCACAGTAATTCTACAGGTAATCCTGTTTTTTACAGGAGCCTTTCTGCCATTTAAATCTTTTAATGCTCTTAAATTCAGATCTCAGTATTGTTTCTCCCATTTTATCCTCCTCACCTTCCTCTTCTTCATCTATAACACCATTTTCTAATTCATTTCCTCCGTATAACTCTTCAATATATTCCACCAATATATCGACTTTACATTTCGTATTATATATTGGTGTACCATCATTGTTTAACACATTATTAGAATTTAATATAAGATATACAAGATATAGATATATATAAGATATAGATTTAATTCTATATAAGTTATTCTATATTTTTTTTGTGTTTCTTATCTATTAAAAAAAAATATTTTTTGTAAAACATAAAATGTTTTATGTTTTTCAACCATAATTTGTTATTTTTATTTTAAACCCCAAACTTTTTTAAAAATTAATTAAAATAAATCCTTTTTTTCAATTATTCAGGGAAGAATTTTAAATAAAACCAAAAAAATATATATATATCCCTTAAATTGGGTCAAAATCTTTGGTAAACGACATTCACAAAAAAAGCGTTTTTGAATGTATATCAATTTATTAACTTTTTTGTTTATTATTTCATGTTAAACGAATAATTTTCCAACAGGATAAACCAACTGTAAAAATCATGATGAAAATTTATTTTATTAAAACGATTTCTTACGAAAAAATTTAATGTGGCAAATTATTATTTATTGGGTATTATTATTGATAAGGGTATTATGGGTCAATAATTCCAACATTAACTGTTAGGAGATTTCATAAGAAAGCTACCTATTGTAATGGGTACCATGATTAGACTTCCGGAAAATTTCGACATATCTTCGCGTTTCACATCCCCCAGACCCCAAAACCACCGTAAGCTCAAAAGTTTATATATATATATAAATTTTACTTTCTTGTGGACACGATAACTGCCGTAATTTTCCGCCAATCACTTTAAAATTGGAACATAAAATACAACGATCCAAAATCTCGGTAGATTTCGATAATGGGTAAACCCGGACAATGAGGGGTCGAAATGGGAGGTTTATTCGAAAAAAAAATTCTTATTAAGTAAAATATCGAATTTGTTTAAAGTTCTTACTATTCTTTGGATAAGGGCCTAAAATTTATTTAAGTAAAATCTTTGGATATCACCAACCATTGGCCAAGAAAAGTGAAAAAAATGGGGTTTCAAAGACAAAAAACATCATACCTCCCTTAACACTTAAGTAGTCGCGCGGCGTACAGTATACGTCATATGAACTTTATGAATAAAAACTCGTAAATCAAAATTAAATATTTGTTTGTTCAAAATCTTCTTGAATCTCCGGAAATTCTTTACCGATTGCTTTGAAATTGTATCACAACGTTACATTGGAATATGCGCGTGTTTTTATATACCTTCTATTTATAGGTGTGTTCGATATAAGCTAAAAAACTACTGGACCGATTTACGCGCGGGCAAAAAGGGAGAAAGGGAAGAAGGGTAAAATAGAAAAAATAAAAAAGGGGAAGATAGGGGAAAAGGAAATGGAAATTTAATTTCGTTAAAACATATTTTATATTTGTAGATGATTAATTATATATAAGAATAGAAGAGAAATTAAATTTATTTCTTATTTATTTCTAATGAGTTAATAAGAAGTATAAAAGTATTAGAAAGTAATACGAAATGAGTTAACTCTGAGAAATAAGAGAACTTAGTTACCTTTGTTTATTTTTATTTTATTACTCGTAGAAATAGGTAGAAGTAATTTCGTGATAAATTATGTACTTAGAACTATTCTTGGTTTAGACAGTAACGTATTGTTGTTTTAAAGCGGGAAGTACTTCTGTGGGGAACAAAAGTGTGACCACTTATGTCCATCCATTTTATTATACTTCAGACAAAGACAAAGTAAATATTAAATTACGTTTTTAAAGTAACTTTTCCTTTTGTAAGATATATATGAATGAACTGTTAAAACAATACATTACGTTTTCATTTATTATTAACTTAATAATGAGAAAAGATATATATTTTGTTTATTATAAGAAGACGCTTGACCTAACTATATAAATTTTGATGTCATTAACTTGTTATTTGTAGCAGGAAGTATATAGAAATTTATTTCAAATTTTTTTTTTTTTTTTTTGTCTTCAGTCATTTGACTGGTTTGATGCAGCTCTCCAAGATTCCCTATCTAGTGCTAGTCGTTTCATTTCAGTATACCCTCTACATCCTACATCCCCAACAATTTGTTTTACATACTCCAAACGTGGCCTGCCTACACAATTTTTCCCTTCTACCTGTCCTTCCAATATTAAAGCGACTATTCCAGGATGCCTTAGTATGTGGCCTATAAGTCTGTCTCTTCTTTTAACTATATTTTTCCAAATGCTACTTTCTTCATCTATTTACCTCTTCATTTGTCACTTTATCCACCCATCTGATTTTTAACATTCTCCTATAGCACCGCATTTCAAAAGCTTCTAATCTTTTCTTCTCAGATACTCCGATTGTCCAAGTTTCACTTCCATATAAAGCGACACTCCAAACATACACTTTCAAAAATCTTTTCCTGACATTTAAATTCATTTTTGATGTAAACAAATTATATTTCTTACTGAAGGCTCGTTTAGCTTGTGCTATTCGGCATTTTATATCGCTCCTGCTTCGTCCATCTTTAGTAATTTTACTTCCCAAATAACAAAATTCTTCTACCTCCATAATCTTTTCTCCTCCTATTTTCACATTCAGTGGTCCATCTTTGTTATTTCTACTACATTTCATTACTTTTGTTTTGTTCTTGTTTATTTTCATGCGATAGTTTTTGCGTAGGACTTCATCTATGCCGTTCATTGTTTCTTCTAAATCCTTTTTACTCTCGGCTAGAATTACTATATCATCAGGAAATCGTAGCATCTTTATCTTTTCACCTTGTACTGTTACTCCGAATCTAAATTGTTCTTTAACATCATTAACTGCTAGTTCCATGTAAAGATTAAAAAGTAACGGAAATAGGGAACATCCTTGTCGGACTCCCTTTCTTATTAGGGCTTCTTTCTTATTTTCTTCAATTGTTTTATTTCAAATATAAATCGATAATTAAAATTATTTTTGTCATAATAAAAATCAATAATATAAAACTTTATAAATTAAAACACCTTCCTGCAGGATATATCCCTCAGGATATAATCCCTCGGGATGTATTCTCTATCCTGCAAGCTACATCCTGTTTTCCTGAAGGATTTTCCTACCGGATAATTTAACCTACGAGAAATACCTGCAGTTTAACAAAAGTTTAGATTGAAAAAAAATAATGTCTAATTTTACGGTATAGTAGGTAAAAAATTAAGAAAAGTTTCAAGATATTTATAAAAATTAAATTTATTTATTATATAAATTAATACACCATAAATGAAATTAATTTAATTTTCCTGTAATAAATTTAAAAAATGAACAGGTCATTCTATATAAAAAATAAATCAGAAAATAAAGTTGTAATACTTTCCTGGGAATGGTTATTTAATAATCTGGAAAAATAATACAGTGAACCCGAAAATAACAAGCTCGCTGTACCTTGATTGTAAAGGGCTAATTCCGGGATTTGTTTGGTTTTCTATCTCATTAATGATAAATTAACTCGCTATTAGCGAGGTATCAACGAATCATAAACTTGGTTATTAAAAGAATTTTCATTTTCAATATATTATAATTCAAAAAAAGTTAATCTCAATACAAGGGAAATAATATTTCTTCATTTACGAAATATACATGTACGATTTATACGTAAAAATTGTGACATCTTAGGTTCGTTCAGGTCAGGTCTGAAAGGTGAACAAAAGATTTGTAATAGAACGATGTGGAGTACGTATAATTCAAGTATATAATACAGCCGGCCTCCGTGGCGCGAGTGATAGCCTCTTCGGAGGTCCTGGATTCGAATCCCGGTCAGGCATGGAATTTTCATACACGCTACAAATCATTCATACCATCCTCTGAAACAATACATAACAGTGGTCCTGGAAGTTAAAGAAAAAAAAGTACGTAGCACAATTTTCAGTGCGGTATTACAAAGGTTGGCAATTATAATTATTTTAATTATTCGGGTTTTCTGTTTTCAAACTTCTAGGAAAGACTGGGACCAAACAATAATCCGTCAAAATTGCCCAAAGAAGTTCATCGAACTCTAGAGCATATTTTAAACGATTTAAGTCTGAAGAGGTGCGTGATTAAAGATAAATTTTCATCTGTTTTACCCCCACTGGAAAATTTAGTAGTCGTAATTTTAAGTTTAAAATTACAGTACTCTACCGTAGAATCAGTTAAACAAACAGTAATTCCAAACGGACAGTTTTAGACGGTACCAGATTTATGAAGCGAGCTTGATGTAACGTATTTTAAAAAGTCCCGTCCCGTTCCACCCCATATTTCAACGGAAGATTACCATGATATAGACGATATACTATTCTCAGGATTGATTAACTCGATAAAAAAATCAGCCTTTCAAGAATACTCAATAGATGACTACCCAACAGCCGATGACGATGTTCATACTACAGAAATTACGATTGATGAAGACATTATTACTGAGGTATAGTTGTACAGGTGATAGCGAAGCCGAAACTAAAAAAAAAAGATGAATCTACTGTTCTCCCAGTCGTATCAGGGATTGATGCTAAAGAATATTTTAAAAAATTAACGACGTTTATCGAGACAAATAATTTAAGTGATGAATTTATGGAGTACTTGATTTGACTCAATTACGTATGTGTTAAAAATCTACCTTTTTTAAGTATACTTTTAATTTAATTTAATTTTATACTAGGTCTGTTCAGAAAATAACGGAACATTTTTAATTACGAAAAATGGAGATATTTAGTGACGTTCGGTTGGTAGTATTGTGTTCCTCATAACCTCCTCTGTAACCACTTCTTTTTGATTATTCATATCTCGTTTAGTTTTTGTGTTATTGTTTTTAAAGAGCAACGTGTTTAAGTATACAACATAAGATTTTGTGTGAATCTGGAAAAAAAAATCACGGAAATGTTTCAACTTTTACCGAGTTCTGGAGATGATGCCCTGGGTCGTATACAATGTTACGAAGTAGTCGTCAGTCAATTAAAGATGACCCTTGGCCAGGAACGCCTTCGAATTCAACCGATGACACCCGCGTTCAGAAAATCAACAATCTGGTGCGTGCAAATAGCCGATTGACTGTCAGAGAACTTGGAGAAAAGGTTAGGATCTCGATTGGATCACACCGTGACATTTTAACTGAAAGAACATGCATCGAATCGCAGTAACGTCTCTTCCTTGTTTGATGACCAAACAGCAGAAAGAACATCGAGTACGGCAACTTCTTGAACGAACAAATCAATGACAATGAAACATTGATGCGAAAGATCATAACGGTAGATGAAAACTGGGTTCACGGCTACGACAACGAGACAAAAGTTCAATCATCAAAATGGATTGGCAAAGGATCTCAACGCCCCAGGAAAGCACATCTCTAATATCAAAGTGACGCTCTCTATTTTTCGATTTTAATGGAATTGTACATTTTGAATTTTTGCCTCTACGTGAAACAGTGAACCGTGCGTACCATCTAGGCGTTTTACAACGTTTACGTAAATAAATCCGCAAAAAGAGAACAGAATTGTGATGATTCCTTCACCACAACAATTTGCCTGCACAGTTAGCGTTGTCAATTCGTCAGCTTTGTCCCAAAAATCAGATGATTATTATCCCTTAGCCTTCTTACTCACCGCATTTGGCTTTTTGCGATTTTTTCTTAATTCTTAAATTAAAATCAATGATGAATGGACGCCGTTATCAGACTGTTGACATCAAAAAAAATTCGTCCAGGACCTTAAGGGTATTTAAAATGATGATATTCAGGACTGCTTCGCGAAGAGGTATCACCACTGGGAAAAGTGTGTGAATAGGTTTGGGTAGTATTTTGAATGGAACAAGGACTAAGAATCTGTAAAATTAATAATAAAAATTAAAAAATAAAGTTCGGTTATTTTTTGAACAGACCTCATACTCACATGAAACATATTTAAAGAATTTATAAATACACTCTATTAGCTGCTTTAATAACTAATCGGTTATAATTACCAGCGTCATTTTTTAAACAACGATGTTTGGTTATCTCTCAAATAAATATTAACTTATTCAAGAATGATGGTTTTTACTTCCTTGTACATAGTTCAACAAAGTATTGTAACGCGAAAAAAATTTGGGTTTTCAGATTTCAACGGAAGTATCCATTTTGACCATCCTAAATCTATTTTGACTAGTTTCGGCGTGACGTCTGTATGTACGTACTTATGTATCTCGCATAGCTCAAAAACGATTAGCCGAAGGATGTAGACATTTTGGATTTGGGACTGTTGTAACATCTAGTTGGGATTACAATCAACTTAACCAAAAATTTTCAAAAAAGCCGAAAATCCCCCCCAAAAAAAAAATGTATTTTGGACATTTTCTTAACTACAATAATGAGTCCTCATTGAGAGATTTTCAACGATATATCGTAAATAGTACTTATTTTCATTGGTTCCAGAGAGCGCCAAATGAAATTTTAATTCATGAAATACAGAATGTCCCATATAAAACGCAACCCATCAATCACTCATCCATGAAATTTCAAAAGTTAAGCTTACTCCCCTACTTGTTACTGAAATGGACTCGTCCAACATCTGAACATCGCGGCGACGCAGTAGAACACTACCGATAGTAACAACAGTGCAATCATAACGTTCAGTGTTTTGCTAGAGACATGATGGTGTTTTCGCTAGATGAACGTGTTTTCATTGTCGAGTCGTACTTCAGTACGAAATCAGTGGTTGCAGTTGCAGGATTTGTTTCGCCATAAGTACCCAGATAAACCGGCTCCTAACAAAACATCAGTATTAAGGTTAGTCGCAAAATTTCGATAGACCGGTTCTGTTAATAACAAGGAACGCAAAAGATCTGCGTCGGTGTTGAATACAGATACAGTCGCCGAAATCAAAGACCGATTACTCGCCTCGCCAAATAAATCGATCACACGTTTGTCTGCTGAAATTAATTTGTCTAAATCAGTCGTTCATCGGGCGATCAAACGATTACAATTACGTCCTTATCGCATTCAAACGGTTCATCGACTTCTTGAGCCCGATAAAGAAAAACAGCTACAATATTGTCAACGGTTCCGTCGATTTCTGCGCGAGGGAATTAACGTTATGGATTCGTTATTTATCACAGATGAAGCACGGTTTCATTTGGATGGCTACGTAAACCTGCAAAACAGTAAAATTTTGAGTGCTGAAAATCTCCACGTTTATCACGAAAAACAATTACACCCGCAGAAGTTCGGCGTGTGGTGCGTGATATCGCGGAAGAAAATAATCGGTCCTATTTTTTTCGAGTACACCATTAATGCAGAACGATATCAGGATATTTTATTTCGGTTCATCGCAGTCTTGGAAGAGGAAAACAGACACTGCCGGCTACAACATGACGGTGCGACATCGCACTACGCAGGTTCAACTTCTGATTTCGTCGAGGAATTCTTTGGTAATCGTGTTATCGGTCGAGGCTTGTGGCCACCAAGATCTCTAGATTTGACTGCGGCGGATTTTTTTCTAAGGGATTACCTCAAAGAAAAAGCCTATAGCAACAAACCACGAATACTTGAACAATTGAAAGTCAATATTAAACAAGTCAATATTAATATTAAATATCCGGCCACAAACTTTGAAAAAAGTTGCAAGAAACGCTGTAAAAAGAATTGAGATGGCGGCCACTTCCAACATTTAGTCTAAATGTCAGGTAATGGATGGTAATAATAAAAATTCCATTTACATTTACACATGCCTTTTTATTATTTCAATACCTACCAATATAAGGTTGGGTTGCGTTTTATATGGGACACCCGGTATTTGGATCTGATAAGGGGAACATTGGTACGAATCAGACTTCATTTCCTTTTTTTTAACAGTATTTTTTTTTAATTTACGTATATTGATTTATTAATAATTATTAACCACTGGTTGTAATAAGTTTTACAATAAATTATAAAAAGAAAAAGAAAATATGAAAAAATATAATTTTATGTATTTTTCATTTCAAAAAAAAAAAATGTATATATGTAATTTAATAGGCGTAAAAGGAAATCATTGGGTGTCCACATCAGATTTTTTAAATAAAATGTAAATATATATATATATATATATATATATATATATATATATATATTAGTTATGATATGATAATATTACAAGAAAATTTGTATAAAAAATCATTAGTGAAAGTTTTCAGATTGAAAAAAAAACTGGTGGGGATATAAAGTGGATAAATTTGTTACAAGTAAAGTTGTTGCATTACCAATATTGGACTGGAACGTATAAAAGGATCACTATTTGTGAGTGCACGTGTGCGCCTTCGCGTGCTCAAGTCTAAATTTCTATTCAAGTACTTTCTACTTTTTAAAAAAAAAAAAAGTCGGGGTCATTGTATTAAATTACGAAAGAATGAAATTCAATTTTCACTGGATTTTTCTTTTTTTCTAATCACCGATTGGTTTATAGGCTGTATAAAAAATAATTTAATGAAATATATATATATATATATATATAAAGAATAATGTTAGAAACTCACTATAACCATTCAGCGCTACCATACAGTGGAAAAAATTTGAACTAACAACTGTATAATACATATTTATAATTTATTATTAAATTTATAACAAAGACTAATAATTCTAATATTACCTAACTGAAGAAATATTTAAAAAAATAATTTCGAAAATATCTTCTAAGGACATAATTCCATTTAGATAAATGGTTATTATTTTTTTTTAAATTTCTTATTGAATAAAGATTAGTCATATTTAGTTGTAAAAGTCAACGTAACTTTATGTCTCAAAAATCTTTTTTTTATAATTTCATGATTGTGTAAGAGTCCAGCCATTATGATTTTTTTGTGAAATTTTGGCAGGATATTTTTTTAAATAAATTACAGTAAAAAAAACAATACCGTGTAGTTGGTTTTTGACACACAACACACACACACACACACACACACACACACACACACACACACACACACACACACACATACATACACACACAAACACCACTTAATTTAAAACATTTATCATTTTTTTAAAATATTATATTTTTTCGTTTATTTAATTCAATAATTCTAACTAAAGCGCACGCGCATACCGTATTTAATATACGCGGATGTGGCGGTACTAGCGGCGACAGTCGGCACTAACTAAACTAATATAATTTCACAACTTGCATAGAACAAATTTTGTTTGTATGGTCAGCAGACCGGTGTAGCCGCGAGGTTTAACGCACTAGATACCGAATTATCCGGGCGGTCGATTTTGAGACCCAGCCAAACCGAATTTTTTTTTTTTACACTTTAAATGTTATTCATTTATTTGATTCTACCACTTACCAGTGACGTCACAATATAGGAGATGACTACAGCACAATTTTTTTGGGGTAGGGGTTCAATTTTAAAAAAACCTTTTTGGAAATATTGTTATTTTTTAATTATTAACTAATGCGCCTAAGAAAAATTGGATCTTAATAAAACGAAATCTCGGAATAACGAGGGTGACCTTTTTCTACAGTCTCGCCCCCTTGACCTTTTAAGTTGAAAATCTAATGGCATCAATGCTCCATATATAGAAGTAAGCTGACCACTTTTGATTAAAAAAATCGGTCCAGTAGTTCTGGAGATATAAGGTGATTTATATTAATATCCGGAAAATTTTCATTCCATTTTTTTGTTTTCTTACTTGTTAAAACGTCAAGATCCGGTGAAAACCGCATATATACCTAAATTGGACCGATCTAGAAATATAACGCTATCTAGAAGGGAAATCAATATTATCTTTTACTTATTTATTTATAATTTTTTGTTTTCTATATATATTTTTTTTTTTTTTTCAGGAAGTAGAATGTATGATAAAAATTCACAAAGACATAGAATTGGCAATGATAGCACCACTTCCTCCCAGATGTCCTCGTAGCTGGGATTCATTACTTTGTTGGCCACCTACCCCACCAGGTATAAGAGCCTCATTACCATGTTTTGAAGAATTAAATGGAATTAAATACGACACTACACGTAAGTAATTTTTTTTTTAAATTATATTTTCATTAATTTATTTGATAATAACATTTTTTAATATTGTAAAAATATATGTTGTTCCGTGCAAGGATTTACATAAGAAATGGTTTTTTTTTTTGTTTTTAATCTTTCAATAATGTTAGATTTATATATTTTTAATATGGTGTATATGGAGTGTGTTAAAAAGATTTATTTAGAATGGATAGTATACAGCTCCGTGATTGGTAGGCAACTATCGTTAAGTTAATTCGATTGCATTGTACACTCGCACGTTTAACCTCTGATTGAAAAATCTACAATACTACTCGTACATCTGCAATTTTTGCTAAAAAAAAAAAAAATCGCTTACTCTTAAAAAAATAAATACACTATATATACAAGGTCTGTAAATAAAATAATGAGACAGGTTAAGAAAAATTTTTTATTTACAATCCGATTATACATGGACTCTAACACCTTCAAAATAGTTTCACGCAGCGCTTCAAACGGGCTTCCCACTCTTTATAACAGCGTTGGAAATCAGAATCCGGAGTAACCTCCAGATATTCGGTTACATTTTTTTTCTTTTTTTCTACTGTTCCAGAATGGTGTCCTTTGAGGTGTTTTTTTAAAGTCGTGGACAGGAAAAACTCGGCTCAAATCAGGTGAATAAGGTGGTTGAGAAACTACAAAAATGTTTTTCTTTGCCAAAAACTCATTAATTGTGAGTGAAGTGTGATAAGATGCCTTGTTATGATACAGCAACCAGTTGTCTTTGATGGCCGGTTTCACGCGAGCAACTCTTTTCCGTAATCTTTTAAGAATTTTCGGGTAAACATATTGATTTACAGTCTGTACTGTAGACAAAAACTTATTATGGACAATGTCATTACTATCGAAGAAAAAAATTAGCATGGTTTTGATTTGCTTATTTTTGGGACGTATTGAGTTTGAAGTGTGCCACTTCTTGCTCGGGCGTTTTTTTTTCTGGTTCGTACTCAAAAATCCAAGATTCATTACCAGGAATAACATTTTTTAACAAATCAGGATCAGTTCCAATTCGCCCTAGAAGATCGCGGCACACTTCCACCCTGCTTTTTTTCTGTTCAACAGTGAAGTTTCTTGGAACAAATTTTACACAAAATTTTTTTTTATGTCCAATTCGTTTATCAAAATTTAATGGACTGTGGTACTTTCCTGGAAGTTAATCGTATTAACATCCAGGAAAATGTAACATCAGGAAAATCTTTTCCTGATGTTTAAATTAATTTTTGATATAAACAAATTATATTTCTAACTGAAGGCTCGTTTCGTCTATGCTATTCAGAATTTTATATCGCTCCTGCTTCGTCCATCTTAAGTAATTCTACTTCCCAAACAAAAAAATTCGTCTACCTCCGTAATCTTTTATCTTCCTATTTTTACATTGAGTGGTCCATCATTGTTATACTACATACATTACTTTCGTTTTAAAACGAAAGTTTTAAAATAATATTTTATATTTAAGTATATTAATTTCATGATTATTATTTAAAAAATGTTTCTCTCATCTTTTGTATCCCTAATTTTATGTTATTATTTCAAGAACAAAAAAAAAGTAACTCTTTAGACACACCTAACCGCGTGAATGGGGGATAAGTGAGGTCCCATACACTACTGACTTATGTGTCCCAACCGCTCACTTGTCATATATTTGCTAAAATGGGTAGGTGCACCCCGTCAACTACTAAAAATAAATATGACATCAATAAATTAAAATTTATTTCGTCTAAACAGCAATTCGCTGCCACGCCTAGGTCGCTGAATGCCAGAAATTACCTGTCCACCATATTTAAGCGCTTGAAGCCTTAATTGGCTGGTGGTCAGCCATATATCTCAAGGTTAGCTTCCCACAGCAATGCTTTAGAATTCTTTCCCTTAAGTAACCTGCTGATGTAGGTTGAACATAGCAACCGCATCAAGGAACTCCCACACGGTCCGACAATGCTGCTTTCGTCACATTGACTCGCCGCTTGTGAGTGGCCAATTTTCCCCTTGACCTCTAAGTTCCAGGTGGCCCGGTCTCTGCCCCTCCCCCAAGACCAGTGCAGTCAAACATCAGGTTATATTTCATTAGACTTCCACTTAGACGCGCAGCTCATCAGCTACCAGACGGAACCAGACATTGATTAGGTTGATTTGCACTTGGGCACCCTTCGCCCTTAAAAATGAGCTCGGGGAATACCATCCCCACAGATCCTGTATAAATTTATACAAGGATCTTTTCTTAGTCGTGGTATTCCATTCCAGCTGCCATGCATCCATCGAAAGGCTCTGCAGCCTTTTCCACAGGCTGGAGATGGACAACTGAACGAAATGTATACTGAATGGTTGGGAAACACTGTATTAATGAGTAAATTCCATTCATTTTTGTTTTTTAATTTTTAAATGTTTATTATCCTTTAAAAAAAAAATTATTTTACGACATAAATAAAATGCTGTGTTTTTCGACCCGAATCTTTTAGATTTTACCCCAGACAACTTAGAAATAACTAAAAATAAAGTTGATTTGTTCAAGTGAAATTTATCTGAAAATCACTAAATTTTGCCTTATTTTGAATTCCATGAATTATAGAACGGCTAAATTTTACCGAAGTCTCAGAAATCAAGGTAAATTCTTTCAATAGATGGCACTCGCTAACGAACCTATATTTATATGAACTTTGTTATTTAATTTTACCCATGACAGAACGGAACGGTATATGCGTTTAAGGTAAGAGGTTGTCTGTTTGTCTGTTACCATTCTCCTCAAAAACTACTGGACCGATTTGAATGCGATTTTTTGCATTACACAAGTATTACCAAAGAGCATATTTTTAGATTATTTTTACGGTTATAAGCCACCAGGAGACGCTGCAGAAGATTTGTTTCTTTAAAACGGCTTTGTAGGTTTTTTAAAATTTTTGATTTTATCATTTGTCACCAGTAAAATGTCTCGTAAAAGTTTTTTTTTTTTTTTTTTGTCTCAGTCATTTGACTGGTTTGATGCAGCTCTCAAAGATTCCCTATCTAGTGCTAGTCGTTTCATTTCAGTATACCCTCTACTTCCTAACAATTTGTTTTACATATTTCAAACGTGGCCTGCCTACACAATGTTTTCCTTCTACCTGTCCTTCCAATATTAAAGCGACTATTCCAGGATGCCTTAGTATGTGGCCTATAAGTCTGTATCTTCTTTTAACTATATTTTTCCAAATGCTTCTTTCTTCATATATTTGCCGCAATACCTCTTCTCTCTCTCTCTCTCTCTCTCTCTCTCTCTCTCTCTCTCTCTCTCTCTCTCTCTCTCTCTCTCTCTCTCTCTCTCTCTCTCTCTCTCTCTCTCTCTCTCTCTCTCTCTCTCTCTCTCTCTCTCTCTCTCTCTCTCTCTCTCTCTCTCTCTCTCTCTCTCTCTCTCTCTCTCTCTCTCTCTGTGTGTGTGTGTGTGTGTGTGTGTGTGTGTGTGTGTGTGTGTGTGTGTGTGTGTGTGTGTGTGTGTGTGTGTGTGTGTGTGTGTGTGTGTGTGTGTGTGTGTGTGTGTGTGTGTGTGTGTGTGTGTGTGATTATTTTTCCCAGTTACTTTAAGTTTATGATACGTATTAAATTTCTTTTTATTGATATTAATATTTAATTTATTATATTTTTGATAAAGTATGTTTTTTAAAATTTAAATTTAAACTTACATTTATGATGAAATAGCTAAATAAGAGACAAAAATTATAGCAAGTAAATAAATATTTTTTTATTGAAAAAAATATATATATAAAATTATACAAAAAATATATATTTTTCAAATCTTCAAAGATAAAAATTTATTTCTATGTATTTTTTTTT
The DNA here is from genome assembly GCF_047948215.1 of Lycorma delicatula. Lineage (NCBI taxonomy): Eukaryota > Metazoa > Arthropoda > Insecta > Hemiptera > Fulgoridae > Lycorma > Lycorma delicatula. The sequence continues at coordinate 31,089,623 of NC_134467.1, forward strand.
TTAAACAATGTTTAAAAGAATTAATCTCCTGCCTCAAAACAAAAAATTTCAAAAGAGAAATTGTAGAGAGTTTGATTCTGAGTAAAATGACTAGAATAAAGTCCATAGAAACTAAATGCAAACGTAGGAATTTCGAAAAAAAATATTTTTAACAAATTCTATATATTTTTTTTTTTTGTCTTCAGTCATTTGACTGGTTTGTTGCAGCTCTCCAAGATTCCCTATCTAGTGTTAGCCGTTTCATATCAGTCTACCTTCTACATCCTACATCCCTAACAATTTGTTTTACATATTCCAAACGTGGCCTCCCTACACAATTTTTCCCTTCTACCTGTCCTTCCAATATTAAAGCGACTATTCCAGGATGCCTTAGTGTGTGGCCTATAAGTCTGTCTCTTCTTTTAACTATATTTTTCCAAATGCTTCTTTCTTCATCTATTTGCCGCAATACCTCTTCATTTGTCACTTTATCCACGCATCTGATTTTTAACATTCACCTATAGCACCGCATTTCAAAATCTTCTAATCTTTTCTTCTCAGATACTCCGATCGTCCAAGTTTCACTTCCATATAAAGCGACACTCCAAACATATACTTTCAAAAATCTTTTCCTGACATTTAAATTAATTTTTGATGTAAAAAAATTATATTTCTTACTGAAGGCTCGTTTAGCTTGTGCTATTCGGCATTTTATATCGCTCCTGCTACGTCCATCTTTAGTAATTTTACTTCCCAAATAACAAAATTCTTCTACCTCCATAATCTTTTCTCCTCCTATTTTCACATTCAGCGGTCCATCTTTGTTATTTCTACTACATTTCATTACTTTTGTTTTGTTCTTGTTTATTTTCATGCGATAGTTCTTGCGTAGGACTTCATCTATGCCATTCATTGTTTCTTATAAATCCTTTTTACTCTCGGCTAAAATTACTATATCATCAGCAAATCGTAGCATCTTTATCTTTTCACCTTGTACTGTTACTCCGAATCTAAATTTTTCTTTAACATCATTAACTGCTAGTTCCATGTAAAGATTAAAAAGTTTATATAATATTTTTCATCGTGAATTACTTTCTGTATATTTTGTAACTCGCCATCAATATAATTTTAATTTCAATAAATATTGATTTTTCTTTTATAATTATTTTTTTTTTCAGTGAAATTTTTAATTAAACACTCGCGGATTATCATTAATAATGATTTTAAATTACGTGTTTTTGACATTCAATTTCGTTCTGGGATATGTGACAGGAATTAAATTGGAAATTTTGTGTATTCTATATTCATTTTTTGTGTTTGTTTTTTTTTAATTAAATCTGTAGAATATAGAAAAAATTTAATTGAGGGTTTTAAATTGATTTCTCCATATCTCATTTTTGGAACCATCTGATGGACAACATAATTGTGATTCCCAGGCAAAATAAATTTACTTTCATACTATTTTTAAAACTTATTTCTTTCATCCTTCTACTAATATTATAAAAGAAAATTTATGCATTAAATTTCTTGAATTTCAATTTACTACATTATTACTTTGTAGATTCATTCAATTTATTTTTTTTAATATATAACTTATATATAAAAGTGAGAGATTGTCTGTTTGACTGTTTGTACGTTCGCGCATCATGAAAGAACCAACTGACTGATTGTTTTCAAATTCGCAGAATATATTTCTGTTATTCCAGGAAGGTTTGAAGCTATAACTCAAAGTTCTAGCCCCCTTCGAGTTGAAATTTTCAATTAAAGAAATAAAAATTAATCTTTTTACTTCATTATTACATCTCCGTCAAACAGAAAAGTCGTGAAGTTTTCCAAGTCAAAAATCTGTGTACTTTTAATCATAGTTTTTTTTTGTAATTTAGTTTCTTTTTCAGGTTTCTGTAAAGCCTGAATAATTTAATTGATATTTATCAGTATTATTCTTACAACTCTGTGGGTAACTAACACTACGGGGAGTCCAGGGTCCAGAGCCCCCTGGCTAGACGGGAATAACGAACTAAAGAAGCTGGTTACGTGAGCGAAGCGTGAACCGACCTACTCGGGAGGCCCCTTGGTCGGAGCTATTTTTATTTAATAGAATAAACCATTCTATTTTAAAGTGTGTATACATTTTTTTGAGCATATTAATAACCCACCGAGTTGGTCTAGTGATGAACGCGTCTTCTCAGATCAGCTGATTTGGAAGCCAGGAGTTCCAGCGTTCAAGTCCTAGTAAAGCCAGTTATTTTTACACGGATTTGAATACTAAATCAATCATGGATACCGGTGTTCTTTGGTGGTTGGGTTTCAATTAACCACGCATTTCAGGAATAGTCTAACTGAGAATGTACAAGACTACACTTCATTTACACTCATACATATCATCCTCTGAAGAATTATCTAAACGGTAGTTACCGGAGGCTAAACAGGAAAAAGAAAGAGAGCATATTAATAAATCTAGACTTTCATGGTGCTAAAGGAGAATTTTAAAAATCGGTAGGGTGGATAAAGTGATAAATGAAGAGGTTTTGTGGTAAATTGATGAAGAAAGAACTACTTGGAGAATAATCGCTAGAAGAAGAGATAGACTCTTAAGCCAAATCTTAAAACATTCTGGAATATTCGCTTCGATATTTGAGGAACAAGTAGATCGAAAAAATTGTGCGGACAGACGACGTTTTGAAATTGTGTTAAACAAATTCTTAGGTATGTAGAATGTAGGGAGAAATGGAACATCTGGCACTAGATAGGGAATTTTGGATAGCTGCATTAAACCAGTTAAATGAATGAAGACAAAAAAAATTTGATGTGGACACCACATGAAAACCTTGTACCCCTATTAAATTACATACACATATTTTTTTTTTTTTTTTTTTAATGAATATTACATGAAATTTTATTTCTTTAATAACTTTTGATAGTTTATAATTTTTTTTTTTATTGTTAATATTGAAATATTATTTATCGTAAAACGTTTTTTTACAATCATAGGTTTATAATTATTAATAAATCATTATATTTAAATGAAAAAAAAAATTAACAACAAGAAATGAGATGAAATCTGATCGAACCAATGTGCCTTCCCCTTGTAAGATCGAATTATTTCATTAATTAAAATTTTATTTGGCTATAACTTTGGAACCAATTAAAATAACTAGCACATATGATGTATCGTTGAAAACCTCTCAATAAGGGCTTATTACTGCAGTTAAGAAAAACTCCAAAATCCAAATTATTTGGATTTGAGCTTTTTTGAACAATTTGATTCACTCGATTGCAATCAAAAAGGGCGGTGCACAACTATTAACATCTAGTTGTGCAGTCCTAAATCCAAAATTTCAATATTTTAAGACTAATCGTTTTTGAATTATGCAAGAAACATACGTACATACAGGCGTAACGCCGAAACTAGTCAAAATGGATCCAGGGATGGTCAAAATGGATATTTCCGTTGAAATCTGAAAACCGAAATTTTTTACGATCAGAATACTTCCTTTACTTTGTACAAGGAAATAAATATGTACTACGTTGATTTTAGTAGATAAGTGGTATCGTTTAAACAATTTATCTAAAAAGTCTCGGGTTCGAATCCCAGTCAGGTATTTTTTATACACTACAAAAATTTAAAAAAAAGTATATGATCTTTTTTTCCATTTTGTTTTATTTAGATCTTGTTTTAAACAGAAAGAAAGGCATTGATATATATATAAAATCTGGATAATATAATTTTTTGAACCTTTAAATTCGGTTTTGAATTCAGTAACTTTTAAATAAAATAGTATATTATTAATATAACGACTTTTTTCTTTTGATTAAAAGTATTGCAATTAACTTTAATGATTATTTCAATGATAATTAACCTTTTAAAAAATTTAAGATATGTTTGGTTTATTTTTAATAATATTAGAAACTGAATTTTTTTTCATACACTTTTTTCTTTGCTTGATTATATCGCCTCGCCTAGTTTGAAAGTTGTGTATAGAGTATCGAAATGGAATTTTATAGCCTATGAAAAATTATCCATACCTTTATTACATCAATTTTCTCAAAATTAAATTCTCAATAAAATTTACGCATTTGTTAGTCTTTTAACAAACCAAAAAACGTGTTTTTCATCAATGAATTTTTCCGTATTACCTTGCATATCATGATAACTATGAGATATACTGTTCTGAGAACTATTTTATTAGATTTTCCAGGTAAAAAAAAATAAAAAACTATCAAATTTAACCTTAAAAATTTTCAGTACGACCTTATTTCAGCGGGGAAAATGAAATCCACGCCAAATTTTACGGTAGTCGTAACTCGATAACAAATTGTTTTCAGACATAGGACATAAGACGTTTTCTGACATATTTACCCTTCCTCATGGACCGACCACTCTTTTGTATATATATATATATATATATATATATATATATTTATATAAAGTATAGGGACAAGGGAAGCAATTTTAGGCCTCAGATTAATAGTAGAAGGAAGATTAAAGAAAAACAAACCAACATACTTGGCGTTTATAGACCTAGAAAAGGCTTTCGATAACGTAGATTGGAATAAAATGTTCAGCATTTTAAAAAAATTAGGGTTCAAATATAGAGATAGAAGAACAATTGCTAACATGTACAGGAACCAAACAGCAACAATAACAATTGAAGAACATAAGAAAGAAGCCCTAATAAGAAAGGGAGTCCGACAAGGATGTTCCCTATCTCCATTACTTTTTAATCTTTACATGGAACTAGCAGTTAATGATGTTAAAGAACAATTTAGATTCGGAGTAACAGTACAAGGTGAGAAGATAAAGATGCTACGATTTTCTGATGATATAGTAATTCTAGCCGAGAGTAAAAAGGATTTAGAAGAAACAATGAACGGCATAGATGAAGTCCAACGCAAGAACTATCGCATGAAAATAAACAAGAACAAAACAAAAGTAGTGAAATGTAGTAGAAATAAAAAAGATGGACCACTGAATGTGAAAATAGGAGGAGAAAAGATTATGGAGGTAGAAGAATTTTGTTATTTGGGAAGTAAAATTACTAAAGATGGACGAAGCAGGAGCGATATAAAATACCGAATAGCACAAGCTAAACGAGCCTTCAGTAAGAAATATAATTTGTTTACATCAAAAATGAATTTAAATGTCAGGAAAAGATTTTTGAAAGTGTATGTTTGGAGTGTCGCTTTATATGGAAGTGAAACTTGGACAATCGGAGTAGCTGTGAAGAAAAGATTAGAAGCTTTTGAAATGTGGTGCTATAGGAGAATGTTAAAAATCAGATGGGTGGATAAAGTGACAAATGAAGAGGTATTGCGGCAAATAGATGAATAAAGTAGCATTTGGAAAAATATAGTTAAAAGAAGAGACAGACTTATAGGCCACATACTAAGGCATCCTGGAATAGTCGCTTTAATATTGGAAGGACAGGTAGAAGGGAAAAATTGTGTAGGCAGGCCACGTTTGGAGTATGTAAAACAAATTGTTGGGGATGTAGGATGTAGAGGGTATACTGAAATGAAACGACTAGCACTAGATAGGAAATCTTGGAGAGCTGCATCAAACCAGTCAAATGACTGAAGACAAAAAAAAAAAAAGAAAATATATATTTATACGATAGCTATGCCTAACCCTCAAACTGTAATTCACAGCCAATTATGATCCAAAAAATGTGACATGATGAAATAGCTGGACTTCGTTAGGATGAGGGTAATGTATTTCTTGAACAATCGCTTTCATGATTTAAAAAGAAAAAAAAACTTAATTCTGGGAACATACCTTTTTTCTGAACAATTTATTTTATTCAGTAACTAGCTGCAGTAGCAAGCCCTCCGAGCAGGTTCCCTAGCGAGCGGTGTCTCGGAAATAGATTGTTAGGGGTCAAAAATTGATTACCTAAATATTTTTTTTTTTTAAATGATGAAAATTGATATAACGAAAGTTTACTTGGAAATTTAACTCTAGAAATTGATAATAACGTATCGGGATTTTCCGCTAGTGATCGGTACATTCCGGTATCTACTTTTTGCTTATAGTTCATTAATTTATGATGAAAAACAATCACATAAATAAAACATTTTTTATTAACTATTATACCCGGCAATACTTTGCTATTGCTAGATTTGAGTATATATATAGATTAAATGAACACAAATGAACGTTTGATAAAACATTAACAAAATGTACATTACGGAACTTCACAAAATTTAACGTTTCCCTTTTCTCCTTTCATTTTCCCCCTTTTCACCATTTTCATTTATACCATATTCCCTTTCTCCTTCCATTTTCCCTTTCATTTCTCTTCTTCCCTTTCATTTACTTTTCCCGTTTCCCCGTTTTTCCCTTTTTACATTCTTCCTTTTGCCTTTTTCGATTTTTCCCTATTCTGTTTTTTCTTTTTCCCCTTATTCCCCGCGTGTAAATCGGTCCAGTAGTTTTTTAGTCTATAGCGGACACACATATCGAAAACATTGAAATGGAATCGTAAAATATTTAGTATAGCGTATGTTGCTTTTACGTACAACAGATAGCGCTGTTTAAAAAAACATGTTTTTACCTGTCTTAGGTGTGACATCTTAGGTATGTAAATAGTTTTCAATTAACCACACATCTCAGGAATGGTCGAACTGAGAATGTACAAGACTACACTTCATTTACACTCATACATATCATCCTCATTCATCCTCTGAAGAATTATCTAAATGGTAGTTACCGGAGGCTAAACAGAAAAAAGAGAGGTATGTAAATAGTATATATATAAAAACACGCGCGTATTAGAATGTAACGTTGTGTCAAAATTTTAAAGCAATCGGTGAAGAACTTTCGGAGATTTAAGATTTTGTACAAACGAACATTTACTTTTTTATTTATATAGATATATATTTTGTGTGTGTATCGATGTATGTGCGATATATCGATTTATAATAATATAACAAGTATACAACTGACTACCACGAGACATGTACGAACAAATCGGAATTTTTCCCTAGTGATCGGTACATTCCAGTGCTAAGCTAAGGGGTACGTACGGACAGACAGACACTCATACAAATGCCCTTAGTAGGGTAGGATTGCGAATAGGGATAATTCTGAGAGAATTATGAATGAATACTAAAAAAATTATTTCCAATATATTTTTAAGTTGTATACATGTATAGCGCGAGCGAAGCCGTGAACTGGTAATACTAGTAATTTATTTTTTTACCTAAAATAACAAAAATCAGTTCAAAATCTCCTTTTTAATAATTCCTAATGAATAAGTTTCCAACATATATTTTTTTAATATCATTTTCAAGTATAACCTAAAATTATATTAAACCAACTGTTAATAATAATTTTTGATATTTCACGAAACGTACTAATATAATTAATAGATAGTAACCTTTACTTATTTGAAATAATAATCGATTTTTTTTCCCCCTAATATTCTGATTATTATACTGTATAAGATGATAGGAAAAAGTTGTAATATAAAAAGTAAAAATATTTTATATTTATATGTAAATGTTGAAAAATATTTCAACGGAAAGTAATTTGAATATTTATATATGATTTGGATAAGTGCAGCGTAAAGATTAGATTTATTTTCTGTTAAAAAATATTTATCAAATCTTGTGGTTCAATCACACAGTTGCAGAAATCGGAAATAAAAAATTTATGTAACAGTAAAAAAATACTTTTATAATATTATTTTATAAATAAAAAATTCCTTAAATTTCAATTAAATTTAAATCATTTTATTTTAATTATATTATTATTTTATTACTATATTATATTACTTTTATATTATTTTTAAAAGATATAAAATAAATAAAAGTAATACAGATAGAGAAACATTACTAAAAACGATGAAATAATACGGAATATATGATAAAATAACGAAACTCACAAAGTTTAAACTTCACAAACAAAATATTAAAATTTAAATTCAAAAGAAGACGGGTATTTCCACTGATTTTCAAACTCCTCCTGGACAAAATACTAAAAACCTTCTGAGAAAAGAACAAAAAAGGAATAAGGAACCCAAATCAGATGGTCTGGTCTTTGCGAATGATCTGGATTTACTAGCTAAAACAAAGAAAGAAGCGATACAACAGGTAGACGATCTAAGACCAGTGGCTGAGATAGCAGGTCTACAGATAATATTTGAAATAAAACTCGGTATCAATAACTACCAAAAAAGAAAATTGGCACAGAATACTGAAATCATATACTGATGGATTTTAGTTTTAAATAGGTAGGAGAAAGAATAAATAGTAACAGTACGGATAGTAGGGTAAAAGAAAATAGAACAAACAAATTTGATAAATTACGTTTCCTGATAAAAGATATCTATTCAGGGGAACCGGATGATTTTAAAATAATCATAAAAAATTGAATATTTACTTTAAAAAAGTTTTATTGGTACTGAAACACTTGTTAAATCAAAGAATTTGTTACTTACTCGTGAACGAAAAATTATGTCCGGCAAGCGATGTCCATTTTGGGCAATACATTGTTGTAGCCTTTCACGGTAACCGGCCTCAATTCTTTGCAGCATGTTTACATCAATCTGGGTGACCTGATGACGAATTGCGATCTTTAGGTCCTCCAATGTACGCGGTTTATCGCCGTACACACGCGATTTCAGAAATCCCCACAGAAAAAAATCACAACTACTCAAGTCGGGGGACTGAGGGTGCCAAGGAATGTCGCCGAATCTGGAAACAAGTCCTTCCCGGAAACAAGTAACGAAGAACAGCCATCGTTGCCCTAACTGTGTACGCTGTAGCTCCATCCTGCTGCAATAACACATTTTAAAAATCGATTCCCCGGTTTCGTAACTCGGGGATGAAAAACGTATTCAACATCGCAATGTAACGATCAACTGTTACAGTTACGGCAGCGTCATTTTCTTCAAAAAAATATGGTCCAATAACACCGACCTTTCCTATTGCACACCCAGTCACCTTTGGGCTATGAAGTGGTATCTCGTGAAGCTGATGCGGGTTTCTTTCTGCCCGATACCGGCAATTCTGTTTGTTGGCGAAGCCATTCAGATGAAAATGGGCTTCGTCACTCATTAACGATAACAAATTTTCATTTTCTTCAAAAACGGTAAGCATTTGTCGACAAAATTGTAATCGCTGCGTGAAATCTTGCTCGTTTAACTGCTGCACGACGGCTATCTTGTAAGGATGGAAATGCAGATCTGTATGCAGAATTCGTCTTATCGTACTTGTGCTCATTTGAAGCGCTGCCGAATGCCTCTGAATAGAGCGGCGTGGGCTTCTGACAATGGCTTCCCTTACTCGTTCGATGTTCTCCGGAGTGCTAGCAGTTCGTCGGGGACCCGGTGATTTTTTCTTCAATATTGAATCGCTTGTTCGAAGGTTGTTTACCCGTCGCAATATTGTGTTACGAGAAGGGACGCTTGCATTACGATGGACATTAAACTGACGACGGAAATCTCGCTGAACAGCAGTTACGGATTCGTCGTTTCACACAAAACTGTCATACTCGTACAGGTGTTGGTCTAGCGTCCACGGCTCCATCTCAACGACTAAAATGTAAATGCTATGAACAAAGGAAACGTCAGACACCAGCCACGTGCCCCTCCCACCACGAACACCTTAGTATAACCCACTTCAATAACATCCGGTTATCGTGAATGATCCTGTATAATAAAAAGAACCTCTCAAAAAGAGGCAAAAATTTTCTTATAGAATGAGACCAGTATTACTGTACGGAAATGAAATTTTATTTCTTACCGTGTTGGAACCGTTAAAGAAAATACACTGAGAACAATTTTAGGTCCTTAGAAAACAAAAGAAGTACACAAATTGAAATCCAATCAAGAAATATAGGACATCTAAAAATCAATAAGAAGACTGAGTGAGATTCCAGGGCCACGAATATTCATTAAACTCCGAGAACGAAAGTGCAATCATATGTACCTACAATAAATGAAGAAAGTAATACAGAACCTAGGCATCCAAAAACAGGAAATGAAAGATAGAAAGCTGTTCATAAAAAAAAAGCTGGCAACTGTTGGGTTGTTTTTGATGCACAACTTACATCCACATACACACACAATTTAATTAAAAATATTTAAATATAATTGTTTTTTCGTTTCTTTTAATTCAACGATTCTAACTACAGCGCGCGCGCATACCGTATTTAATTCGCGCGGATGTGTCGGTAATAGGGGTAACAGTTAGCAATACATTTTTCCTTTTTTTAACCTCCGGGTTGACCGTTAAGTAATGCTTCAGAGTATGATATGAATGATTTGTAGCGTGTGTGAAAATGCCATGCCTGACCGGGATTCGAACTTGGGACGTCCAGATGAAAGGCCGAGACGCTACCATTCGTGCCACAGAGGCCGGCAGTTGGCAATACCTAAAATAATGTAATTTCACAACGTACTTAAAACAAATTTCGCTTATCCGGTCGGCAGAATGGTGTAGCCGCGAGGCTTAACGCACTAGGAATCGAGTCAATCAGGCAATCGAATTTGAGATACAGCCAGACCGTATTTTTTAAACTTTAAATATTATTCATTTATTTAATTCTACTGTTCTCATGTGACGTCACAACATAGCGGATGACTATAGCATCTGTAGGTCAGTGCTATACTAGCGCTCCTTGTGATGAGAGAAGGTACTATTGATGCAATAAACGTACTTAGCCAATAATTCATTAGATCATTTTTTTTTTTTGATGTTGGTGTGATTTTGCTAAAATCTTTTTTTTTTGCAAATATTGTTATTTTTTAATTTTTAAAAAATGTGCCGAAGAAAACTATGAGTAGGTGAAACCTAGAGACGCTAAGGGTGACTTTTCTTTACACCTTATCCTCTTAACCTTTTAAGTTAAAAATTTAATAACATCAATGCCCCAAATATAGAAGTAATCTGACCACGTTTGATTGAAATCGGTTCAGCAGCTTTGGGCATATAAGGTGATTGCAGCACCGAACACTCGTACATAAGAACATTAATATCCGGAAATATTTCCATCCCGTTTTTTGGGTTCCTTATGTGTTAAAACCTCAAGATCTGGTGAAAACTGCGTATTCCCAAATTGGAATGATTACAATACTTTCCCTTCTAGAGCTACAGCGCTATCTAGACGAGAAAGTAAAACAATTAAATAAACTTCTATAAATGTCCTTTTTATTTCTTTTTCCTGTTTATCCTCCGGTAATTACCTTTCAGTTAAGATATGTATGAGTGTAAATGAAGTGTAGTCTTGTACAGTCTCAGGCCGACCATTCCTGAGATGTGTGGTTAATTGAATCCCAACCACCAAAGAATACCGGAATCCACAATCTAGTATTAAAATTCGTATAAAAGTTAAAAGGATTTGAACATTACAACTATCGACTTCGAAATCAGCTGATTTGCGATGACGAGTTCACAAGTCGGTCTGCTGGCTTTATTTTACCGAACTCGGAAATATCAGTGCGAAACTTTTCGTCAGCCGACATGTCTCTACCGAAGCGTTTCCTAGGCTACGTTTATATGAACATTTTTCTTAATTTCCATCGTAGAATATGTATTAAAAGTTTGTTTCAGTTTTCGTGAATCGTTCTGTATATTTATAAATTAAATAACTTTGCGGGATTTTTTAATTGAGTAAGAAAAAAAATAAAAAAAAGGTTTTTATTTGTTAGTAAACGGTGAAGTAAAGAAAATTAAACTATTACGTTTGTGGGAAGGAAATGATGTAGTAGGGATTATAATAAAATAAAGAGATGAGATAGAAGGTGACGTTAAAGTTCAAGGACGAATGTAGTCGACCGAAAAAATAGAAAAAAATACCACTATTAAAATTATGCGCAACAATAAAACTGTCACCAATTGTGAGTAGCAATAAACCAATTATGGATTTAAAACTATTTGCATTAACTTTTTTTTTGTGTACCACTGATAAAGGAAATTTCAATCACAATATTTAAAATTAAATCTGTGGTTAAAATTTTAATTTTTTAACTCTTACAAAAATTTATTTTCTTGTCTCTTATAAAAAAATTTATTTGACAAGGAATTAAAGTCGATATCAAATCATAATTTAGTGTCAATATATGTGAATCGCGGAAACTAAATGGTAATTTATTCATGTATTTAAATTTATAGACTAGCAGACCCAGCATGGCTTCGCTATTTCTAGATTTGAGTATATACATTGATTAAATGAACACAATTGAAAGTTTCATAAACATTAACGAAATGAACATTACGGAACTTCACAAAATTTAACCTTTCCCTTTCACCCTTACTCCCTTTTCCTCGGTCACTTTTCCCCCTTTCCTCCTTTCCCCTTTGCGTTTTCATTTTAACACATTCCCTTCCACAATAAAGTGAAATAAATAATATACGAGGTGTGATCAAAAAATACGTTGAATAATCTTTTATTAAAAAAAGTAATAAGGTTACATAGAATTCGATTTAATCTCCTTCAAAGTACTGTCCTTGGCTAGCAATGCACTTATCCCAACGTTGACTCCATGACTGGAGGTATTTCCGGGAGGCGTCTTTCGGAAGGGCTTTCAGCTGCTCGGTCGTGGCCTTCTCAATGTCAGCAACGGTGTCAAAACGTTTTCCTTTACGCTCAGTTTTAATTTTTGGGCAGAGCCAAAAGTCGCATGGTGCTAAATCCGGTGAGTATGGCGGATGTGGACAGACAGGAACACTTTTTTCGGCCAAAAATTCGCGAATGAGAAGCGAGGTGTGACACGGCGCGTTGTCGTGGTGGAGAAGGAAGCCATCGGTCCATTTTTCTGGTCGCTTTCTTCGTACGTCGTTTCGCAAACGTTGCAGTACACCCTTATAAAATTCAGAGTTTACAGTTGTTCCCCTTGGAACGAACTCTGATCACACTATGCCCTCACTATCGAAAAAAACAACGAGCATAACCTTGATATTGGATTTTGACAGACGTGCCTTTTAGGGCGAGGAAATGAACCGGTTTTCCATTGGGAACTCTGCATTTTGGTCTCAGGGTCATAGCCATAGACCCAACTTTCATCTCCAGTTACAATTTTGGCCATGAAGTCCGGATCTGCATGAAGACGACCCTTCAACTCCGTGTAAATTACACACGATTTTCCTTCTGTTCATCACTCAAAAGTCTGGGAAGAAATTTTGCACTTACTCGTCTCATTTGCAATTAGTTAAAATGTTTTAAACGGATCCGTACGAGATGTTAAGGTCTTCCGATAGCTCTCGAATAGTCATTCGCCTGTTTGTTTTTTTTTTTTTTTTTTTTTTTGTCTTCAGTCATTTGACTGGTTTGATGCAGCTCTCCAAGATTCCCTATCTAGTGCTAGTCGTTTCATTTCAGTATACCCTCTACATCCTACATCCCTAACAATTTGTTTTACATATTCCAAACGTGGCCTGCCTACACAATTTTTCCCTTCTACCTGTCCTTCCAAAATTAAAGCGACTATTCCAGGATGCCTTAGTATGTGGCCTATAAGTCTGTCTCTTCTTTTAACTATATTTTTCCAAATGCTTCTTTCTTCATCTATTTGCCGCAATACCTCCTCATTTGTCACTTTTTTTAACATTCTCCTATAGCACCACATTTCAAAAGCTTCTAATCTTTTCTTCTTAGATACTCCGATTGTCCAAGTTTCACTTCCATATAAAGCGACACTCCAAACATACACTTTCAAAAATCTTTTCCTGACATTTAAATTAATTTTTGATGTAAACAACTTATATTTCTTACTGACGGCTCGTTTAGCTTGTGCTATTCGGCATTTTATATCGCTCCTGCTTCGTCCATCTTTAGTAATTCTACTTCCCAAATAACAAAATTCTTCTACCTCCATAATCTTTTCTCCTCCTATTTTCACATTCAGTGGTCCATCTTTGTTATTTCTACTACATTTCATTACTTTTGTTTTGTTCTTGTTTATTTTCATGCGATAGTTCTTGCGTAGGACTTCATCTATGCCGTTCATTGTTTCTTCTAAATCCTTTTTACTCTCGGCTAGAATTACTATATCATCAGCAAATCGTAGCATCTTTATCTTTTCACCTTGTACTGTTACTCCGAATCTAAATTGTTCTTTAACATCATTAACTGCTAGTTCCATGTAAAGATTAAAAAGTAACGGAGATAGAGAACATCCTTGTCGGACTCCCTTTCTTATTATGGCTTCTTTCTTATGTTCTTCAATTGCTACTGTTGCTGTTTGGTTCCTGTACATGTTAGCAATTGTTCTTCTATCTCTGTATTTGAACCCTAATTTTTTTAAAATGCTGAACATTTTATTCCAATCTACGTTATCGAATGCCTTTTCTAGGTCTATAAATGCCAAGTATGTTGGTTTGTTTTTCTTTAATCTTCCTTCTACTATTAATCTGAGGCCTAAAATTGCTTCCCTTGTCCCTATACTTTTCCTGAAACCAAATTGGTCTTCTCCTAACACTTCCTCCACTCTCCTCTCAATTCTTCTGTATAGAATTCTAGTTAAGATTTTTGATGCATCGCCTGTTTGAACGAACCATTTTTTTCCACTTTTTGCACAGTTTCAACTGTTTTTGAGGTTACTGGACGTCCCGCACGCTGCTCGTCTTCAACAGACTCATTTCCGTTTTTAAATCGGTCGTACCACTTGTACACAGTCTTCAAAGTTACCGCATTATCGCCGTACACCGATTCTAACATTTCGTGAGCTTATTTGGCAACTTAAAACAAAACTTAATGTTAATGCGTTGTTCAAAATCCATGTTGCGCAGACACGATAAATACAACCTCACTCTAGCGGCTCTGGCAGCTGACTGGCAAGCTCGAACGTGTTACAACTTGCCTGTCTCAGTTGATCACGCTATTGGACAAATTACAGCATATGGATGTAGTGTCGGCAGTTGCCGCTATAAAAATTCATTCACCGTATTTTTTGATCACTCCTCGTATATATATATATATATATATATATATATATATATATACGAGGTATATATATATAAATCTGAAGTTTTACCGGTAAATTCTAACATTTACCAAGTCATTTGGTAAAAGTCCAAAAAAATCTTGAAAACACATTTAATTCGGACTTTTACCAAATCATTTTGATCATTGTTGACAATTACCATATTCTGTTAGTAAAAGTTGACAATTCTGTAACGAAATCACTTCTAAATCGGAAAGACCGTGAATTTAAAAATGTTCTTCTCAATTTCGGGATTTCAGTTCAAAAATTGCATTAAAATTAATCCGGTAAATGCCAATAATGACCAAAACTATTTGGTAAAAGTCCGAAATGAAAAAAACATAACCTCTTCTCCAAAAGCCTTCTGACGCTTACCGCAAGTTGTCGTCGCATTTTCACCCGATTCGACGCAAAAAGAAATGGCATACCGTTGCGCAATATTTTGCGGTTTCATTTCCGTGACGAGAGAGACAAATACATGTTCACTTATTACAGCACAACTCACGACTGAGCAGTTGCATCAATGTGCCGCTTGGACTAGAAGTAGCTTATAGAACAAGGTGAAAATTTTTTCGGATTTTTACCAAGTGACTTGATAAATGTTAGAATTTACCGGTAAAACTTAAGATTTACCGGTATTCGGGGTTTTACCGTAAAACATATATATATACAC
This sequence comes from Lycorma delicatula, assembly GCF_047948215.1. Lineage (NCBI taxonomy): Eukaryota > Metazoa > Arthropoda > Insecta > Hemiptera > Fulgoridae > Lycorma > Lycorma delicatula. The sequence continues at coordinate 31,105,202 of NC_134467.1, forward strand.
ACGAAGTGCGACAATAAAGTAATTAGACTGATGTGAAAAAAAATGTTGCTTACCGTTTTAGTCATGTTTAGTGTTGTCTCCTTCAAAGTAGTTCCCCTCTGATTGCACACACTTATTCCAGCGCTTCTGCCATTGACGGTAACATTTCTGGAACTCATCTTCTGTAATATCCTCCAAGACCCTCGTCACAGCTTTTTGGACATCTTGCGTTGTTGAAAATGGTGTCCCTTCACCGCCATTTTGACTCTTGGAAATAGAAAAAACTAGCACGGGGCGATAACTGGTGAATAAGGTGGCTGTGGTATTACTGAAATTTATTTCGAAGTTAAAAATTGCTGTACTGACAGAGCAGTGTGGGATGGCGCATTATCGTGATGCAGAATCCAATTATCAGCAATGTTGGCACGGACACGAAGAACTCGTTTACGAAGTCTTTCTAAAATTTCTTTGTAGTAATATCGGTTAACTGTTTATCCAGGAGGTACCCGCTCTTTATGAACAATTCCCTTGGGGTCGAAGAAGCACACAAGAGTGCGTTTCACTTTTGACTTTGACATGCGAGCTTTTTTTGGTCTGGGTGATCCCTTTGAGCACCGTTGCGAACTTTGGCGTTTTGTCTCTGGATCGTATTGAAAAACCAACCTTCATCACCAGTGATAACACGGCTCAACAAATCTGGATCGATTTCCGTTTGCTCTAACAGATCGGCTGCCACATTTTTCCGTGTTTCTCGCTGTTGTTGTGTGGGATTTTTGGGGACCATTTTTGCACAAATCTTTCTCGTACCAAGATCTTCAGTTAATATTAGACGAATCGTTTCTCGATCTATGTTGAGTTCTTCTGCAATCATTTTCACGGATAATCTTCGATCAGATCGTACGATTTCACGCACTCTGGTCAAGTTGACATCTGTCCGTGAGGTTGATGGTCGTCCACTGCGGTCTTCATCTTCAACATTCGTTCTGCGTTCACTAAAAATTTTACGCCACCGAAAAACTTGAGCTCTTGACTTAACCTCTTCTCCAAAAGCCTTCTGACGCTTACCGCAAGTTGTCGTCGCATTTTCACCCGATTCAACGCAAAAAGAAATGGCATACCGTTGCGCAATATTTTGCAGTTTCATTTCCGTGACGAGAGAGACAAATACGTGTTCACTTATTACAGCACAACTCACGACTGAGCAGTTGCATCAATGTGCCGCTTGGACTAGAAGTAGCTTATAGGCCAAGGTCAAAGATGGTGTGCCTACACAAGCTGCAGGATTGCCACATCTTGCAAAGAAAAATCAGTCTCATTACTTTATTGTCGCACCTCGTATATATATTTCACTTGCTTGTGGACACGATAACTGCCGTAATTTTGGCCCAATCAATTTCAAATTATTCCTTAAAAATTACTCGTCCCAAAATCTCAGTCGGGTTGGTTAACGGCCAAAATCGGACCATGGGGGTTTCCGAAAGACAAAATATCGCTATAAATTGGTTATTAAATACCGAATTCGTTTAAAGTTACTACTATTCTTTGAAAAAGGGCCTAAAACTTATCTAAGTAAAGTTTTTTGATATCACCAACCATTGGCACCAAGGCGGTGGAAAAAATTAAGTTTTGAAGACAAAAAAATATCACAAATAATATGAAAAAAAGTGACAAAATGATGAAAAGTAAAATATGACAAAAAAAAGCACAATATCGATTCGGTTTAAAGTGGTCATTAGTCCTCTAAACATTACCTAAAACTTTTGTGTGAAATATATTTTGTATGACAAACCCTTACGGCAAAGGATCACCAAAATGTTGCTGGAATTGTAAGTAGATGAGGCTGGATGTATGCTAAATATGTGAAACTTTTTTCACATGCAACCACTGTCTAATTGAGTAAAATCGAAGTTTTTCTTAACTTTAAGGTGGAAATCTTTTTTATCCCCTAGTTAGCACCGATGAAATCTACCTCCGCCTTCCGGTGTGCCGAAAGGTATTTTTTTATTTGTTGTTTTGCGGTCCCTGGGTCATTAATCATCCAGAAATGACAAAAAAAGTCCATACTCAATTTTATGATTGATTACCATACTTTCCTTTTGTGCAGCACAGCATTAAAAATATGATGCCAGGAATGTATTATATTTCATGTTACCAATATTTGTTTCTTTCTTTTCCTCCGGTACCACCGTAAGGTATTGCTTCAGAGGATGAGATGAAATTGTAATTTTTTAGCCTAACCGGGATTTGAACCCAGGATCACCGGATGAAAAACGAAGAACCTACCACTCCCGCCCCTGGGATCAGCCTATTTCATATTACCCAGTTTATATTATACAAAATAAAAAATAAAAAAATTTAAATAACCTTTTTAGAAACATATATCTCTCATTTCTTTTCTACAAGCGTTTCTTTCCGGTTATTAGATAATATATCATCTGCTCTATTAATATTCAGTTCGGTCTATAAATTATTAAACGAAATCATAAAAATATAAATATACATATACGTATATTATTTCATCCTCTTATTTTTGTTTCAATATATAAATAAATATTATAATTTCTTTTTGATTTAAAAGAAAAGGTTTTTACAGCCGATTCAACAGAAATATAAAATGCTGGTTATTCTAATTCCGATAGAAGTTACTTTTCTCTCTTCATTTACATATATACGAATAAAACGTTACTAGAGCGTATTAAAAAGATGTGTGTTTTTTTCTAATCTTTTTCTCTTTATTTTACACTAGAATAATTTTATTTTCACAGTAAATTTCTTCTCTAAAATATATTTATTATTTATTTATAATTTATTCCTATTATTTTTTATAATCAATAATTATTTTCTTTTATATCGATATAACAATGATAATATTTACCTTTGTAAACGAAATATTTCAGTTTCAATTTAATTTTTTTTTCTCAGTAAATATAGTAATGTATTAATTACGAAAGTATGGTGATCAAATAAAAATTGATTACCGGGGTTTTCTAAATCTTTACGATTAAAGGTTTAATTAGTTTATTAAAAATACCCTTTAACAACTTTTTTTCTGTCGAAAATGGGAAAAATTTGCCTAAAAGAAACGCCCAGCATACTTTCTGGATTTGTGGGGATTCACCGTCTACTGCAGTGGTACTAAATAAAAAACCACTCCTTCACGCGACGTGGTGTTGGAATTACCGTTAAAGCATTACTTCAACACTACGTGCGTTCACAGGAACACATCATATTCATATACAATATATACATCTCATTCACGCACCACTGTATACTATATTTATTACGAACTTTACTTTACATTTTACTTTACTTTATACCTTACGAAGATTATATAGTACAACTCTTCTAATATATATACACTTATTTACATACATATATTTACGATATGTTTTTTGCACCCTCTCGTTTTTCTATTTTTTTTTTTTATCGACCCCTTCTCTGTATGAGCCTGCTCAGCTATGCCGGCCTCAGACGGTAAGGGATGCGTCTCGCGGGAGCCATCGATGACAACGGTACCGAGACACCACCACCCAACTCTTCAGTCTACCGTTCAACGCCTCCCTCACATGACATCCTCGTTATCCTCCTCTTGCTTTTCTAACAACTTCTATCGAAGCACTTTCCACGTTAAGCTGAATTAATTTCACTTCCTACTGCATTGTCTGCTATATTCATAGTAGCCCTCCGCACCATAACGTCTATATATGTCTCTCTCGCAAAATCCCACCATGACATAGCCATTCCTGTCTCAATGAAAACACTGCTTCGACCCGTCTGGATCCTTGCACGAGGCCGCCTTGTGGCCTAGGTCCGAAAACCTGTAGAATTTCTCCTGCTCAAAAACTAGGACCACTCTACCACGACACCATTCCGATTGAAGGGGTGCCGATAGGAACCCCTTCTGCAGAAACTTTTCCGCTACTATAAATCATCAGCGAGGCTACCCGCGTATTTGAATGAGCTGGTAGGGGAGGGAAAAGGTGAAGGTAAGGTAGAAAACGGATCCAAATCGCACCACGTAAGGGGACGAGAAATCCCCGATTTCAATTTCATCCCAAAAACCAATAAAAATTTGGGCTGTCTGGCTCGTGTCCCTTCACTAATTTTCTACTATAGGCTGTACTGCCGAGTAACATTACTACAGAGATAGACTATAGAAATAATAGATTTAATTAAAGTCTTCGTATCTAAGATAACGTATCGGAACAGTTGTATCCCTTGTCTCAATAGATGTTTTTTTTTCTTTTACTGTTTAGCCTCCGGGAATTACCGTTCAAGTATTACTTCAGAGGATGATATGTATGAATGTAAATAAAGTGTAGTCTTGTACAGTCTCAGTTCGACCATTCCTAAGATATATGGTTAATTGAAACTCAACCACTAAAGAACACCGGTATTCACGATCTAGTATTCAAATCTATATAAAATAACTAACTGTCTTTACTACGACATGAACTTTGGAACTCTCGTCATCCAAATCAGCTGATTTTGGAAGACGCGTTCACCACTAGATCAACCCCTAAATAGATTAATTAAATTAACTTTACCTGTACAATTTATTTTTCTGGAATAAAATTCCAGAAGAAATACACAAAAAATGTAACACTTCACGCACACGCACTCTCACACGAAATGACAAACATTGAACTTTCACGCACACGTACGTTCCCTATACTCCGTAAGGACTTTACAGTAACACCACAGAAGATACAGTACCTCTATTCAATTTTATTCTATCAATTCTAATTGATGCCCTTTTGATTGATTTGCTTTTTTTCTTCTTTATATTTATCTTTGATTTATATTTGGTTTAATTTATTCTTCTCAACACTTCATTTATCATGTATTCACTCTTTGCTAACACTGCCATGTCATTAGCAAACCTAATGCACTCTACCGTCCTTCCTCCAATATTTACACACTTATTACCAATTAAACATTTTTGAATTATCGCTTCCAGGTAACAGTTGAGCAGAGTCGGTGACATGCAACATCCCTGCCGCACCCCTCTCTCAAGTCTGATTTCCTCCGATAACTCATTCCCAATCTTTATTTTTACCTTCTATGACAAGTACAGATTTCTTATTAATCTCCTTTCCTTCCACGCGAATTCTTTTTCCTTTAAGATTCTCAGTAATTTATCCCGTTCCATCCCGTCAAATGCCTTCTCCAGATCTTTGAAGACCAGATATAAATCTCTTTGCTTTTCAATATATCTTTCTCCGATCACTCTTATTAACTCTATTGCCTCCCTTGTTCCGTTCCCTCTACTAAATCCAAACTGCTCTTCCCCAATTGATCTCTTCAGTCTTCCATACAGTTTCCCATTTAGCATTCGTAGTAGTATCTTAGCCGCATGCGATATAAGGCTATCCTATAATCCTCGGCACCTAGTTGTGGAAAAGTCCGTCACCAGGGGAAGCCCGCAGGGTTCCGTTCTCGGTCCCCTGCTGTGGAACCTGGTGTTTGACGGATTTCTGGGATTGACTTTCCCAGAAGGAGTTACGGCCCAGGCTTTCGCCAATGACTGTCTCCTTTTAGTTCGTGGAGATTCACGACCACAGCTGGAAAGCAGAGCGCAGGCGGCCTTGTCAACCGCCGAAGGCTGGATGGACATGCAAAATTAAAAAATTTCTGTGCCCAAAACGAAGTTTATGCTTCTAAAGGGCGCAGACAAATTATCATGCAGTCGAAACCCCCACATTAAATATAAATATAAAGGCTGATTACTCAGCCGAGTAATCAGCCGAGTAAGGGTTCATAAGTACCTAGGTGTTTTGTTTGATGATAAGTTGCTGTTTAGTAACCATATTAAGCAAGTTGCGGCGGACGCTGTCTCTGTGATGCACAAGCTTAGAAGGATTGCTCGGAAAGACTACGGGCTGTCGGGCCGCCAAATGTACTTGGTGTACCGAGGCGTCTTTGAAAGTATGATCGAATACGCGGCACCGGTTTGGGCGCATAGGTTGGAAAGGAATAGAGCACTACTTCAAAATTTGAGGAGTGCCCAGCGCAGAGCCATGATAGTATGCACTGGTGTATTTAAAACAACCTCCTACGATGCTACTACTGTATTGGGAAAGGCTCTCCCAATCGATTTAGTGGTGAAAATTCGGGCAGTCATGTGAAAGTTGCGAAGAGGTCGGGAGGCTGAGGCATTTGGGATGCGGTTTCGAGCCGGGCCAGAACTGGAGCGGAACGGTGATCACAATGCACCGGAGCAAAGTTTCGTCCAGTTGCCCATCTCCCGTCTGCGGAAAAGGCTACAAAGCCTCGCGATGGAGGCATGGCAGCTTGAATGGCACACCACGACTAAGGGTAGATCCTTGTATAATTTTATACAGGATTTGGGGGGATGGTATGCCTCGAGTTCCTTTTTAAGGGCGTCGGGTGCCCAGGTGCTCACCAACCATGTGAATCTAAACCAGTATCTGTTTCGGTTTCGCCTGGTGGCTGATGAGTTGTGTGTCTGCGGGGAGGTCCAGTCTAATGTACATATGATGTACGACTGCCCGGCCCTTGGGGGGGCCAGAGACCGAGCCACCCTGGAACTTAGAGGTCAGGGGGAAACCTGGCCGCTCACAAGCGGCGAGGCAGTGTGGCGAGAGCCGCACTGTCGGACCGTGTGGGAGTTCCTCGATGAGGTTGCTATGTTCAACCGTCATCGGTAATTTTAAGGGATTCTTAAATGTAATTGCATTTGGACTCCTACAGCTTTGCTGCTGGAAACCAACCTTGGTAATAGGGCTGGCCATCAGCCAACTCAGCTCCAAGCGCTGTTAAATGGTGGACAGGTACTAGCTGGCATACAGCGACCGAGGCGTGGCAGCCAAAATTGCTGTCTTTTAATTTTTTTTTTGACGTATAGTTTTAAATTGTACAAGGGGTGCGCCTCCCCGATTTAGTTTTATGTTTGACAAGTGAGCGATTGGGACACTTCAGCGGGTGCTGTATGGCGCCCTGCTTGATTCGCTCACGCACGTTAGGTAGCTCACTAGGAGCTTTTAGGATTTGGGTCGCTAAAGCGGCTCAGTAGCCGTTCTTGGCACGGAACATTTGGTCTATGCTCTAAGGCGACCGAATGGGGTGGTGGTGGGAGAAATGCCAGTTAACCAAATTATCCTATAATCCTCACATTCCAATGTATTCTTCTTCTTTCCGATTGCGGACCATAGCAGTAGTCACGAAATTTTTTGGCCAATCACCACTCTCATATATCAAATTACACAGGCTTGTGATATCTTTAATTCCTCTTTTCCCTTAACCTTTCCATAGCTCAGCCGGTGCTTCATCGATTCCACATGTTTTCCTGTTCTTCATTTCCTTTAAGGCTTATTCTACCTCTCCCTCTATAATGTAACAACCTTTCTCCTCCACACACACTTCTGATACATCTTCATTTCCTAGGATTTTTGATCTCTTATCTACTTCGTAAAGTTCTTCCACGTATCGTTTTCATCTGCTTAGAACTTCGTTCTTCTCATCAACCACTTCCTCACCATCTGTCGCTATTTCATTTAGTTTTACGCTTTCCCTTTTTAAATAACAATCCCGTAACTACTTTGTACATCTCTTCAACCTTCCGTACCCTCTCGAATTTCTCAATATATTCACACCTTTCCATCAACCATGTTTGCCGCTCCCTTTTATTCTCTCTTTTTAATTCATTATTTAAGTTTCCTGTACATCTTCTTACAATCTTCTTTTCTGACATTCTTCAATTTTCTTTTCTCATACATTTTATTCAGCATCACCTCGGTAACCCATTCATTCTTTATTCTACTATACAATAATTATATTGTCGTTATTGAATTATACAATAATTAATTAAAATATAAAACTCGATTCCAACAATTTTTTTTATGCGTTCAAGCGCTTTCGGAAAGTAATTACATCTTCAGGAACTTATAATTTTTTATCTTATTCTTAAAAAACTAAAACGTTGTTGTCCTAAGTAGAATTTTTATGTAAAGTGTGTAAAATATATAACAGTGGTCGTCATGTGTTCAAACATTCTGTGTATATATATATATATATATATATGTGTGTGTGTGTGTGTGTGTGTGTGTGTGTGTGTGTGTGTGTGTGTGTGTGTATTTGTAAATAGATAGATATATAGAAAGAAAGAGAGAGTGATTGGATAAAGGAGGGTGAGAAACATTGAAAGGGGCGTAAGCTGTTAAGAGCATATAATGTACATTACATTACACTGCACTAATAAGATTTACCTCCCTTTTCCCTTTAAATATGTATTCCAACAAACCGGGAATATTTGATGCGTAAGCAAATGTCATTAGTCGTTCAGATTTTAATATCCTATATAATTTTAATCTCCCATGTTACATTGATAATGTAATATAATGCAATGTATACATAACGCTATATATAGTAACGGCTAGCAACTACCCACTAGTAGTATCTTCCATAGTTACCTGCTTGTATCTACAGATAGGAGTTAATTATAGGGGCACGTTTACATATAGAAGGTTCTATAATCAGACCCTTCTTGCTTCACCGCTTCAGACCCTCTATACTACCCTACACTTGTAACTGCTTTACCGCATTACTCTATTTTACTCAGTTTAACATAGTAGAATATCTGATACCCAAATAACCACAACGTATTTTACACACAACGATTTTCACACGCTTCAAAATACGAGTTTATTCTGTGTTACTGACCAGTTACCTATTTATTTTAAGCTTACAAATAAATTAGATTTATTTATTTTTAGCGAGTCGCAGTTAAATTAATGTGGTATAGTAATTAGAAACCATTGTTAACCAATAATCTATTAATTTATATACAAAATTTAATTAGTTACAAATAATTAATTTCAAACGATCTCCATGGCAGAGTGGTAGCGACTCAACTATTCATCCGAGGACCTGGGTTTGAATCCCGGTTATAGGATTTTCATAGCTAAAATTTCCATTCTCTCAGAGAAAAATCTGCACACCATTTGACTTCCTTGTACGCCTATTAAATTACATATACATATTTTTTTCTGCACTTAAGAATTTAATTAAGTATAGGGACAAGGGAAACAATTTTAGGCCTCAGATTAATAGTAGAAGGAAGATTAAAGAAAAACAAACCAACATACTTGGCGTTTATAGACCTAGAAAAGGCATTCGATAACGTAGACTGGAATAAAATGTTCAGCATTTTAAAAAAATTAGGGTTCAAATACAGAGATAGAAGAACAATTGCTAACATGTACAGGAACCAAACAGCAACAGTAGCAATTGAAGAACATAAGAAAGAAGCCATAATAAGAAAGGGAGTCCGACAAGGATGTTCTCTATCTCCGTTACTTTTTAATCTTTACATGGAACTAGCAGTTAATGATGTTAAAGAACAATTTAGATTCGGAGTAGCAGTACAAGGTGAAAAGATAAAGATGCTACGATTTGCTGATGATATAGTAATTCTAGCCGAGAATAAAAAGGATTTAGAAGAAACAATGAACGGCATAGATGAAGTCCTACGCAAGAACTATCGCATGAAAATAAACAAGAACAAAACAAAAGTAATGAAATGTAGTAGAAATAACAAAGATGGACCGCTGAATGTGAAAATAGGAGGAGAAAAGATTATGGAGGTAGAAGAATTTTGTTATTTGGGAAGTAGAATTACTAAAGATGGACGAAGCAGGAGCGATATAAAATGCCGAATAGCACAAGCTAAACGAGCCTTCAGTAAGAAATATAAGTTGTTTACATCAAAAATTAATTTAAATGTCAGGAAAAGATTTTTGAAAGTGTATGTTTGGAGTGTCGCTTTATATGGAAGTGAAACTTGGACGATCGGAGTATCTGAGAAGAAAAGGTTAGAAGCTTTTGAAATGTGGTGCTATAGGAGAATGTTAAAAATCAGATGGGTGGATAAAGTGACAAATGAGGAGGTATTGCGGCAAATAGATGAAGAAAGAAGCATTTGGAAAAATATAGTTAAAAGAAGAGACAGACTTATAGGCCACATACTAAGCCATCCTGGAATAGTCGCTTTAATTTTGGAAGGACAGGTAGAAGGGAAAAATTGTGTAGGCAGGCCACGTTTGGAATATGTAAAACAAATTGTTAGGGATGTAGGATGTAGAGGGTATACTGAAATGAAACGACTAGCACTAGATAGGGAATCTTGGAGAGCTGCATCAAACCAGTCAAATGACTGAAGACAAAAAAAAAAAAAAAAAAAAAGAATTTAATCTTATTTCATTTGAAAGTGAGATACTATCCACCAATTCTTTAATGAAGTAAATAGTTGCACAATTGCATTGTGGTGGATACCACATTGCATCACATTTTTTTGCGATGTCCGTATCTGTATTGTGTACTCGTTTATATATTAATTTTGTTTCACGTCGCTTAATATGTTATGTGGTGTGAGAACGTGTCCGATCCGTAACCATGCACGCATCGGTTCGAATCCGACAGGGTCATTCACGGAAACCGGATGTTTTTAAAATAATCATAAAAAATTGAATATTTACTATAAAAAAGTTTTTATAGAAAAACTGCTTTGTTAAATCAAAGCGTTTGTTACTTACTCATGAACGAAAAATTATGTCCGGCAAGTGATGTCCATTTTGGGCAATACATTGTTGTAGCCTTTCACGGTAATCGGCCTCAATTCTTTGCAGCATGTCTACATCAATCTGGGTGACGCGATGACGAATTGCGATCTTTAAGTCCTCCAATGTACGCGGTTTATCGCCGTACACACGCGATTTCAGAAACCACCACAGAAAAAAATCACAACTACTCAAGTCGGGGGACCAAGGAATGTCGCCGAATCTGGAAACGATCAGTCCCGGAAACAAGTTACAGAGAACAGCCATCGTTGACCTCTCTGTGTGCGCTGTAGCTCCATCCTGCTGGAATAACACATTTTAAAAATCGATTCCCCGGTTTCGTAACTCAGGAATGAAAAACCTATTCAACATCGAAATTTAATGATCAGCTGTTGCAGTTACGGCAGCGTCATTTTCTTCAAAAATATATGGTCCAATAACACCGACCTTTCTTATTGCACACCAGACCTTTGGTCTATGAAGTGGTCTCTCGTGAAGCCGATGCGGGTTTCTTTTTGCCCAATACCGGCAATTCTGTTTGTTGACGAAGCCATTCAGATGAAAACGGGCTTCGTCACTCATTAACGATAATAAATTTTCATTTTCTTCAAAAACGGTAAGCGTTTGTCGACAAAATTGTAATCGCTGCGTGAAATCTTCCTCGTTTAACTGCTGCACGACGGCTATCTTGTAAGGATGGAAATGCAGGTCTGTATGCAGAATTCGTCTTACCGTACTTGTGCTCATTTGAGGCGCTGCTGAATACCTCTGAATAGAGCGGCGTGGGCTTCTGACGATGGCTTCCCTTACTCGTTCGATGTTCTCCGTAGTGCTAGCGATTCGTCGGGGACCCGGTTGTTTTTTTCTTCAATATTAACCGCTTGTTCGAAGGTTGTTTACCCATCGCCATATTGTGTTACGAGAAGGGAAATTGTGAAAACGGAAATGAGAAAGATGAAAATATAGAAAGAGAAAAGGAGAATAGGGGAAGGGAATATAGTAAAAATGAAAATGGGTATAACGTGGAAGGGAAAAAGAGAAAATTTAAATTTTGTAAAGTTCCGTAATATTCATTTTGTTAATGTTTTATCAAACTTTCAATTCTGTTCATTTAATCCATATTTATGCTCAAACCTAGCAATAGCGAAGCATCACTGGGTTTGCTAGTATATATATATATATATATATATATATATATACTTTCTGTTATAATATAATTGACATATGTATAAGGCGTTCGCGTGGTGTGTGCGTGCGTGTACGCACGTGTGTAATTATGAATATATAAATATATATAAAATGTTCGTACATATGTAACATTTTTACTAAAATATAAATATAATATTACGAATGCATGTTTTGCACATGTAATCACACTTTCTAACATACGAATCGTGTAATTCTGACGCATACGTTTACAATACGTAAAATATTCTCCCTGAGATGAATTTTTTTTAACTCCAAATTAAATGTAATTTAAAAATATTTTATCATTTAAATCTACGGTATGTGGGTAGTAAAATACATGAAATATTAAATGGAGACTATATATATATATTTTAAGAGAGATTAGGAGGCTAGTAATTTACAAATAGGCACTTTCTTGGTAACTATCCATTTGAGAATTTTGTACGGTGACAAACCCCTACAGATATAATATTATTTAGTAGGCACTGCTAACATTATTAAATAGATTTACAGAGCGTTTGCTATTCATAATTATAAAAGGTATATTAAATATAGGCCAATGTATGGACACAAAGAACGCGGTTCTGGCTGTCAATCTAATTTTTCAAGGTCAATATAAACACAATAAAGTCATTTAAATGGAATTTATTAATCTAAAGAAAGTTTTTTATAATATTAAATCAAATAAAATGGTTAAAACTTTAAAAAAATCGTGTAAAATATAAAGAAAGAAGATAAGTTTATGATTTTTATAACAAATCGGCATCCATGTCGCGAGTGGTAGCGTCTCGGCCTTTCATCCGGAGGTCCTAGGTTTAAATTCCGGTCAGGCACGGAATTTTTCATACGCTACATTTCCATATCCCACCCAAAAGCTTCAATCTTATTTAGCGATATCATTAAGCAAAAAAAAAAAAAAAAAATCGATAGCATTTAAAGTACAAAAATTGACAAAAAAAAATTGTTTTAATAGTTTCCTTCTTTCTTATATACTGAAAAAATAATGATACATGAAAATTAACGAATACTTTTTCAAAATTAAAAAATCGATATTTTTAAACTTTGATCACCTCCACCACCCTCAATATCGACACGAAAGTATTTTTTGTATCAATTTCAATATTCCTATGCCTAAGAAGACATAAAAATTTTTTGGTTAAAAAATATGCAATAAAAAAAAAGATAGCTTTTTGATTTTTGAGGGCGAGAAGTAAAAAGGATTTAGAAGAAACAATAAACGGCATAGATGAAGTCCTACGCAAGAACTATCACGTGAAAATAAACAAGAACAAAACAAAAGTAATGAAATGTAGTAGAAATAACAAAGATGGACCACTGAATGTGAAAATAGGAGGAGAAAAAATTATGTAGGTAGAAGAATTTTGTTATTTGGGAAGTTGAATTACTAAAGTTGGACGAAGCAGGAGCGATATAAAATACCGAATAGCACAAGCGAAACGAGCCATCAGTAAGAAATATAATTTGTTTACATAAAAAATTAATTTAAATCTCAGGAAAAGATTTTTGAAAGTGTATGTTTGGAGTGTCGCTTTATATGGAAGTGAAACTTGGATAATCGGAGTATCTGAAAAGAAAAGATTAGAAGCTTTTGAAATGTGGTGCTATAGGAGAATGTTAAAAATCAGATGGGTGGGTAAAGTGACAAATGAAGAGGTATTGCGGCAAATAGATGAAGAAAGAAGCATTTGGAAAAATATAGTTAAAGAAGAGACAGACTTATAGGCCACATACTATGACATCCTGGAATAGTCGCTTTAATGTTGGAAGGACAGGTAGAAGGGAAAAATTGTGTAGGCAGGCCACGTTTGGAATATGTAAAACAAATTGTTAGGGATGTAGGATGTAGAGAGGTATACTGAAATGAAACGACTAGCACTAGATAGGGAATCTTGGAGAGCTGCATCAAACCAGTCAAATGACTGATAACAAAAAAAAAGAGGGCGAGAAGAATTTTTTGACAACTTTTTTGCTTTCCCGTCTAGCTACTTTAGCAGAGCTGTAGTTTTACAAGGAAAAATATTGTAATCAATCCAATTTGAACATATGTAATTGTTCAGTTTTTGGTCAAGGTCACACACACACACACACAGACAACGTTGTTTGAGATGACGTCATTTTCACAAATTTACCACAACTAAACTAACAAGAATTCCAAGCAGCTGATTTTACGCAACCTTCTCGGTAGTTAGTAACTAACTTATTCATTTTTGCTTATAAAATTATATTTTACAAGTATTAATTTAAAAAAATATGAAATATTCACTTATATTAAACAAAATGAATCAAAATTTCTGTTCAGAAGGACGCTTTATAACAGAACAAATTTCTAAAACAACGATCATCGTTTGATGACATTCTTTTTCGTCTGTTTAAAAAAAAAAAATAGCAGATGTTGAAAGTGCAGTGTCAGTTAAAAAGGACAAAATAGTTCAACTAATTGAGGATAACCACGTGTGACATTAAAAGATAAATCTTTCTTTTTTTCCTGTTTAGCCTCTGGTAACTACCTTTCAGATAATTCTTCAAAGGATGAATGAGGATTATATATATGAGTGTAAATGAAGTGTAGTCTTGTACATTTTTCAGTTCGACCATACCTGAGATGTGTGGTTAATCCAAACCCAACCACCACCAAAGAACACCGGTATCCACGATCTAGTATTCAAATCCGTGTAAAAATAACTGGCTTTACTAGGACTTGAACGCTGTAACTCTCGACTTCCAAATCAGCTGATTTGGGAAGACGCGTTAACCACTACACCAACCCGGTGGGTTAAAGGATCTACGTCTGTTACTCTGAGTTGTAAGCTTTATAGTAAACAAGTTTGAATTTCTTTAATGGTTTTATCTATTGTTTCTTTAACGACTACAAAGAAACGATGCAACTGCCGCATGACTGTTCACCACATTCTCGTGGACTGCATATGTTATGCGGCGTTGCGTTGTAAGTTTAATCTACCTAGAAACATCCGTGATATCTTGTACAATAATAACGAAATTTTGGACCGGATGTTTTTGTTTTTGCTAAGTTACCAGGTTACTTCAAAAAATTTAATATTATCTTCTTTTTTTTTTTTTTTGTCTTCAGTCATTTGACTGGTTTGATGCAGCTCTCCAAGATTCCCTATCTAGTGTTAGTCGTTTCATTTCAGTATACCTTCTACATCCTACATCCCTAACAATTTGTTTTACATATTCCAAACGTGGCCTGCCTACACAATTTTTTCCTTCTACCTGTCCTTCCAATATTATCATATATGTTTTTATGCTAGAGGAGTTGATCATTTTTAACCTTTAATTTCAATTCTGATTTTTTTGGTTCTATGTCTTTAATTTTATTATCCGGAGCCTTTTGCAAAACCCATCGGAATTAGGTATGTTTTATATAGTTTCTTTATTCATTATTTTAACTTTTATATTTTAAAGACTTCGTCTGCGGTATTAGTTTTGAGTTTTATTTTACCTTCTTGACTCTTTGTTTTAATAAATTTTTATTATATGATTAATATTATTTTTACATTTTATGAGTTTTTATTATTTTGGAGTTATTTTACCCTTTTATTAATAAAATTCCGGAAGTTGATAACGCCCAGGCGTTTTTCGCCCAAAAAAAAAAGACTTCATGTAACAAAAGGCGAGGACGTGCGACAATTTTAGGTTTGCAACATTAACCTTTGTATTAAACGTTTTGTTTGTTCACTTGGATTATGCGTTTAATGTTTGATGACTGTCACATTCATTTTTGATAGTATATTTACAGAATTAAAGATTTATTTTGTGTTGTATTACGTATTCTTTTTATTTCATTTCATTGTATTAGAAAATGGTATGTTATACGTTTGACGGAATACGTTCTTAGAGCTGTCTCCATGAATTTTACATTGTAATTGTACTATTTTTTGTTCCTGGATATTCTATTCGGCTTGTTTTCTCATAATTTTTTTCTTGTAATCCCTACCCTTTTTTTTTTTTTTTTTTTTTTGTCTTCAGTCATTTGACTGGTTTGATGTGCAGCTCTCCAAGATTCCCTATCTAGTGCTAGTCGTTTCATTTCAGATTCCCTACCCAGATGAATCACTTCAGATTCAGATAATCCCTACCCAATCCAGATTATTAGATACTCTCAGGACAGCGGTTTTCACTGGATCTTCACATTTTGACACTAAGAAACAAAAAAAAATTAAAACTTAGATGGAAATTTTCCGGATATTTCCATCTACGTGTTATGTTCGGTGTAACATTCTAAATCAGCTGATATTTCCAAAACTACAACCGATTTTGATTGGTCAAATTACTTCTATATATGCAGAATTGATTCCGTTAAATTTTTAAGTTAAAAGATCGAGGCTGTAAAGCAAAGATTACCATCAATATCTCGATATTTGCCCTAATTATAGTCTAATTTTTCTTAGGTACATTCGTTAACAATTAAAAAATAATTTTCAAAAAAAAATCTTTGCAAAATCGTACCGCCACACCAAAAAATGTTCTAAACTAGTGGCTAAGTGGGTATACTTTGTATATATTACCTTTTCTCATCTCAAGGAGTGCTAGCCTAGTACTGACGTTCAACGACTAGTCATCTGCTATGTTCTGATGTCACAGATGAGGGGTTGTATTAAATAAATTAATAATATTTAAAGTGATCGCTAGTTCCGCTCACCCGCACGAATGAAATACAGTATGCGCGCGCGCGCTTTAGTTAAAATCATTGAATTAAATAAACCAAAAATATTAAATTTAAATAAAAGGATAAATATTTTACATTAAGTTGTGTGTATAACCCGCGCATCAGAAAAAGCCACGTTAAGTACAACTGTGTTGTCAGCTTTTTTTTAATTATGGTAAAATAATCATGCACGCATGTAGTGAGTTTAATATAAAGTTATGTTAGCAAACTTTTGAGCATATTGTCTCCAAAGAAACTTCCTACCACTCCCTGGAGATGTTGACCCCAAAAACTTTCTAACAAATTGCCCCAGATACACGAGTATCTGAACAAAATTTCATTTTAAGAAAATTGATTTCCAAAAAAACTATGTTATCCTTGGAGATATTAAACCTAGACAAACCACGAAAAGGTTAGAAATCTAGCTTAATTTTTGTGCAAAGATTTATCTTTACATTTATGGTGGCTTTTTCATGATGTGAATCTTGCACGTACATCAATTCTAGTAACAATATAAATTGATTTAAGCAACTTTGCTTAAATTTTTCATAAAATATTTGTGAATTGTGGGATCAAGTAATCAAATTTTTAAAAAAAATGCAAGTATATATTATTATATATAATTGTACTATTATATATATAATACTATTTGTAAATTATATATACAAATAGTATATGTATGTATAGTATGTATTTGTACTATTATATATTAATTGTACTATTATTATCGCGAGGATTGGTCTATAATGGCTGGTTTTCTTTGCGCCCTTCTGGTGTGTAGATCTGCAGAGAGAGTATAATCGAGGTATTTGATCGTGGTTGGATCTCGGGTGGCTAGGGTTCCGTCCTAGGCACTGGATTGGATGGAGGTAGGGCATTGTCATCGTGCCACGGTTATATTGGTATAGTTTGTGATTAGAATTGGGGCTCCCATTGGCGAGATGACCGCCTTGCCAGGGTATGGTAGCCCGTTCGACCGGGGGCGTGGCTTCATCCTACCGATGGCAGTCCCTGATAATGACTTTGTAATACCGCACGAGACTTCATGATGTGACCGGTTGGGTGTGCGAGGTTTCTCCTTGAAATGAGGTGTCCCTTGTTACGTGACCTAATTTGGTCGACTTATTGGGTGTAGATCTGAATTTCTATGCTGCGTAAAACATAATTTTGATTGGAATGAGTGTAGCACTGATTTGACTTACAACTCCTTCGTTTTCTGAGGCATTCACAGTCACGAACGGTATTGTCAAATTTAGACTAACCGCATGGTCCGCGGTTTCGGTCAATTGTTTGAGGGAATCATGTTAGGTTGGATGTGAAGATGTCCGTTTGAGGCCTACGTGAAGGATAAATTTGGTTGGTATTTTACTAATACAAATGTCTGCCGAGGTATTTACATCGATGGCATCCCGACCGAGGCCTGGCTGATGACTGTGAGATGTAATCAAATAAAGGGTCTAAAGACAACCTCCGGTAGAGCACCTCAGGACTCGAAATTGGAACGGTAACGTCACCAGGTTTTTCCCCTACAAATCTTACCCTACGGGGTTGGAATGTACTATTAGTATAGGACATAATTGTCATTGATATGATAAACACTTATTTTGTTGGTATGAGAATTTTTGTTTTTTAAAAGCTCAGTCAAGTAATGATCTTCTGAATGCATAGTCTAATTGAAGTTAGATATAGGAAGAGTTTTTGTGTGAAACTTTCGTGAGTTAGAGGAAGGCGTGGGGATCGCGATTTTGCGAATCTGTTAATTTGATAGTAAAGGGTTGCAAGTTATGGTTGATTATCATGATTGGATGATACTATACAAATAAGATAGTAAGTTGTGTAAATACACTAACGGAAATATCTGCCGAAACATTTTCATCAGTGGCATCCTGACAGAGGCTAAGTTGATGACTGTGTTATGTTATCAAGTTTAAGGGTCTAAAAGATGACTTACGTTAAAGCCCAAAAAGGCTAGGAAAGAAGGGGATTGTGTGGTGAACGGGATAGTCAAAAGGCGACTATGTTCCCCTACGCCGGTCAGGATGTAATATCAGTATTCCGGTATGACTATTTTAAGCACATTTTTACTTCCGGCTTAAATATTTTAAAAATAAATTAAAATCTGTTATTTTACAATTTTCGGGTAAAATTTTGCAAACTTCTTGCTGAAAGATTATGTATTATTTAAGGTCTATATTGTTTCTAAGAAAGTTTTGTTTTGAAATCACCTGAATAAAAAGCTGAAAAAGAAAAATTCGCAGAATTTCTCTCAACTTCGGAAAATTTGTAAGTTAAACACTAACATTGTAAGAATACCTCCTAATAACTAAGTTTTAACAAAATCGGTTCATCCAATCTGTACTTACAAACTGTACATTCAATCGGAAAAAAGTTATTAACATTTACTTTCAATCGCATGGTAGGATTGCGTGGTGAAAATGAATTTTCTTTACGTTTTGATGTGTGAAGAGCACAAAAATATTATTTATGAATAAAAGCATTTTGGCTCGTAAATCTTCAAAACCACTGGATCTATTTTATTCAAATTTACATATTTTGTAATAATATATTTGAAGTTATGCATGTGAAAATTTGAGGACTATTGGATGAGTCGTTTCTGAGTTTCCCTCAATTTAATTTCAGAACTTCAATTTGTGGTTATCTTGACTGTATTTTTGATATGCGCTTAAGTCACTTGATGTTTATGTGTGTAGGGTCTACTCGTTAATTGATGACCGTTATACTCTAAAAATCTGTATGTTTCTGTCTGCAAAATAGTTAGGGCGTCGGAAACGAAAAGCCAGTCATCTTGGGCAAAATACGCAAGAGTATTTTGGTCTTAATGGATTGTTTAGTGTGTAAAACTTTGAGATTTGTCAAAAAACCGGTACGTGATTTTTGACTCTTCGTACTTTTCCTAATGAATAATTTTATTTTTCAAATAACCCTTCTAGAGAATAAGATTAATCAACTTTGGTTATACTTCTTTTTTGTCCCCACTTCTTTCATCCTTCGAGAATTTCCTTAGTTTCCTACCATAATTTTGTCACAAAATGACTGTAATGAGCATAAGTACATTTAAATGTTTCTCCCTTGGCAGTATCTCGTTTTCCATATAATTAATATTGCCTATATTTGGAATCAGATTATCCATGTTTTCTAATAATAACCACAAATCGAAGAGTTTGTCGGTTGGCTTCGTTTTATTCCCTAAAATCTGGGAACTGGTATACATTTTAGAGGAAGAAATGTTTTTTACTTTCGGTTACCGAGAAGTACTGATTGGTTACAGCTGATGGTAAAGATTAACTGTTCACTTCGAAAACAGAAGTACAAGTGATTGTAGACGAGCACTCTTATGACTTCCAATAACGAATTAAATGGTAATCGATTCGATTCTATATATAGCTACCAGACAACTTAGACGCCTACGAAAAGTTTTAACTAAGAAATAACTACCGGGGGTTAAAGCAGTTTACCTAATGGCCTAAATGTAGAATAAAATTCCACTCCAATCTAATTTACGCATTTTTTATACAGGTAATGGTGGAGGAAACAGGTTCAGTGATGGACGGACAGACAAACGAACGCCACATGCGCTTGTGGACCAGCTAGAAAAGCGTAATAAAACTTTAAAAAAAGCCTCTAGCTTGCGCTAGCGGATGCGAGTCTTGGCACAATCTTGGACTTTATCTCCTAGACTTTATAAGATATACTATAATTGACATCTATTAGACTGCTTTTAGAAAGCCTACATGCTAGCCTACCTTCTGTGTATAAACTTGTATGCATAAATACCTCGTACTAGAATGTCTGTTTTCTTAATCACTACCCACCATAACTCATAAAAACAATCGGTTATGTTCGATAAACTTCGGGTTAGTGACGTTAAAAAGTAGCTGAAACTATATAGCTTAACCCAGCTTTCCTTGCTTGTATGAAATATTCTCTCTCGCTAATAACATTATATATTTTTAAAAAAACGCGAAGGACAATAAGAAATCAAGTCGGCAGGCAAGACTTTGGGAGTCTTGCCTGCCAAAGTCTTGATAGCCGACTAAAATCCATGATAGCCGACTAAAGATGGTCGTAATAGAGTGGTCCCAAAAAAAAAGGAAATAGGCGGTACAGAGAAGAGGGGCGGCGGCTCGACTATGATTAGCCAATCGCGAAAGAGTAGGAAAATACAAGGTGGACTGGTAGGCGGAACCGAAAGGAGTAGGGGAAATCTAAAATCGCCGACGTTACTTGACCAAAATCTTGCAATCCTATTGGCTCTTAAAGCGTATTGTCCTATTTACACCTATTGTCCTATTTTCCTTTCATCGGTTAATTTTTACTTTCCTGAAAAAATGTACAGTTTTATAAATATATATATAGATAGCCGGAAAAGTTAAAAAAAGATGAAATTTTATACAAAATTGATTACGTCACATATGAAATTAATTGTAAATTTGTGGATTTAAAATTTTTATATTTTTTTTTCCTGTAAAGTCATTTTTCTATGTTATTTTCAAGAACTATTTTGTAAGGAAGGGTAGTTAAAATTGTTGTTCTTATAGTTTTTATGTTTATTATTGCTTACCTTTCTTCGTTTCATTCTTTCATCACTTGTTGGTGCGTTTCATAACCACTCCTTTGTCAAAAACTATTGTACTGCTAAGTTTATTGACCTTATTACTTATTGAAGAACAATAAGTTTTGACAATCGAGTGGTTCCAAATGCGCCAAAAAGAAATAAAAGAATGAAGCTAAGAAAGGTAAGAAGTACTGAACATAAAAAGGGAAGGTAGTTATAAATTAATTTTGGTTATTTTTTGTTGTTTTATGAATAATTATTACATGTCATTTTACCTTATAATTTTAAGCTAGTAAAGAGTAATAATATGTTATATAAAGATATTTTACTGGGTAATTGAAGAGAGAAAGTACGGTTCGTTCGTCATAAAAGCGAAAAGCAAAGCACACGAACGTGCAGATATTTCCCGTAAGTTATCTATATTTATCTGTCGCATTCTACAATTTAAATTCCATTTAGATTAAACAGAAGATAGTAAGGCATCACAAATAAAACAAATCTCACACACACACACACACACACACACACGAACACATATTTGTAGCAGATAAGTCCCTACGGTTAAAATTAGCATTTATATTGAGATTCGAATAGAGAACACACATACAAATACACAAACGGGCGCGCACATACACGTCAACAATCTTCTCCCACGTACTGTCACTTATACACCTTGATAATTGAGGTAGCGTCTGCTTTGATTTCCTTTCCTTTGGTAAGATATTATGATCTTGTTTATAAACGTATATGTGTGGTTTTATATATATATATATATATATATATATACATATGTCAATATGACAAGCAGAATCTCTAGGAGCGGTAGTTCCAAATTTCATTTAGTTAATATTAGATAAATTTACGTAACTAATTTACGTACCATTAAAACATGTATCATAAATTAATTTTATATAAGATAGACTTAATAATCATATCAATTTTGCCAATAATTGAAATTTATCAATGACACTATTTATTTTTTATTTTCAATATATATTAAATATAAAAATAAATTATACAATTGTTATATCACTTAAATAAGTAAATTATATATATTATTGACTTCGATTAATTTTTGTATTTATTTTTTTCAAACAACAATATTATCCCCTTCAAAGTAGTTCCCTTGGGCAGCTATACATCGGCGGAGTCGTTGTTCCCACTCGTGGTAGCAGCGCTGTTTTATATATATATATATATATAAATGAATGTTTGTCTGTCTCTTATATCTTCCTAAACCGTTCATCCGGTAGCGATGAAACTTTGAGGAATGGTTGGACGCATGCCAGGGAAGGTTTCTGAATTTGTTTGGACCCGCTAGGTGGCGCTAGCGTCGAGATATTTCGAAAAATTGTATTTATGGTCCGATTTGCCTCATATTCAGAATACATGTTACTTACATAGAAAGAATTATCTCTACAAAAAATAAACTCGCTAGATGGCGCTGGGGTTGAGATATTTAGAAAAATTATATTTATGGACCGATTTGGTTCATATTCAGAATATGAATATTAGTTACGTAAAAACAAATATTTTTGCAAACACTATACACGCTAGGTGGGGCCGGTGTCGAGATATTTACGAAACAAATACACAAACAAACTTTTATATATATATATATATATATATATATATATATATATAAAAGGCATGTTCGTATGTGTGTCCGATAAAGTCAAAAAAACTAATGGACCGATTTACGCGCCGGCAAAAGGGAAAAAGGGGAAAGTTGAACAGGGGAAAACGGGAAAGGGTAAAAAGGAAACTATGTGAGGGGTGAGGGGTGAAAGGGAAAAGTTGGAAAGGGAGAAAGGGAAGGAGAATAAGTGAAAGGTAAAATTTGTGAAGTTCAGTTTTTTTATTTTTTTATAAAATGTTCAATTGTGTTCATTTAAACTCCCTCTCGCTTTTTCTCTCTCACTCCCTACCTTTCTCTCACTCACTCACTCCCTCTCTCTTTCTTTCTTTCTTTCTATATATATATATATATATATATATATAGCAATAGCGAAGAATTGCCGGATCTGCTAGTGTGCATATATATATATATATATATATATATATATATATGTGTGAATATTAAATTAAATGTAATTTATTTAAATTTATTTTCCTCTTGATCGGATAGAATTAAATATAATATAAAGCTAAATTTTACTTAAAAATCAATTAACTATACAAACTTATAAATTAAATTCTAAACTTTTCACTCAGTATTCTCTAAGCATCCTCAGGTGACAATACATATTCATATACACACCATACAAAAGTCTCTTACAAACTGTATGTGTAAGTATGTAGTATCTGTGTGTGTAAGAGAAATTTGTATATGTGTGAATATGTATATCATCTGAGGAAGCTTAAAGAATTTTGAGTGAAACGTAGTAAAATTTTGGGTGAATGGCCGAGTGGTAGCGTCTCGGCCATTCACCCGGAGGTCCTAGGTTCGAATCCCGGTCAGTGTGGCATTTTTCACACACGCTACAAAACATTCATTTCATCCTCTGCGGAATGAATTGCTTGAATTCGGACCGGGAGGTAAAAAAAACCAAAAAAAAAAATAGTTTGTATAGTTGATTGATTAACCCAAGAGATTAATAAAGATAATATTTTTAAGTAAAATATATATATATGTGTGTATATATATATATATATATATGTATAAAAATGAATGTTTGTCTGTCTGTATGTCTCTTATGCCTTCCTAAACCGTTCATCCGATTGCGATGAAACTTTGGTAAGTTGTACGCACGCCCGCAAAGGTTTCTGAATTAGTTAGGACACGCTAGGTAACACTGGCGTCGAGATATTTCGAAAAATTGTATTTATGGTCTGATTTGGCTCATATTTAGAATACATGTTACTTATATGGAAAGAATTATCTCTGCAAAAAATGAACCCGCTAGATGGCGCTGGGGTAGAGATATTTTGAGAAAATTGCTAATATGGTCGGATTTGGGTCATATTTAGAACATATATTAGTTACGTGAAAAGAAATAATTTTACAAAAAATGGACCCGCTAAGTGGCGCTGGAGTTGAGATATTTGTAAAAATTGTATTTATGGACCGATCTGACTCATATTTAGAATACATATTAGTTATGCGAAAAGAGAAATTTTTGCAAAAACTATACCCGCTAGGTGGCGCCGGTGTCGATATATTTACGAAACAAATAAATAAATATACAGACTTTCTTCTTCTATATATATATATATATATATAAAAGTCAATGTTCGTATGTGTGTCCGCTATAGACTAAAAAAATAATACACCGATTTACGCTACTGGTTCGATTTAAAAGGGAAGAAGAGAAATAGGGAAAAAGAGATTTAAATTTATATATTATTTTAATAAATTTCAAAAATTTGAAAACAAATTTATACTTTTTTTTTTGTCTTCAGTCATTTAACTGGTTTGATGCAGCTCTCTAAGATTCCCTATCTAGTGCAAGTCGTTTCATTTCAGTATACCCTCTACATCCTACATCCCTAACAATTTGTTTTACATATTCCAAACGTGGCCTGCCAACACAATTTTTTCCTTCTACCTGTCCTTCCAATATTAAAGCGAATATTCCAGGATGCCTTAGTATGTAGCCTATAAGTCTGTCTCTTCTTTTAACTATATTTTTCCAAATGCTTCTTTCTTCATCTATTTGCCGCAATACCTCTTCATTTATCACTTTACCCACCCGTCTGATTTTTAACATTCTCCTATAGCACCACATTTCAAAAGCTTCTAATATTTTCTTCTCAGGTACTCCGATCGTCCAAGTTTCACTTCCATATAAAGCGATACTCCAAACATATACTTTCAAAAATCTTTTCCTGACATTTAAATTAATTTTTGATGTAAACACATTATATTTCATACTGAAGGCTCGTTTCGCTTGTGCTATTCGGTATTTTATATCGCTCGTGCTTCGTCCATCTTTAGTAATTCTACTTCCCAAATAACAAAATTCTTCTGCCTCCATAATCTTTTCTCCTCCTATTTTCACATCCAGTGGTCCATCTTTGTTATTTCTACTACATTTCATTACTTTTGTTTTGTTCTTGTTTATTTTCATGCGGTGTTTCTTGCGTAGGACTTCATCCATTCCGTTCATTGTTCCTTCTAAATCCTTTTTACTCTCGGCTAGAATTACTATATCATAAGCAAATCGTAGCATCTTTATCTTTTCACCTTGTGCTGTTACTCCGAATCTAAATTGTTCTTTAACATCATTAACTGCTAGTTCCATGTAAAGATTATAAAGTAACGGAGATAGGGAACATCCTTGTCGGACTCCCTTTCTTATTACGGCTTCTTTCTTATGTTCTTCGATTATTACTGTTGCTGTTTGGTTCCTGTACGTGTTAGCAATTGTTCTTCTATCTCTGTATTTGAACCCTAATTTTTTTAAAATGCTGAACATTTTATTCCAGTCTACGTTATCGAATGCCTTTTCTAGGTCTATAAACGCCAAGTATGTTGGTTTGTTTTTCTTTAATCTTCCTTCTACTATTAATCTGAGGCCTAAAATTGCTTCCCTTGTCCCTATACTTTTCCTGAAACCAAATTGGTCTTCTCCTAACACTTCTTCCACTCTCCTCTCAATTCTTCTGTATAGAATTCTAGTTACGATTTTTGATGCATGCCTAGTTAAACTAATTGTTCTGTATTCTTCACATTTATCTGCCCCTGCTTTCTTTGGTATCATGACTATAACACTTTTTTTGAAGTCTGACGGAAATTCCCCTTTTTCAATTATATTACACACCAGTTTGTATAATCTATCAATCGCTTCCTCACCTGCACTGCGCAGTAATTCTACAGGTATTCCGTCTATTGCAGGAGCCTTTCTGCCATTTAAATCTTTTAATGCTCCTTTAAATTCAGATCTCAGTATTGTTTCTCCCATTTCATCCTCCTCAACTTCCTCTATAACACCATTTTGTAATTCATTTCCTCCGTATAACTCTTCAATATATTCCACCCATCTATCGACTTTACCTTTCGTATTATATATTGGTGTACCATCTTTGTTTAACACATTATTAGAAAATTATACTATATAAAAAAATTGTTACCGGCACGCTGTTTAATTATCCTATATAAAGGGCAATCGTGTTTTCTGTTCTGTTTGTAATAAAATTAATAAATTTAATAAAATTATAGTAAATTAAAATCCTAGTTATTTTTTATAAAGAATGATTTAAAAAAATCATAGTTCAATATATAGTAATACGTGGTAATTATTTTTTTAATTAAATTTATTTACATTTACATGAATAGGCATTTTGATATTTATTTCATCTATTTTTTTTATTTACTTATAGTTATATATTTATATAATTTTATAAAATACCTCTCTTACTGATTACGTGAGTTAGTTAATTTTTAGTAAAACAACAAAGTTTTATCTCAACATTTCAACAGTATGAGAAATGTAGTTGTTTCTAGAGAACTCATTTTTATTCCTCTTAGAAACGGCTGAGAGAAAGTTCCCATTATGGTGGTTGCTTTGAGGTTAAGAAGGAATATCTCCAGTTTCAAGTTTCTAGGTTTTCGAGTCTGGTTTGGACGTTAATGAGTGGAAGCGTAATCTTTGGCTTCCTTTGCTGTTTCTATACTGAACTAGACTCTCCTTTTACAACTAAATTAACTAACTATTTGTACCTTAATACATGTTAAAACAATCTTCATTATCTACAAGATACATTAATGTACATTTCTCTAAAATAATTATTATTATTACTTATTTATATATTTTTATTATAAAGTCTTATCAACTTTTTAACTCATTAACTTTCCTTATTAACATAATTTGAATTCAAGTTATTTACACATTATAAAACAAACAAAAAAAATAATATACTTATATTTTTAATAAATAGTTAAAATGTTAAATAATAATTAATTAAATATAAGATTATATTAAATAAATTTCAGAATAAAAAATTAATTATCAAAGCTTAAATTAATTTTTTTTAAAGTTTTACGTAAAATTAACTTATAATAAATGTGTACGTCTAAATTAAGGCAGTTCTTGCATATACAGGTTATAATATACAAAAAACAGCTCACAACACATTTGTAAAAATTTCCCATCACTCGGTCCTAAATCTGTAGGTTGTTTCTGATGCATAGCTTACACACCCATACACATACAACTTAATTTGAAATATTTACGATTTTATTTAAGTATAATATTTTTTCGATTATTTAATTCAATGATTCTAACTAAATCGCGCGCGCACATCGTATTTAATTCGTGCGGGTGTGGCGGTACTAACAGCGACGGTCGGCACTAATTAAATTAATGGAATTTCACAAACCACATAGAATAAATATTACTTGTACGTTCGGCAGCTGGTGTAGCTGTGAGGTTTAACGCACCAGGTCAAGCGGGCGATCAAGTTCGAGACCCTGCAAGACCGAGTTATTATTTTACTCTTTAAATATTATTCATTTAACCCACCGGGTAGGTCTAGTGGTTAACGCGTCTTCCCAAATCAGCTGATTTGGAAATCGAGAGTTCCAGCATTCAAGCCCCAGTAAAGTCAGTTATTTTTACACGGATTTGTATACTAGATCGTGGATACCGGTGTTCTTTAGTGGTTGGGTTTCAATCAACCACACACCTCAGGAACGGTCGAACTGAGACTGTACAAAACTACATTTCATTTACACTCATACATATCATCCTCTGAAGTATTATCTGACCGATAATTACCGGAGGCTAAACAGGAAAACGAAATAAGAAATATTATTAATTTATTTAATTCTACAACTCACATGTGACATGAGACATATTGAACTAAAATACAATACAATATCATCAGGATACATTAAAGTTTTGTTTTTTTGTCTTCAGTCATTTGACTGGTTTGATCCAGCTCTCCGATATTCACTATCTAGTGCCAGTCGTTTAATTTCGATATACCCCCTTTTCTTTCTTTCTTTTCTTTTTCCTGTTTAGCCTCCGGTAACTACCGTTTAGATAATTCTTCAGAGGATGAATGAGGATGATATGTATGAGTGTAAATGAAGTGTAGTCTTGTACATTCTCAGTTCGACCGTACCTGAGATGTGTGGTTAATTGAAAACCCAACCACCAAAGAACACCGGTATCCACGATCTAGTATTCAAATCCATGTAAAAATATCTGGCTTTACTAGGACTTGAACGCTGTAACTCTCGACTTCCAAATCAGCTGATTTGGGAAGACGCGTTAACCACTAGACAAACCCGGTGGGTTTGATTGGGTCTCTAACTCGCCAATAACCGGGAGATGTGATCATCAAGGCAGCATCCAGGCCCACTCCCGTCGATATACCCCCTACTTCCTACATACATAACAATTTATTTTACGTATTTCAAACGTTCCCTACCTGCACAAATTTTCCCATCTACATGTCCCACCAATATCATAGTGACTATTCTAGGATGCTTTAATATGTGGCCTATAACTCTGACTTCTTTTTTAACTATATTTTTCCAAATGCTTTTTTCTTCATCAATTAGCCACAACACCTATTCATTTGTCACTTTATCCACCGATCTGATTTTTACCATTCTCCTATAACATCGCATTTCAAAAGCTTCTAATCTTTTCTTCTCAGATACTACGATCGTCCAAGTTTCACTTCCATATAAAGCGACACTCCAAACATATAATTTCAAAAATCTTTTCCTGGGATTTAAATTAGTTTTTGATGTAAACAAATTATGTTTCTGACTGAGGGCTCGTTATGCCTGTGCTATCGGCATTTTATATGGCTCCTGCTTCGTCCATCTTTAATAATTCTACTTCCCAAATACAAAATTCTTCTTCCTCTGTAATCCTTTCTCTTCCGATTTTTATATTCAATGTTCCATCTTCATTATTTCTACTACATTTCATTACTTTCGTTTTGTTCTTGTTTATTTTTTATGCGGTAGTTCTTGCGTAGAACTTCATCCGCGCTGTTCATTATTTCTTCTAAATCCCTTTTATTCTCAGCTAGAATTACTATATCATCAGCAAATTGTAGCAACTTAACTTTCGTACAGATTGTTTAAAATGTTATTAACCTGCCCCCTAGGTAACTTCCTTGTGGCACCCCATAATTGAAATTTAAGAATCGCTAAAACTACAACCTATTTTAACAACAAATTTTATACGCGACAGAGTACGTAGCTATGAACTAAGGGAAAATAGATAAACTGGAACTTAATGAAAGGAATTAAGGGAAATCCTAGGGTCTAGAATAGATCTGTCTACCAGCCTTTCCATTTAAGCAAACAAACATAATAATTATATTATATATAATTTTAAAACAGCTTACCAAATTCCAGTTTCATTTCCTTCTTTTAAATCTAAGTAAAGTAACTAAGTTTGTATTGTAATAGTTTCTCAATCGTCATACGGACGTAGTCACTTAGACTTAAAACTAAGTTTTGACGAATTTTAACAAAATGGCTATGAATTGTTATACATACATATATATATAATTTAAATATGTAAGTGTTTTATATGTATGTTAGTCATACTTATCCTCTTGAAGACGGCAGAATAGTTACACACACACACACACACACACACACACACACACACACACACACACACACACACACACACACAAACACACACATATATATATATACAGAGTGATTTTTTAGTCCTGTTACCCAATTGTTAATGTCTGGTAATTTTTTTCTAAGAAAGGGAAATTTTGTTTTGTGACACGAAGTTGGTAGCGCTACTCAACCGATATAGATACGGCAATGTGAGTCCATTCTCCTTGAGCTGTGTAAACGTTTGTGCCGTTACCGGTCGTGTTACGAACAGAATGTCTTTTACCATAGAACAATTAGCTTTCATTGTTGAACAATATTTTACTACGAAATCGTACGCCAGTGTAAAAGAATCATTCCAAATTAAATTTGTTGGTGTTCCTCCGCCAGAAAAAAATGTCAATTTCTAGGCTAGCAAACCGATTTCGAGAGACAGGTAGTGTTTGCGACAGAAAACGTAGCGGTCGACCAACTCGCTTGACAGATGACGTTTTAGAGAATGTGAAAACAAGACCGCTCAGTTGTCCACGGAAAAGTATACAAAAACTTTCCACGTAAGTCGGTTTGTCATATTCGAGTGTTCAGCAAGCCGCTAAAAAATTGAAATCGTATCCGTATCGCGTACGATTAGTCCAAGAGCTTCAGCCTCCTGATTTAAACAAGCGATTGCAATATTGCCGTCTGTTTAGGTCTCTCGTAAACGATAACGGAATCGAATTTTTAAACACAGTGTTCTTTAGCGATGAAGCTTGGATCCATCTCGACGGTTATGTGAACAGTCAAAACTGTCGAATTTCGACGGTTAAAAATCCTAACGCTTTACAAGACAAATTTTTACATCCTGAAAAAAATTGGTGTGTGGTGTGCGATATCTCGTCATCGTATAGTCGTACCCGTATTCTTCGAACAGACAGTAAACGGTGAAGTATACAGGAATATTGTGCGCCAATTTGTGTCCCTCCTGGAACCTCAAGAACAGTGTTGCTGGTTTCAGCAAGACGGCGCTACATGCCATACGTCTCCAGAAACAGTGGATTTTCTGCAAGAGTTCTTTGATGATCGAATAATAAGCAAGGGCTTATGGCCTCCAAGGTTCCAAGACCTCACATCTCCTGACTAATTTTTGTGGGGCTATATTAAGTCCGAGGCCTTCAAAAACAATCCTCACACTATTGATGAACTTAAAGTCAATATTACAGACTTAATCACGAGTATTTCCAATGCGACTCTTAAAAAGATTTCTGCTAATATACTGAAAAGAGTCCGTGCATGTATAACCTCAAGGGGTGGACATTTTAAGCATATTTAACTATTATGTAAGTAATAGCTTTTTATTAAATCTCTTTTGCAAGTATAAAATACATTTTTTTATTCCACCTAAATTTCCCTTTCTAAAATTTCATTTAAAATTCGATAACAGGACTGAAAAATCACTCTGTATAAATATATATATATTTCACTTTCTTCTGGACACGATAACTGCCGTAATTTTTCGCCAATCACTTTCAAATTGATACATAAAATATAACGATCCAAAATTTCAGTCGAGTTTATTAATGGGAAAATCGAACCTTAGGGGTGGAAATGAGGGGCTTTTTCGAAAAATAAAATATCATTATAACTTTCTTATCAAGTAAAATATCGAATAAAGTTCTTACTATTCTTTGGATAAGGGCCTAAAACTTATCTAAGTAATGTTTTCTAATATTACCAACCATTGGCCAATGGAGTACAAAAAAAGGGGTTTCAAAGACAAAAAAATCATACCCCCCTTAATAGGTAAAGTATCGAATTGTTTTAAAGTCCTCTAAACATTACCTAAAACGTTTGTGTGAAAGAAGTTTTGATATGACCAACCCTTACGGCAAGGATGACTAAAATTTTGCTGGAATTGTAAGAAGATGGGGCTTGTCGTATGCTAAACATGTGAAAATTTTTTCACATGTATCATTTGTCGTATTGAGTAAATTTGAATTTATTTTCTTAACTTTGAGAGGGAAATCTTTTTTATTCTGTTCTTAGCACCGGTAAAATCTACCTCCGCTTTCCGGCGTGCCAAAAAGGATTTTTTTTTAAATATATATTATTTATTATACCATACGGTGCCATGTTCGAAAAATTAAATATATAATTCTAATATTGTTTTTAAAATACGTATGAGTTATTAGCAAAATAAAAAATAACTTTTATATTTTATATATTACATGCGCGGGCGCGGGTGTTTTTATAAATAGATTTAATATATATACAATTATACTAAAAGAATAAATTTTAATTAAAAATATTAATACCGCTTTAATTAATTATGTTTAATTAAAGTTATTTAACTTTTGTCATATGTTTAATTAAGTTTTGTTAAATTTATAATATTTACAGAAGTTTTACCACAACATGACACGGTTCATTGAATAAATATAAATGTATATTAATTTTCCTGTACAATATTAATTTTATAGTTTATATTTACTTGTACTTGTTTGACGTTCTTGTAAAAATTGATGTAATTAATTAAATAATTTTTCATTCAGATTAAAATATGAGAGAATTATAATTAGTAAAGTATATTTGATTTTACTGTTATATATTATTACTGAAAAATAACCAAACTATTACTTTTTTCGTAATACAATTATAATTTTAAAATGGGTAAACCGGTTTTTTTTAATGAAAAAAATGTTTATTTTTGTCTTTTTTTTGCCGGGGGGGGGGGGGCGAAAAACGCCTGCGCGTTAACATCGCCCGGAATTTTTTTAATAAAAAAAAAAATAAAGCTGATCTAAAAGATCACTTACAACTAATATCACAGACAAAATCTAAAATAAAACCAAAAGCGAATAGAATTTAACAAAGTCCGAAATGGGTGTAAAGGGCCCATTTTCGGATAACAATAATACTAAAAAGAAAACTAAAAAAAAAAATATGTTAAAGATATCTTTCAATTACCGTAAAAAAAAAACTGACAACACAATTGTAGGACATTCCCGTCACGGAGCTAAAATCGCTTTAATCACACATACGCGCGTACGGGCGCACATACACACAAAACTTAATTAAAAATATTTATAGTTTTATAAATGAATTTTTTTTCGTTTATTTAATTCAATGAAGAGGTGTTGCGTCAAATTGATGAAGATAAAAGCATTTTAAAAAATATAGTTAAAAGAAGAGACGGAATTATAGGTCGCATATTAAGGCATCCTGGAATGGACGCTTTAATATTGGAGGGACAGGTAGAAGGGAAAAATTGTAAAGGCAGCATCGTTTGGAATATGTAAAACCAATTGTTAGGTATGTAGGATGTACGGAGTATAACAAAATGGAACGACTAGCACAAGATAGGGAATCTTGGAGAGTTGCATCAAACCAGTCAAATGACTGAAAACAAAAAAACAATAAAATGATTCCAAGTAAAGCGTGCGCGTATACCGTATTGAATTCGCGCGGGTGTGACGGTCTGCACTGACTAAACTAATGTAATTTCACATCTTATATAGAACAAATTTCGCCGCTTTTACGGTTGGAAGACAAGTGTAGCCGGAATACTTAATACCGGGTCAACCAGGCGATCGAGTTCAATCTAGCCAGACGAGTTACTTTAGTGCAATTTAAATATTATTCATTTATTTAATTCTACCGCTCACCTGTGACGTCGCAACATAGCAGACGATTACAATAGCTATACGTCAGTACTACACTAGCGCTCCTTGTGGTGACAAGGGGTACTATCGACCCATTATGCCCAGTTAGCCACTAATTTAGAGCATTTTTTATGGTGGGGATGCGATTTTGCAGAATTTTAAATATTCTTATTTTTTAAGTAAAATGTGTCTAAGAAAAAATGACCGTAATTAGAGGAAATATGGATATACTGAAGGTCCGTTTGCTCTACAGCCTTTTTTTAACCTTAAGTTGAAAATTTAATGGCATCAATGACCCATATATATAGAAGTAATGTGATAAAGTTTGGTCAAAATTGGTCCAGTAGTTGTGAAGATATAAAGTGATTAAGAGGGTGACACTCGAAAACTCATATGTACATACTAACATCCGGAAAATTTCCTTCCGGTTTTTTGGGTTTGTTATGTATCAAAACTTCAAGATCCGACAAAAAATACTTATAATCAAATTGGACCGGTTACAATACTTTTCCTTATAGAAGTATAGCTTTGCTATAGCGATAGACGGGAAAGAAAAAATTATATATATAATTCTCAACCAATGAATTCAATTTGATTTTGATTTCCGATTCAGATTAAGCATGACAAGAGAATATAAAAAATACATGAAACGATGGCCGACAAAATTAAAATTTTCTAATAATCATTACACAATAACGGTGTAAAATATCAAGTTGGTTCAAACGCACTGATGTATGGATTTCTAAAATGCATAATATATATACATACATTTATTAAATCAATTGTAAGACAACAATTGAAAAATTTTCGTTTTAATGACAATCAATACGAATAATAATTAATATAAATTAAACCTTTATAAATAATGAAATAATATATAATTTTTTCGGAAAAACGAACTTTTTAATGATTGAATAAATAAAATATGCCGTCTTAATAATGGGGTAAATAAATTATAATAACTTTGCGTATGAAGTATAAGTTACGACGTAACTTTGTTATAAATGAATTAATAATAATTGAGAGATTTTATTTTACTTTAATTCTTGTGCATGCGCGTATTTGTATGTATGTATATTAGTTTGTACGTGTGTGTTTTCGTTTATCTTTAGTAAAAATCATGGCTAATAACCGCTCCGCTATAATGAAATCATAACGTTCGTTTGGGAAATACTTTCTAGATTCTTTCATTAAAAACCCACCGGGTTGGTCTAGTGGTGAACGCGTCTTCCCAAATCAGCTGATTTGGAATTCGAGAGTTCCAGCGTTCAAGTCCTAGTAAAGCCAGTTATTTTTACACGGATTTGAATACTAGATCGTGGATACCGGTGTTCTTTGGTGGTTGGGTTTCAATTAACCACACATCTCAGGTATGGTCGAACTGAGAATGTACAAGACTACACTTCATTTATACTCATACATATCATCCTCTGAAGTATTATCTAAACGGTAGTTACCGGAGGCTAAACAGGAAAAAGAAAAGATTCTTTCATTAAAAACTGGTTTCTTTTACTAAACAAATATGACTCGTATCTGCATATTCTTAATTAAAAAATTTATAAAGATTGTTAGATAATAACGCACACGCATTATTTCATTCGCTTATTTAAATATGCGATCCCAACATAGGATCCCACAGAGAATTTAGCGTGCTTATCAGTGAGAACATAATTGGGACTATGCTGCAGAACTAATGATCGTAGCATACTGTTTCCACGATGTTGGTTAAGATCATCCGAATAAAGATGGCGAAAGAAGTCCAAAGGTAATTTGGTTAACTGGCATTTCTCCCACCACCACCCCATTCGGTCGCCCTAGAGCATAGACCAAATGTTCCGTGCCAAGAACGGCTACTGAGCCTCAAACAGTTTAGCGACCCAAATCCTAAAAGCTCCTAGTGAGCTACCTAACGTGCGTGAGCGAATCAAGCAGGGCGCCATACAGCACCCGCTGAAGTGTCCCAATCGCTCACTTGTCAAACATAAAACTAGATCGGGGAGGCGCACCCCTTGTACAACTTATAACTATACGTCGATTAATTAAAAAGACAGCAATTTTGGCTGTCACGCCTCGGTCGCTGTATGCCAGCTAGTACCTGTCCACCATTTAACAGCGCTTGGAGCTGATTTGGCTGATGGCCAGCCCTATTACCAAGGTAAATTGGTTTCCAGCAGCAAAGCTTTAGGAGTCTAAATGCAATTACATTTAATCCCTTAAAATTACCGATGACGGTTGAACATAGCAACCTCATCGAGGAACTCCCACACGGTCCGACAGTGCGGCTCTCGCCACACTGCCTCGCCGCTTGTGAGCGGCCAGGTTTCCCCCTGACCTCTAAGTTCCAGGGTGGCACGGTCTCTGGCCCCCCCAAGGGCCGGGCAGTCGTACATCATATGTACATTTGACTGGACCTCCCCGCAGACACACAACTCATCAGCCACCAGGCGAAACCGAAACAGATATTGGTTCAGATTCACATGGTTGGTGAGCCCCTGGGCACCCGACGCCCTTAAAAAAGAACTCGAGGCATACCATCCCCCCAAATCCTGTATAAAACTATACAAGGATCTACCCTTAGTCGTGGTGTGCCATTCAAGCTGCCATGCCTCCATCGCGAGGCTTTGTAGCCTTTTCCGCAGACGGGAGATGGGCAACTGGACGAAATTTTGCTCCGGTGCATTGTGATCACCGTTCCGATCCGGTTCTGGCCCGGCTCGAAACCGCATCCCAAATGCCTCGGCCTCCCGACCTCTACGCAACTTCCACATGACTGCCCGAATTTTCACCACTAAATCGATTGGGAGAGCCTTTCCCAATACAGTAGTAGCCTCGTAGGAGGTTGTTTTAAATACACCAGTGCATACAATCATGGCTCTGCGCTGGGCACTCCTTAAATTTTGAAGTAGTGCTCTATTCCTTTCCAACCTGTGCGCCCAAACCGGCGCCGCGTATGCGATCATACTCTCGAAGACGCCTCGGTACACCAAGTACATTTGGCGGCCCGACAGCCCGTAGTCTTTCCGAGCAATCCGTCTAAGCTTGTGCATCACAGAGACGGCGTCCGCCGCAACTTGTTTAATATGGTTACTAAACAGCAACTTATCATCAAACAAAACACCTAGGTACTTATGGACCCTTACTCGGCTGATTACACAGCCTTTATATTAAAATCCAAAGGTAAATAATTCCTAACAGTCTTTCTTTGGGCTATGTTCATATTTAGCTAGGTTGACCCCAAACTGGCATAACCAAAAAAAGAAAAAACCGCAGACCTTTGTAGGGTTTGAGATGTGTTGCCAGAAATGGGGGTATGGAAGACACAAGACATGTGTGGAGTTTTTATAATACTGTAATGTGGGCCCGGCTTCCTATATTGTACAGGGTGAGAGGTTTTAACGAGTAGGCTTAGAAAAGTAAGTCACAATCTACTGTAGGGTTGAAGACCTCATAATGCATTGAAAAAAAATTTCCATGTTTTCTCCCCAAAAAAAAATACTGGACTCAAAGCGAAAAATAAATTGTTTTGAGATTGGTTTGCTTGGCATTTCTCCCGCCACCGCCCCATTCGGTCACCCTAAAGCATAAGACCGAATGTCTGTGCCATAAACGGCTACTGAGCCTCAAAACACTTTGGCGACCAGTGTCCTAACTAGCTTTTAGAGCTAACCTAAAAGCGTAGTGCCATACACCACTCGCTTGCTTGTCCCACCGCCCACTTGTTATATATCACTTAAATGGGTAGGCGCACCTTGTCAACTATTAAAACATATATGACTATCAATAATTAAATTTATCTCGTCAGCAATTCGCTAGCACGCCTAGGCCGCTGAATGTCAGCAAGTACCTGTCCATCATTAAAGCGCGTGGAACCTTAATCTGGCTGGTAGCCAGCCATATCTCTCAGTTAGCTTCCTACAGCAGTGCGGTAGGAGTCTTTTCCCTTAGGTAAACTGGTAAATTGATGTCGGTTGAACAAAGCAACCGCATCAAGAACTCCCACACGGTCCGACAATGCGGCTCTCGCCATTGACTCTCCGCTTGTGATTGACCAATTTTCCCTTTATTGTTTTGAGATAAGAATATTTTATCTTTCTATGTTTAATGGTTGAAAATAACCAACCGAACTGGGTTAAGTTGTTAACTAATCAAATCTAGTAATCAAAAATCAGTTGTTTAACAGTTGATTTTTAAGTCGAAGTTTGTGAGGTTCAAATCCTAGTAAACTTTAATTGCTTTTATACGGATGTGAATACTAAATAGTGGATACCGATGTACTTTGGTGGTTGGCGTTCAATTAATCACACATTTGTGGAATGGGTGGACCTGATTTTATAGAAGACTACATATTTTTCATATTCTTATCTAATTTGGGTCATGAGTGAGGGGGGAAGGTTGCTTATTGGTGACTAGTTTAACAACAAATTGCAACGTTTATGTTAGGAAAATAAAATAATGGTTGAAAAATTATTTTTAAAACTTACTAAACTTGTTTTGTGTATAAATATTCATTTATATTATTATACTCACAGCGTATTTTACTTTTTTTAATTAATAAAAAATTAATTAAATTTAAAACATTTATGTAATTACAAAAGGGTAGAGAGTAAAATATTAGAATTTTATTTTACTGTAGTGTATTTGTTTTTCAATTCGCGTGTATGTATATATATATATATACACATATATGATGTACGTGTGTGTTTTCGTTTATCTTTAGTAAAAATCATGATTAAAAAAACCGCTATAAGCGGAGCTTAACAGTCTTACGAAGCAATCATCTTATCAAATCATATATTTATAACATTTTAATTTTATATATATAAATTCAATTCGGTAACATTGTGTAGCGTTCAGATTTGTTTGGAACCAGTAATCTTTACCGAAGACTGCTGCTAAATCTCTTTATATCTTTAAGTTTCAGTAAAGAGGTTGAAGTTAGTTTAATCAAAGTGTTTTGGCATAACAGTAAACACTCTGGATCAAGTACTGTTCTATCCAATTGAACTGTTCGTGTTACACACACACACACACACACACACACACACATATATATATATATATGTTATGTGATTTCATTTAATCAGGAAAATGATCTGTTTCGGTATTTATCGTTACTATTTCGTTTTTATTCGTAACAGCTGGATTAAGTACTAAAATACGTTTCTTAATTTCCCGGATATACTACTTATAGATTTTTTTTTTTCTACTTATAGAAAAGATTTTTGAAAGTGTATGTTTGGAGTGTCGCTTTATATGGAAGTGAAACTTGGACAATCGGAGTATCTGAGAAGAAAAGATTAGAAGCTTTTGAAATGTGGTGCTATAGGAGAATGTTAAAAATCAGATGGGTGGATAAAGTGACAAATAAAGAGGAATTGCGGCAAATAGATGAAGAAAGAAGCATTTGGAAAAATATAGTTAAAAGAAGAGACAGACTTATAGGCCACATACTAAGGCATCCTGGAATAGTCGCTTTAATATTGGAAGGACAGGTAGAAGGGAAAAATTGTGTAGGCAGGCCACCTTTGGAGTATGTAAAACAAATTGTTAGGGATGTAGGGTGTAGAGGGTATACTGAAATGAAACGACTAGCACTAGATAGGGAATCTTGGAGAGCTGCATCAAACCAGTCAAATGACTGAAGACAAAAAAAAAAAAAAAAAAACTACTTATAGATTTTTAAATCAAATACCCACGTAATTGGGTTTTTAAATATTAATCTGTTCATCCCACTATTATATAAACAGACGATGTCTTTTTACATGATTGTCTAAAAAAAAGACTGTATTGCATTTAGGGTGTATGTATGTTCCACCATAGCAGATCAACGGCTGAACCGATTTAGATGAATTACCACTCGTTTGAATCCTTACGTTACCGGGAGTATAATAGGCTATATAAATACGAGGAATATCTCTCAAGTAAATACTGCTGGGAAATTTCTCTCAGGGTTGGCGAACCTGTGTTCAGGCCACGCTAGTAATGTACTCGCTGCATTGTTATCTGTAAGTTGACGAGTTGTAGTATCTTTGATTTCGTGTGAGTTATTATGTTATAAATTGAATAGGAAAATCGATGTTGTTGCCGACTGTGAAATACGTGGTCATACGTTTTGTAAACCATCAAAATTTTAAGCCGGCTGAAATTCATAAGCAGTTGGTTGCTGGGTACGGTCATAATGTAATGAATGAAAGAAACGTCCGAAAATGGTGTGAAACATTTAGAAATAACAGGATTAATTTGAACGATGAAGAACGTTCGGGAAGGACCTCGATAATACCGAGGACTTGTTAAAGGACTTGTTACAAAAGAAACCTAATGGGATTTGCTTCGGAATTTTTGATGCGAAAAAAAGTGATGAGTTCTTTGGTACGATTGTTGTCTGCGATGAAATATGGATTTAGTGATTAAGAAAACGGCAGTCAAGAAAATGGAGTCATCCTCAATTACCAGTAAAGGTCAAGCCACATCCAGTTGGACGCAAACTGATAGCCTTTTTGCGATCAGTTTGGCATACTGCAGATTTCATTACACGTGGAACGACTATAAAAACAGAAGCTTACTGCAAAACTCTTTGTAAGTTATGGCGCGCCATTCAAATCGACGACGTGGGCGGATGATCGACGGCGTCGTCCTGCTGCACGTTTTCATGTTGCAAGTCTGCCACGTGATTTACTGAGGACATTTAGATGGGAAATTTACGATCACCCATCATATCGTCCGGACTTAGCTCCTTCTGATTACCATTTTTTGGGGAAAATGAAAGAATTTTTGAACGGTAAGCGATTCGCAGGTGATGATGAACTTAAAAATGCTGTTAATAAGTGGCTAAATGGACTGGTGGCAGAAGAATACGACGAGAGTATATTGAAGCTGGTGTATCGCTACGATAAATATCTTAATTCATGTGGCGATTATATAGAGAAGTAGTAT
The DNA here is from genome assembly GCF_047948215.1 of Lycorma delicatula. Lineage (NCBI taxonomy): Eukaryota > Metazoa > Arthropoda > Insecta > Hemiptera > Fulgoridae > Lycorma > Lycorma delicatula. Next base: position 31,145,325 of record NC_134467.1, read on the forward strand.
AAGGTATGTAGTTTAAAGAGAAATAAAAAATATTTGTAAAGTTTTCAGAATAATTTATTTTTACAATACAAAGTTTTTACTTTAGAGATAACCTCGTATAATGATAATTTTACAAAAAAAATCACCCTCTTTTTTTTCTTTTTTTTAACTTCCGGAACCACCGTTAGGTAGGATGATATGAACGACAATTATTTAAAAACGCCATGCCTGATCGGGATTCGAACCCGGGACCTCCGAGATGCTACGAATCACGCCACGGTGATCGGCATAAATTACCCCCTACTCCACATCGTAAGTAACTCTTCAACTTTATTAGAATAAACCACTCATATCACAAAAGTGTTACAATTTTGTTGTTAGGTTTTAGAAAAAAAAGGCAATTCAGTACTATTAAGACGCCATATTGGAATTTTGATAATCGAGATGTAGTACAAAATAATAATTTTTTTTATTTTTATTTTTTTTATTTTATAATTGTGCAACAGAACAGTTACAAAACCTTTGTATGCCACACAATATCACATAAAGTCACAAAAGAACACCCACATATAAATTAAAAATATAATATTCAAAACACAATAATAATAATAATAATAACAATTATGCAGTCAAATACAAAAAATAATTAGAACTTTAAAAACGGTAGCTACGGAGTGATAATAAAAACACATAGATGAAAACATCCAAAAACAAAAAGACAACATTACTAATACATTCCAAATAAAACAAGTTTTAAGCAATAATCCTTAAAAAAACAACAATAAGTTTAAAATCATGAAAGGGAGCATTACACCAAGGACAATGATCCATCGCCACGTAACCCTCTCAAATTTTTCACGAAGGTTGCCTCAGCTTCCCAAAAGCTTAGCTTATCCTGGAACTCCACTGCAACACTGGTACACCGCTCAATCGGAGACACGGTGGAACCAACCGGCGTCACAAATTGCCTAAAAGACCTCACTGACCCGGCCTGGTTCCGCAAGACAACATGATAACGCGTCGGAAGTCTGTTGTGCAGAGCTTTATAAAAGAAAACCAAGTCAAAGTACGTTCTTCTATCAGATAACCTGGAAAGGCCTAATTCGCCTCAACATATCCTCTCTATTAGCACCAACAAAACAATCTCCAAACTTAAAACGCATCCAGTTCAAGAACCTATCCTGAACACCCTCAACCAGATCAGAGGCAAAACGTCGTGTACTATTCCACACCACGGTCGAGTACTCCAAGCGACTCCTCACCAAAGACTTGTACAGCAGGTTACAAGTGGAAATATTGCTAAACCGTCCACAAATCCAAAGGACAAGACCAAGGTCCCGGCGTGCTTTACTGACAATCCGGGCAACATATTCGTGAAAATACAATTTCGCGTCAAATAAAACCCCGAGGTCCTCAACCAATGTCTCAGCGACAATAACGTGCGTACCAATCCTATAGCTGAAAACAGAGCTCGACGTCTTACGAGACAAAGTCAAATGTCTGGTCTTCCGAAAATTCAAGGGCATACAATTGCGGTCAGCCCACTCAACAACCTTGTTAATATTCAATTGTAGCAACAGGTGATCCATACTACTTTCTGATCGGACAATATATTTTGACGTCATCCGCAAACATCTGATAATTGCACGTCAAAAGATGCCCGATATCATTTATAAAAATAATAAAAAGAAGGGGACCCAAAAGAGAGCCTTGCGGCACTCCAGACTTAGCCAAGAAGGATTCCTCAGACATCTGTCCACCAAAACGAACCGAAAAACGCCTGTCACGAAGATAAGAGGACAGCCGCCAATCATTAAAACGATCGCTGAAGCCGAAGCCCTTGGTCTTTGTTAACAACAAATGATGGGGTATCTTGTCAAAAGCTTTGGTAAAATCAAAATATATCACATCTACTTGACCCCTATGCTTAACTGCATTAACTGAATCCTGCAAAAAAGCGGCCAAATTAGAAGCTGGTAAACGACCTTTAATAAATCCATGCTGAAATGACGACAACATGCGGAGAACATGGTCATAAACATGTCTAAATAGAATCCTCTCGAAGACTTGGAAAAATTACCGATGATAGAAATAGGCCTGAAATTATCCAGGGAAGGGACACCAGGCTTAGGTATAGGAGTAACAACTGCTATAATAGCAACTAATAATAATAATAATAATAATAATGTGTGTGTGTGTGTGTGTGTGTGTGTTGTGTATATATATATATATATATATATGAACTTAAAAATATTGTTTTATTTTTCGAATAAAAAACCCGTAAAAACTAAAATGGATAAGGAAAATTCGTATTCCAGTCATGAAATTTCAGTTTCATTTTTTTCCAGTTTAATTTTATGTTAGCAAGCCTTAAGGCCTTACAATTTTTTTATTTCTTTTTTACGATGAACTTTTATATGACGTTTTTTATTTTATTTTATTTTACTTTTTATGAATAATTTTATTTTTATTTCGCAGGCAACTTTTTTAAACTGACGTAATGATGTGTTTTATTTTCTTATGTATTTTATAATATAGCAATATAAATGCTAATACACTAAAAATGTCGTATGTTTTACTAAAAAAAAATATTAAAAGTTTGGTTAGCTGGTTTTGTTGTATAATTTTTTTTTTTTAAGAATTAAATTTTGTTAACACATTTTCTTAATTTTATTATTATTATTTTTTTTTTTTTTTAATTGAAATTTATCATAAATCGTTCATTATCCCTTACATATTCGTGTTAACTGATAAATCGCCAACTAACAAATTATTTTTGTGCGTATTTCAAACATAGATCCACATACGGGAAAATGAAAAACAAACGTAACAATTTCATTAAAGTATTTTCTTCGTTTCTGTATTTATAAACGCAAGTAAACTGTTCACAATAGATGATTTTTTTTATCATAAAATGATTCTATTATTATTTATGTATAAAGTTATAGGATAATTTTGCAAGCACATCGAGCTGGTCTAGAGGTTAACTCGTAAAAATTAGCTGATTTAGAATTCTAAAATTCTAAGGTTCAAATCCTAGAATAGAAAATTACTTTTATACAGATTTGAATACTAGATTGTGGATACCGGTGTTCTTTGGTTTTTGGGTTTCAATTAACCACAAAACTAAGGAATGGTCGACCTGAGATTACATTTCATTTACATTCATACATATCATCCTTTGAAGTAATACCTTACGGTGGTTCCGGAGAATAAATAGAGAAAAAAGGGGCTAATTAACCTCCATGTTAAGAGACGCTGCTTTAAGGGGTGAGAATAGAGTCACCCATCTGCTGTTATTGCGTTCAAGATGCCGAACACACTATTTTTGTGTGCAGACGATGGGTGGAACATCGTATAAATGCAGGACTGATGGATACCCGACCGGAGCAGCTCTCGGAGTGGCTCTAGGCTATGTCCGGAAACCGGCATAATTTTGCAATACTTGCAAGAACAGTCCTCAGAATGCAAGACGACTGGGACACTGTGGGTTTTAATTTATAGCAGGGCTGGGCGGACAGCCCTGTTCCTGTGGGTTCCCGTGATGGATCGGGGACTCCTGGGGTCTATTAGGTGTGAATTAATGAAAAGACCGAGACCCGGCCGTCGGTGTGGGTTCTCGAATACGTTTCGGCGGCTTCGGCTCTTGCACCGTTGGTTTGAGGCTGGCTAAAGGAAAGACCGAGACCCGGTCTCTGAAGGGGGGGGACGGCATTGCCGGGGCCTGGTTTCTTCTGTCGGAGATTTTTTTTTTTTTTGTCTTCAGTCATTTGACTGGTTTGATGCAGCTCTCCAAGATTCCCTATCTAGTGCTAGTCGTTTCATTTCAGTATACCCTCTACATCCTACATCCCCAACAATTTGTTTTACATACTCCAAACGTGGCCTGCCTACACAATTTTTCCCTTCTACCTGTCCTTCCAATATTAAAGCGACTATTCCAGGATGCCTTAGTATGTGGCCTATAAGTCTGTCTCTTCTTTTAACTATATTTTTCCAAATGCTACTTTCTTCATCTATTTGCCGCAATACCTCTTCATTTGTCACTTTATCCACCCATCTGATTTTTAACATTCTCCTATAGCACCGCATTTCAAAAGCTTCTAATCTTTTCTTCTCAGATACTCCGATCGTCCAAGTTTCACTTCCATATAAAGCGACAACCCAAACATACACTTTCAAAAATCTTTTCCTGACATTTAAATTCATTTTTGATGTAAACAAATTATATTTCTTACTGAAGGCTCGTTTAGCTTGTGCTATTCGGCATTTTATATTGCTCCTGCTTCGTCCATCTTTAGTAATTTTACTTCCCAATAACAAAATTCTTCTACCTCCATAATCTTTTCTCCTCCTATTTTCACATTCAGCGGTCCATCTTTGTTATTTCTACTACATTTCATTACTTTTGTTTTGTTCTTGTTTATTTTCATGCGATAGTTTTTGCGTGGGACATCATCTATGCCGTTCATTGTTTCTTCTAAATCCTTTTTACTCTCGGCTAGAATTACTATATCATCAGCAAATCGTAGCATCTTTATCTTTTCACCTTGTACTTTTACATCATTAACTGCTAGTTCCATGTAAAGATTAAAAAGTAACGGCGATAGGGAACATACTTGTCGGACTCCCTTTCTTATTAGGGCTTCTTTCTTATGTTCTTCAATTGTTATTGTTGCTGTTTGGTTCCTGTACATGTTAGCAATTGTTCTTCTATCTCTGTATTTGAACCCTAATTTTTCTTAAATGCTGAACATTTTATTCCAGTCTACGTTATCGAATGCCTTTTCTAGGTCTATAAACGCCAAGTATGTCGGTTTGTTTTTCTTTAATCTTCCTTCTACTATTAATCTGAGGCCTAAAATTGCTACCCTTGTCCCTATACTTTTCCTGAAACCAAATTGGTCTTCTCCTAACACTTCTTCCACTCTTCTCTCAATTCTTCTGTATAGAATTCTAGTTAAGAGTTTTGATGCATGACTAGTTAAACTAATTGTTCTGTATTCTTCACATTTATCTGCCCCTGCTTTCTTTGGTATCATGATTATAACACCTTTTTTTGAAGTCTGACGGAAATTCCCCTTTTTCATAAATATTACACACCAGTTTGTATAATCTATCAATCGCTTCCTCACCTGCACTGCGCAGTAATTCTACAGGTATTCCGTCTATTCCAGGAGCCTTTCTGCCATTTAAATCTTTTAATGCTCTCTTAAATTCAGATCTCAGTATTGTTTCTCCCATTTCATCCTCCTCAACTTCCTCTTCTTCTATAACACCATTTTCTAATTCATTTCCTCCGTATAACTCTTCAATATATTCCACCCATCTATCGACTTTACCTTTCGTATTATATATTGTGTACCATCTTTGTTTAACTGTCGGAGATTAGAGACAGGCAATTAAAAGATCCGGAAAGGACACGTCCCCGAGTTGAGTATACTTAATTGGATGTCCGACTCGGGGATGTAGGGAAAAAAAGGGGTAAGATGTGTATGGCGCAGCAGTTCAACTAATTGAGCCACTGACACGATTAGTTCAACGTGCGTTCTGTTACTTAATTAAAAAACAAAATAATAAATAATTGGTCGCGACGGGAAACCTAAGTAACTATATAGCACGGGCAAAGACACCATGAAGATGCTAGTATAAGTATTATATACTTTATTATTTTATAAAACTTTTACGAAATATTATTACAATTATAAAAAAAAAAATCGTTTTTTTATTTTTTACATATTTAATACTTTTTTTTATTTATAAAAAAATATATAAATCGGAATTTCTGTTTTAATATATAGCTTATATATTTTGTTTTTTTATTTTTTTATTTTATATACAGAATATTTTACTTATGCTCTTTGAAGGAAAAAAATAATCTTGTGATACGTAAGTCCAATGTAATATACTGTTTTTGTTTCTAGGGATGCTTTTCTGAAATTTATTCCATATATTTTAGAAAAATCTAATATCTACGTATATATACCTAGCTCACAGCATTTTCATTACATCATAAAAATAATAAAACTTTTATATTTTTTTATATTTATTTTTTTATCGAAGTATTTTTCTTCATTCTTGAAAAATGTCTGTAAAACATTAATCTCTTATCTAATGTCCAATCTCTATTGCGGAGTACTTCCGTCTTGGTCTTTCAACCGGTGGTCCCGGGTTCAAATCTCGGTCAGATATAGAATCTTTCATATTTATAAAATTCCATTTCAATGTTCCATGCACAAGCGATTTCATCAAGGAAAAAAAATAGAATCTGAATGTTTTCATACATTTTGGAACTATTTAATAAGTTTTCTAGTTCTCCTTTTATTTATATATATTTTTCTAAAAAATGTTATTTCTCATTTACTATTTACGTTTAATCATTAAAAAGCTTTGGATTTAATTCCTGTGTAATATTTCTCATAAAAAAGGATGGTGCGTGGGTTTGTTTTTTTTTTTTTTGTATGTGCTCACATTTTTACTTCCTTGTACGAAATAAAAGAAGTATTGTGATCGCGAAAAATTTCGGTTTTCCATATTTCAACGGAAATATCCATTTTGACCATCCCTCAAACTATTTTGACTAGTTTCGGCGTGACGTCTTTACGTATGTATGTATGTGGCATAACTCAAAAACGATTAGCCGTAGAATGTTGATATTTTGGATTTAGGACTCTTGTAATATCTAGTTGTGTACCTTCCTTTTCATTGCAATCGACTATACCAAAAATGTCCAAAAAAGCCTAAAATCCAAATCCATTGGATTTTAGAATTTTTCTTAACTGCAGTAATAAGCCATCATTGAGAGCTTCTCTACGGTATACAATAAGTGGAACTTATTTTTATTGGTTCCAGAGTTATAGCCAAAATAAAATTTTAATTAATGAAATATTTGTATTTAGAAGAGGAAGACATTTCGGTTCAAATCAGACTTGATCTCCGTTTTTTAACTTTTTTTTTAATTTTTTTTTTTTTTTTTTTTTACTTTTAAAGCCGCAAAGGACCATTTTAGTGAGAATAATTCAAGTCTTTTTTGCCGATCTTTTGGCCTTTAAGTTCTTAGCTTTTACTTTCTCCCAATATTTAGTCATTCTTATTGATCTTGCTTACGATCCTATCTGAATAAACCTTTTTTGCATAATCAAAAGTTCTTACTTTAAAGTCGGTATTCGGATCTTTAATAAAAAATTTTAATTTTTTAAATTTATTAAGTAAATCTTCGTAAGTCAAATTTAATTCTTTCATTTCTTTTTTAATTTCTTTGATTTATAATGGGGAATTTAAAGACCAAAATTGATCGATAATTCTCTTAGTAATCCTATCCTGCGGTAATCTTAACAAGTGTGCACAGAAAGATATTCGCTTCTTTTTCATAGTATCGATTAAGGATTCCAAGTTTTCGTACAGAAATTTGTTAGGCAACAATCTGTACTGATTTTCGTGTTTATATTTTTTGTTTATGCAGGTTCTAAGAATGTAGGATTCTTAGAACCTGCATCGCTTAAAGTTGAACGCAGGGTTCAACTTTAAGCGAAGGTTCAGTCCTATTTTTCTGATTCAATCTAAATAAAGTTTCGCTCGCTAAGTAATTACCGGTTTAACCACAGTTTTGTAATGTCTAATTTTAGTATTAATCGAGAGCGATTTTTTGTTGTAAGTATTTTTGGTTACTTGTAGTACTTTAAATAATTTATTACGTCTTTCGGTCCGATTTTGTTTTTCGTTAGGATTACAAGTAATGATCTCTCCAAGATATTTAAATTTTTCTACAAGTTCTACTTTGTTTCCGTTAATATTCACAGAATTAATAACTAAAGGATCTATAGCCATCATTTTAGTATTTTCGTAAGAAATTTTAAGACCAATTTTATTCGCAAGTTCTTCTATACTTGTTATTTATATTCTGGCTTCCGCGATACTATTAGCTAATAAAGCTAAGTCGTCGGCAAATCCTAGGCGATTTAAATTTAAGTTATCTCTTTTGTATCCTATGTGAATATTTTTTGAATTAATTTTTTACGGTTCGCGCATCAGAAATTCCAGTGCACAATTAAATAATAAAGGCGAAAGTCCGTCGCCTTGTCTCAGTCCGGATTTTATGTAAAAAGTTCGGAAAATTCGCCACGAAACTTCACTATATATTGATTTATTAATAATTATTATCTTCTTATTATAAAAAAGTTTTACGATAAATAATAATTTAATTATAATAAAAAAGAAAATATGAATTAAATATCAAAACTTAGTAACGGAATAAAATTTTACGTACTTTTCATTTTAACAAAATGTGTATATGTAATTTAATAGACGTACAAGGAAGTCATATGGTCTCCATATCAGATTTTGTTTAGCTGTTGTTGGCGCATAGCGGATATAATGATGGTGCGCCGGGCGATTGCGCGCAGCGCACGAACGATTTATACGTCTCGATCGATTTATACGTCTCGATCGCTTAAAGTTGAACGCAGGGTTCAACTTTAAGCGAAGGTTCAGTCCTATTTTTCTGATTCAATCTAAATAAAGTTTCGCTCGCTAAGTAATTACCGGTTTAACCACAGTTTTGTAATGTCTAATTTTAGTATTAATCGAGAGCGATTTTTTGTTGTAAGTATTTTTGGTTACTTGTAGTACTTTAAATAATTTATTACGTCTTTCGGTCCGATTTTGTTTTTCGTTAGGATTACAAGTAATGATCTCTCCAAGATATTTAAATTTTTCTACAAGTTCTACTTTGTTTCCGTTAATATTCACAGAATTAATAACTAAAGGATCTATAGCCATCATTTTAGTATTTTCGTAAGAAATTTTAAGACCAATTTTATTCGCAAGTTCTTCTATACTTGTTATTTATATTCTGGCTTCCGCGATACTATTAGCTAATAAAGCTAAGTCGTCGGCAAATCCTAGGCGATTTAAATTTAAGTTATCTCTTTTGTATCCTATGTGAATATTTTTTGAATTAATTTTTTACGGTTCGCGCATCAGAAATTCCAGTGCACAATTAAATAATAAAGGCGAAAGTCCGTCGCCTTGTCTCAGTCCGGATTTTATGTAAAAAGTTCGGAAAATTCGCCACGAAACTTCACTATATATTGATTTATTAATAATTATTATCTTCTTATTATAAAAAAGTTTTACGATAAATAATAATTTAATTATAATAAAAAAGAAAATATGAATTAAATATCAAAACTTAGTAACGGAATAAAATTTTACGTACTTTTCATTTTAACAAAATGTGTATATGTAATTTAATAGACGTACAAGGAAGTCATATGGTCTCCATATCAGATTTTGTTTAGCTGTTGTTGGCGCATAGCGGATATAATGATGGTGCGCCGGGCGATTGCGCGCAGCGCACGAACGATTTATACGTCTCGATCGATTTATTTGTTCGAATAATTTATAGTTCTTGATATGAACGATTTATCGAAAATTATTTTTGGGGAAAAAATAATTATATTGAGGTTAGAGTTGTGTTAAAAATTCACAATTAAAAAAAACAGCTAGACAAGTTCAGGATTTTAGAAGCTTTTTGTTGTTCTTAATACGCTAAATTTATGAACTTTATTTAGTTACAACTGGAAAAAACATATAACAAAGTCATGCGTAATGAAACATAAATCATGTACCCTTTTTGTGACGGTCCGTCACAAAAAAACCTTTTTCCTTGTAATTATTCATTTTTGCTTTAATGAAAAGATATTGCTTTTTGATTAGCTTTATTTATTACAGTGCTCCTTTAATTTTTCCTGATTCTTTAAGGAATCATTATTTTTGTAAGATATTTTGACAGATCTTTCTTCTAAATATTTAAATTTTTTGATTCTTTGCTATTTCTAAATTTTGAATTTAATAAATTGTATTATATATGTTTATAAAAAATAATAATAATATATAATTTTTTCTGTGGCAGTTTGTAATCTACTGTTTATTTAAAAATATTAGGTGGACATTCTACCGATTTAGTTTTTTGAAATCGAATTACTAAATCTTTCTTGAAATCTAATTAGTCGATTATAACTTTATATAACTTATAATCTTTATAAATAAATATTTTATTTTGAACTATACAGAATAATATATTACACTAACTGGAGGGTTTCTATCCAGAGATTTCCGCTCCCTGAAACCCAGTGACTTCATTTGTCTCATGCTTATGAGAATAATAAGGATAAATAACAGTTAAAGTCTGTTCAATTTATAAAACTAACAGTGTATTGTAATTTCTTGAGAGTAGCAATTTAGTCAACACAGGGCTGGAAAAGGCAGTTACTTTTATACGTATTTGAACACTAGATCATGGATACCGGTGTTCTGTAGTGATTGGATTTCAATTAACCACACATCTCAGAAATGTTCGACTTGAGACTGTACAAGACTGCACTTTATTTTCATTCATACATATCATCCTCTGAAGTAATACCTTACGGTGGTTCCGGAGGCTAAACAGAAAAAAAGTCCCTTTTGACACGCCGGAAGGCGAAGGTAGATTTCACCGATGCTAACAAGGGGATAAAAAATATTTCCACCTTAAATGTAAGAAAAACTTCGAATTTACTCAATACGACAATGGTTGCATGTGAAAAAACGTTTCATATGTTTAGCTTACAAGCCTCATTTTCTTACACTTCCAGCAATATTTTGGTCATCCCTTTCCGTAAGGGTTGGTCATATCTAAAAATAATTTCAGACAAAAAAATTAGGTAATTTTTTTACGGAATAACGACCATTTTAAACCGATTCGATACTGTCCCTATTAAGGAAGGTATGATTTATCTTCAAAACCCCATTTTTTTCACCCCTAGGACCAATGGTTAGTGATATCAAAAACTTTACTTAAATAAGTTTTAGGCCCTTATGAAAGAATAGTAGAAATTTTAAACGAATTCGATATTTTACTTAATAAGAAAGTTATAACGATATTTTTTTTTCGAAAATGTCTCCTCATTTCCATCCCCAAGGTCCGATTTTGGTTGTTAACGAACTCGGCCGAGATTCTGGGACGAGTTATTTTTAAGGAACAATTTGAAAGTTATTGACGCATTATTACTGAAGTTATCGTCTCCAGAAGAAAGTGAAATATATATATATATATATAAATTTTTGAGCTAACGGTAGTTTTGAGATCTAGAGTATGTGAAACGCAAAGATACGTCGAAATTTTCCGAAATTTGAATCATGGTATCCATTACAATAGGAAGCTTTCTCATGAAATCTAACTAAAAGAAAGAAAGAAAGGACTGGAAAATTTGAGTAATCTGAAGTGCGTTTCAGAATAGTCGCCCCCCCCCCCCAACACTTAAAAATAAATATAGTTACAGCAACACGACCTTCACGTTACAGCGTATACGTCCATAAGAGTATTTTTTATGGTTTATAACCTCGTCGTTACTGCAAGATATTAAAACGGTGAAGCACATCGTAAGGTTGTATGTTTTTAGATTCTTTTTAATTCTTACCAACATAAAAAGAAATAACGTGCAAAATTTCATCCAAATCGCTCCAATTAGGTTTCAAGGTAGAAAGCATAAAACAGTCCAGAATAACAAAATGTTTAAATCTTACATTTTTAATATGTTTTGTGTTAGAAATTATTTATTCGAAATTTTTTATGTTCCTTACATTCAGCTACTCTCTCTACAAATTAAACATATAAATTTTGAGTTCTTTATTGTGAAAAAATAATCTTTTTCCAAACGATCATTAAAGTTCCTGTTTTCATCAACAAATTTTCTTTTCTTTGAATTCATCCTGATGAAATGGTAAAAAAATTGTAAATAATTGTTAGCAGGAGAATATTGGTATTTTACACAGAGTAACAAAATTTACTTTTTTAAGTAATTTAGTATTCTTATTTTCTAATAATGTATTAATATTATATAAAAATACCAATATTTAATAACTTCTTTAAACTCAATGCAAATAGTGATCACTTGATACTTGAAAATTTATAATAACTTTATCAATTTAATATTTTATTAAATTGTTACTAATTTTCAAATTTACTCACATTAATATTTACAATATACTCACTTGAATAAATTTCAGAATTTCTTTAGAAAATAATCTGTTGTCTTCAGATGTTACTTTTATTCTCAGGGAACCATTGTTTTTTCAAACGTCAATTACTGTAACATCATCTACAGAGCGTTTCATAATGTTCATAGGAGTTACAAAAATACAGTACAAAAAAAGTATTTCACTTACCTAACTGAAACTTGTACGAGGTGAGGCAGGGACTCAAACACTTTTTGGTGTAATCTATAAATGTTCAATATGTGCTCCTCTGGTGACACGGCACACATCAACACGAAAGTCTAGCTCTTGCCAAACTCGTTCTAACATGTCATTTTCGATAGAGTTGGTTGCATTGATTTTTTTAGCTCAACGATATCGTGCGGCATTGGTGGGATAAACACCTTATCTTTCACTTAACCCTAGAGAAAGAAATCACATGGCGAGAGGTCTGCTGATCTTGGTAGGTGCAGCATAATGTGTTGGTCTTCTACAGACGCACGTCCTATCCAGCGCCGAGGTAATGTTGTGTTACGGTACTGTCGAACCTCGTTATGAAAACGGGCAAGACAACCCTTTTGCTGGAAAATGAAGTCGTTGAGTAGCCGAGGCGTAAGCCATAATTGTAACATATCCGGGTATATCGTGCCGGTTACTGTCGTTTCCATAAAAAAGAACGGCCCATACACTGCCTCACCAGAGATCGCACAAAAAACGTTTACTTTCGAGAATCCCGAATGAGTTCCGCATAAGCGCGTGGGTTTTCAGTTCCCCAAACTCGCACGTTATGACGGTTTACTTTGCCGTTAATACGGAAAATAGCTTCGTCGCTGAAAATTATTTTGTTTAGAAAACCTTCATCTAACAACATCCTTTCCTGTAACTGTAAACAAAAATAGAGCCTACGTGTTTTATCTCCATCAGAAAGTGGCTGGATTAATTGAAAACGGTACGGTTTGCATAATAAACGTTTACGGAGAACTCTCCACACTGTCGTTTTCGGAATTCCTAATTCTCTGCCTGCAGCCGCAGTCGATTTGACGGGCTGCGAATGAAACTTGCACGCACACGTTCGACATTGACTTCTGAGTTTGATGGACGACCGGTTGATTTTCGCTTGCACAAGCGACCGGTTTCACTGAAATGTTTATACCGTGCGCGAATTGAATTGTCACTTAGTGGCTCCTTATAAAATTTCAACCGAAACGCACGTTGCACAGAAATTACTGACTTTGACGAGTGTAACACACAAAACGACTTCTCGCTTCCCGTGGCAGCCAATTCCTCTACTCTCGACGCCTAGCGAGCAAATGGTTTACTAACTGCCTAGTGTATGTTGAAAAAACTATTTGAAGTACTCTTTCGTACAGTACTTGTTTTATTCTTATAAGTGAAATAGGTTTTTGTTAATGAATTTTTGAAACTCCGAAGAACATTATGAAATAACCTGTATATATTTATTATTAGTATTACAGTTAAAATGAATTGTTCGATTCATGCACTCTTCGTTTTTATTCTTCTCGTACAACTCTCTCGTTCGGCTCGCAAAACAACACCGCATCGGTTCCTCACGGACAACCCGCTGCCCGCCGCTCGATATCATTATTCCATTCTTTTACATTACTAAAAGCAAAAATGTGTGGATTGGTTCTTTATTACATAAAACTGCACTTAAATTACAGATGAACGTTACCGATGGTTGCCTAAAGAAACCGATTCTTTCAGTAACATTTGGCGTTCGTAAATATTCAATATAAAACACACATTTTAGGAATGGTCGACCTGAGACAGTACAAGACTACACTTCATTTACACTCATACATATCATCGTCTGAAGTATTATCTGAACGGTAATTACCGGAGGCTAAACAGGAAAAAGAAAGAAAGAATGATATCAAATATAGAACCGTTGTTCGTAGCGTATTTGCGCATTATAACAACGACAAATGCAAATTTTTATTTATTTAATATTTTTTGTATATATACATCGAGAAACTAAAGTTTCAATAGAAATATAAAATCGCCCGCTGGGCCGTATAATTTAACGTGGCAAGCCGCGTTTTGGTCAGGCCTGACCTAAACCAATCATCACCATCAACTGGTAACCAAACAGGGTTACCCCTTGTTAGAGATGTAAAGAAATTGATGGAGAATAAACGGTGGTATGCCCTTTTTAACGGTATATGTTAAACGTGTGATGTCGTAAAGGTCAGGAAGGATCTAGATTACAGACAGTTCTTCCAGCTTGAAGATAGGGGCCCTTCGGGATCGTGTTCTCTTATTTAAGATTGTAGGAACTCTGGCGTTCGTAAATATCCAATATAAAACACACATTTTAGGAATGGTCGACCTGAGACAGTACAAGACTACACTTCATTTACACTCATACATAATCATCCTTTGAAGTATTATCTGAACGGTAATTACCGGAGGCTAAACAGGAAAAAGAAAGAAAGAATGATATCAAATATAGAACCGTTGTTCGTAGCGCATTTGCGCATTATAACAACGACAAATGCAAATTTTTATTTATTTAATATTTTTTGTATATATACATCGAGAAACTAAAGTTTCAATAGAAATATAAAATCGCCCGCTGGGCCGTATAATTTAACGTGGCAAGCCGCGTTTTGGTCAGGCCTGACCTAAACCAATCATCACCATCAACTGGTAACCAAACAGATCTTGTTAGAGATGTAAAAAAATTGATGGAGAATAAGCGGTGGTATGCCCTTTTTAACGGTATATGTTAAGCGTGTGATGACGTAAAGGTCAGGAATGATCTAGATTACAGACAGTTCTTCCAGCTTGAAGATAGGGGCTCTTCAAGATCGTGTTCTCTTATTTAAGATTGTAGGAACTCTGTTTCGGGTGGTTTGCAATTATTTAGTTATATAGATTAACTGAGCTTTAACGGGGCATGCGGCAGTCAAATAGGTTATAGGACGTAGTTGCCGCGAGGACGACTATAAAGCGCTGAGAGGCGTCCCGGTTCGGCATTCTTGTGCTGACCCGAGATTATTCCCGATGAAGCTGGAGGTAGTCCGAGGAAGGCTCTGGGGATGGACATCGTAGCCTGGCGAGTACTGAAAAGTGCGAGTTGAGGGCGTTGGAGAACTACAGGTAAAGGTTTTGGTCTAGAAACTGCAAGGGTGGAAAACTATTAGAATAGTCCACGGTGCGTGTATTCTCAAAATAAATATTAGCAATGCCTTTTGGGCGTTCTTTTGGGTGGTCCAATAGAATGTTCTTATAACATCTATGCAAACAATCGTCCGATTTAAAAATTCAAACGTGTTTTTTTAGTAGATCGAAGGCTATCTTTTGCATGCATCAGGTACACTCTCGATATAACAGATCTCGGTTATTTGGAAATGTTATATCTTCGCAACCAATCTACTTATTTTCAAAATTCAAACGAGGTATTTGTAACCAACACAGCCACTGACAATTTTACCAAAGATATGATGTTAATTTTTCCTGAAATAATGGAGACCTGGTTGACGCGGAAACGGAAAAGACCTCACGAATTAACGGATAAGTTTATTGAAAATCGTGTAGAGTACTGCAATTTATGCAAAAAAATACAATAATAAATTTTCCTACGATATAAAATAGAATACGTTTACTGTCCAGTACTAATCATACTTTTCTTTTTTCCTGTTTAACTTCCGGGAATTTGCGTTCAGATATTACTTCAGAGGATGATATGTATGAGTGTAAATGAAGTGTAATCTTTGATAGTCTCAGGTCGACCACTCCTGAGATGTGTGTTTAATTGAAACCCCAACCACCAAAGAAAGCAGGTAAACACGATCTAGTATTCAAATCTGTATGGAAGTAACCGTCTTTAATAGGATTTGAACGCTGGAACTCTCGACTTCCAAATCAGCTGATCTGGGAAGATACGTTCACCACTAGACCAACCCGATGGGTTTATTGTAGTTATTTAAATAATCAAAACATTACTTTTAATTAGTCGAGATTAGCGAGCGTAGTTTAAGTTTGGTTTGGTTTAATAGAATACGTTTACTGTCCAGTACTAATCATACTTTTCTTTTTTCCTGTTTAACTTCCGGGAATTTGCGTTCAGATATTACTTCAGAGGATGATATGTATGAGTGTAAATGAAGTGTAGTAATCTTTGATAGTCTCAGGTCGACCACTCCTGAGATGTGTGTTTAATTGAAACCCCAACCACCAAAGAACGGAGGTAAACACGATCTAGTATTCAAATCTGTATGGAAGTAACCGTCTTTAATAGGATTTGAACGCTGGAACTCTCGACTTCCAAATCAGCTGATCTGGGAAGATACGTTCACCACTAGACCAACCCGATGGGTTTATTGTAGTTATTTAAATAATCAAAACATTACTTTTAATTAGTCGAGATTAGCGAGCGTAGTTTAAGTTTGGTTTGGTTTAGTTTAAGTTTGGTTAATTTAATATCGATAAAATCACAAATATCCTTCTTCTCAAATTTATTTTCAACTAAAATAAGACTAAAATTGAGCAAAGTAAAATCAGAATATATAAAAAAATTTTTACCATAAAATATTTTAAACCAAATTCAATAACATTATAATTATTTTTAAAAAAATATCGATCTGCTGTTCAAAAGAATAACATATTAGCATGTAAAATAAGTCAATAATCGATCATTTTTAGAGAACATTTTTTCAAACTGCGATATCACCTAAATTACACAAGTACCGACAAAAATTCATACATAATCGATTATCTTAGCCGTGTGTTGCTAGGAATAATAATAACACCGTTTAGAGAGGTCTTCTGTCACAAGCCATTTATAGTACAAACTTTGTCAATAATTATTTCTTTAACTGCTGATTTAATTGTGTTCAAATAAACCTTTTGTCTAGGATTTGCGATTACACAAACATATATTGGAAATCTAACCGGTGGTTTTGTAACATTTAGTGTTCCGCAACGTAATTCACCGGAATTCTTTCCTTTAGCGATACTACGAAGCACAAACATTAATCTAATATTTGTATTAAAGAATCTCTGTGTTTTATTTTTATTAGTTTTAATCGATGGGACGGAGAAGAATAAAAGATTTTTTCTGTACAATTACCACAAAAAAAAACAAGTTTAGAAGCCAAGCCGATCTGTTAGTTCATAGAAACCGAAATGTCTTCTGTAACTTCGACATAGAGCATATTTTAGAAGCATACTAGCAGAACCGGTAATGCTTCGCTATTGCTAGATTTGAGTATATATATACTTGTTAAATATTTGTATTTAAATGAATAGATTAAATGAACACCACTGAAAGTTTGATAAAACATTAAAAACTGAATATATCGGAATTTTACAAAATTATCCTTTCAATTTTTCCCTTTCACCGTGCGTAAATCGGTCCAATAGTTCTTTAGTCTACAGCGGACACACATACGAGCATGCCTTTTATATATGTATTTTTTTTTTTTTTGTTTGTCTTCAGTCATTTGACTGGTTTGATGCAGCTCTCCAAGATTCCCTATCTAGTGCTAGTCGTTTCATTTCAGTATACCCTCTACATCCTACATCCCCAAAAATTTGTTTTACATACTCCAAACGTGGCCTGCCTACACAATTTTTCCCTTCTACCTGTCCTTCCAATATTAAAGCGACTATTCCAGGATGCCTTAATATGTGGCCTATAAGTCTGTCTCTCCTTTTAACTATATTTTTCCAAATGCTTCTTTCTTCATCTATTTGCCGCAATACCTCTTCATTTGTCACTTTATCCACCCATCTGATTTTTAACATTCTCCTATAGCACCACATTTCAAAAGCTTCTAATCTTTTCTTCTCAGATATTCCGATTGTCCAAGTTTCACTTCCATATAAAGCGACACTCCAAACATACACTTTCAAAAATCTTTTCCTGACATTTAAATTAATTTTTGATGTAAACAAATTATATTTCTTACTGAAGGCTCGTTTAGCTTGTGCTATTCGGCATTTTATATCGCTCCTGCTTCGTCCATCTTTAGTAATTTTACTTCCCAAATAACAAAATTCTTCTACCTCCATAATCCTTTCTCCTCCTATTTTCACATTCAGCGGTCCATCTTTGTTATTTCTACTACATTTCATTACTTTTGTTTTGTTCTTGTTTATTTTCATGCGATAGTTCTTGCGTAGGACTTCATCTATGCCGTTCATTGTTTATATGTATATATATATAAAATAAAAAAGTCTGTTTCTATATGTGTTTGTTTGTTTCGTAAATATCTCGACAACGGCGCCACCTAACGGTAATAGGTTTTGCAAAAATCTTTCTTTTCACGTAACTAATATATATTCTGAATATCAGCCAAATCGGACCATAAATACAATTTTTCGAAATATCTCAACCCCAGCGCTACCTAGCGGGTCCAAACTAATTCAGAAACCTTCCCTGGAATGCGTCCAACCGTTCCCCAAAGTTTCATCGCTATCGGATGAACGGTTTAGGAAGGCATAAGAGTCATACAGACATACAAACATTCATTTTTATATATATAGATTATATTTAGTAATTCTACATCTAAAATTAAATACTTAGAATCTGAACTAAATTCCCTGAATTAATCTAAATTACTTGTTATTTTAGTAAAGTCTTTTTTTTTGTTAAACCTTCGAGAATTACCGATCAGGTATTACTTGAGAGGATGATATGTACGAGTGTAAATGAAGTGTAGTCTTGTACAGTCTCAGTTCGACCACTCCTGAAATATGTGATTAATTAAAGCCAAAAACCACCAAAGAACAAAGTTAAATGCGACGTTGAGCTAATTTCATACCAAACCGCTAAATTTATCCTTTAGTTTATGTCCTAAGAATTACAGTCTGTTGTATTTTACCGAAGGCGTAGAAATTAACCCGATGAATTACGACGCCAACCAACACGCGCTAACGAATCGTTTTGAAACCTATGTTTATTTGATGTTTCCTCTTAATTTTTCCAACAAAGTAACACGCCCTAAAATGTTTGTGGCATTATTTTTTAATCAATCTGTATATCAATAAAAAAAATTTCATCTTGAAGTAGAATTATTATTATATGTGTAATTGATATTTTAAATAAGTTGATTATATGTATAAATTTATACATAAAAAATGAAGGAAAAAATTGTGTAGGCAGGCCACGTTTGGAATATGTAAAACAAATTTTTAGGGATGTAGGATGTAGAGGGTATACTGAAATGAAACGACTAGTACTAGATAGGGTTCCAGCGTTCAAGTCCTAGTAAAGCCAGTTATTTTTACACGGATTTGAATACTAGATCGTGGATACCGGTGTTCTTTGGTGGTTGGGTTTCAATTAACCACACATCTCAGGAATGGTCGAACTGAGAATGTACAAGACTATACACTACATTTATACTCATACATATCATCCTCATTCATCCTCTGAAGAATTACCTAAACGGTAGTTACCGGAGGCTAAACAGGAAAAGAGAGAGAGTACTAGATAGGGAATCTTGGAGAGCTGCATCAAACCAGTCAAATGACTGAAGACAAAAAAAAAATAAAATAAATAAATAAATTTATTAAAATAAATGAAATTTATAAATCTATAATAATATAAGGGTACAAAATGAATAGAATTTATTTAGACAAAACTAAAAAGTTACTTTCATTAAGACTTAAGCTAAGTAGCTTACTATTCGTTCGTTAATATAAAAGTTTACTACAGGCTATTCATTTAAAATACTTTAAAAAATATTACATTTTTTTTATTTATAAATATATTTTTTAAAAACATCAAATTTTGTTTTAATTAAAAATATTTAAAATAATGATTTTTTATTCTTTTTTTTTTTTTTAATTAAAAATATTTTTTTATACTTTTGTAAAAATAAAAATATTATATGTATGATAATTAAAACATTAACTGAAATTGCGTATTGTAATTTTAAAACATTCCATTACTGTTCGAAGCGTGAAATTAAGTACTAATTACCAAAATAATTTCAATTTCAAATTCGCCGTTGAAATTTATTTTTTCATTTATTTATAGATAGACAGGTTTTATATTTGAACCGTTTTGTTTTTCATTATGTTTTGATTTATTACTATTAAATTCCAGTAACTCGAATACCTATAACTCGAAATTTATTCTAATTCCTGGCCGTATTGTATTAGGTTATACGGAAATATAATTCCTTTTAACTCGAACAAAAATCATGTAAGTCGAAGTAAAAAAATTTACTTCGACGAAATAAAAAAAATTAGGCCTATATTAACGATCTTATTCATTTCATAAATATGAAACAACTATGATTCACTTCCGGTACAATTCGATAACAAAAAAGATGAATCTACAGTAAAGAGGAAATCGAAATAATAAACATCACGTGTCAGTATTCACCGGAACTCTTTTATCATAAGAATTATCGGTCAATGTTTCTTTATAACCGTCTAAGCTCGCGTATGCATAGTTTTTGTATGTCTTTTTGTTACTATAAACAAGGGTGTGTTCTTATTCTTTGTTGACAAAAATTTTTATGTGTTTAGTTTTTACACAAATTTGTTTAATTTTTATTCAGTTTGGTTAGTTATTTTTACATTATTTTTAAATTCCGTAAAGAAATTTAAAAACATTTTCATTAAATGAAGGCTCATAATGAAAGTAGAGGAAGGAAAATAGAAGTGAAAAATTATCGCATCAGAATTCGGTGTACATCCAACACTTTTACAACGATCAGTACAAAAACCGTGAAAAAATTTTTAAAAGATCATAGCTTCCTAGTTCTGGCGTTATCAAAACAGTAAAGCCTGTCAAGTATCCCGATGTTGGAAAAACCGTTTTAGAATGTTTTGGAAACAGTTGCGATCAAAATTAACCTTTTTTTTGTTACAGGCTATTTTAACCACTTAGGGGCAACCGGTAACCGCCTAAAAGACGTTACCTCGGTCGGACCCTCAGTGACGTGCCTGTAGTCTACCCCATCCGTTGCATTCAGCCTTTAGCTGGTAGATCTATCGGGGTCCCATTTTTTATTCTTTTTCCTGATAAACTCCGGTAATTACCTTTCGGATAATACTTCAGAGAATGATATGTACGAAAGTAAATGAAGTGTAGTCTTGTACGGTCTCAGTTCAACCATTCCTGAGGTGTGTGATCAATTGAAACCAAAGAACACCGGTATACACGATCTAGTATTCAAATCCGTGTAAAAATAACTGACTAGGACTTGAATACTAACCCACCGGGTTGGTCTAGTGGTTAACGCGTCTTCCCAAATCAGCTGATTTGGAAGTCAAAAATTACAGCGTTCAAGTCCTAGTAAAGACAGATATTTTTACATGGATTTGAATACTAGATCGTGGATACCGGTGTTCTTTGGTGGTTGGGTTTCAATTAACCACACATCTCAGGAATGTTCGAACTGAGAATGTACAAGACTAACTAACACTTCATTTACACTCATACATATCATCCTCATTCATCCTCTGAAGAATTATCTAAACGGTAGTTACCGGAGGCTAAACAGGAAAAAGAAGAAGGACTTGAATGCTGGAACTCTCTCGACTAACAAATCAGCTGAATTGGGAAGACGCGTTCACCACTACAACCCGATGGGTTCGGGGTCCCTCTTGAATCATTGAAACATCAAAACCCCCGCTTCTGGTGACATGATGCCTCTCCTCAGGAGGTCTACCCTCCACAGACACTATCTCCTAGTTACGATCCGGGTATGTACCCCATGTACCCCGTACCCCGTAGTGTACCCCCCACCACGAATAGCACGCCCGCCTCACATACCTCGAGGGATCGATCAAAATTTAACTATCCAGGACCAATTTTACGTGAAAAAACCTAGTACCGTGCAAGAAAGTCCAATTGTACTGATGTCAAAGCTAATGTGGGTTGGCCTTATAAGTTTAGAGATAGGCATGAAATAATATTTAAAATGCCACTGTAAATAAAGAAGTCATTAATACGTGGATAAACAGTACGATAAAAGAAATTATGAGAACATACAACGAATCGGACATTTTTAACGGTGACGAAACTGGACTGTTTTATAAATGTTTACCTAACAAAACTTTAACTTTTAAAGGTGATAAATGCCATGTTGGGAAACTAAGTAATGATCGCGTCACAGTTCTTTCACGTGTAAACACATTAAGGAAATCCTAACTCGTAAGAATGACACCCGCCTTATGACGCTTCCGGTCACCACAGCCCCCGCCCCTTCCGATTACTAATGGGTTTTAACGAGAATCGTTTTTCGCCCTCTAACTTTTTACATCTCATAGAAATAATCCAGGCTTCGTTGAGATACCACCGATGTAAATGCCTTGGTAGACATTCACTTCGGTGATTTTTAAACTTTTTTTTTTTTTTCATTAACCACCCCGAGTTTAACTGGCATCACCTTTCGGCATTACCTCAAGCTGCACCCGGTGTGACGTGGAGTCTGTGCCCCACCCTAGCTTGGCCATATTCTCAGGCCCCTATCGGGGTCTTCCGTGCATCCTCGAGACATTCGATCTCCGCTTCTGGATGGTCCCAATGCCTCTCCGCAGGGAAGCTACCTACCCCGTCCCTAACCTGCCAGGTTCCAGACACGCGTTACGCGCGCCCTTCCCCTTCTCGCGCCCTCTCATAACTTCAAGGTCCTTTATGTCATCATCAGAAGCAGCCCAACCCCCAGCTTTTGCGTGCTGTGAGCCCGCCTGTCCTAGACAAGAAGGCTGTCTGCCTGGCCCTTATCGTCACCACATATTGAATGTTCATCCAAGACAATATCAAAACACAACCCTTAACTCCTTCCACAAAAATTGTTACATCTTAAAGTTACTAATCGCACATCAAATAATAAAATAAAATGAAACAAAATGAAATTATAAAACTTTCCTGAGACCCGGTTAAAAATATGGGTCCCATGCGCCTCCGTTTTTTTCTTAACCGTCCCAGGACAACCACAGATAACAGATGTCCTGACGATGTTCAATTAAATAACAATAAAAATCCTTAACCTAAAACACAATTACGAAAACCTAAGAATCATGCCTACCCCTTCAATCCTTCAGTCTGCCCCAAATCCTCTATCCGGGTGACAGATCTGGCACGCACGTTGCATGATCCAATCTCCTTATATATTACACAAATTTAAATTTAACAAATTATTACATTACACTAAATACACATTCCAATAATAACACAATTATAATAATATTACTCTAATCCGAGATCGTTATCGATGCCGCTCTCGATGTCCACCTACTCCGCTCCACA
The DNA here is from genome assembly GCF_047948215.1 of Lycorma delicatula. NCBI lineage: Eukaryota > Metazoa > Arthropoda > Insecta > Hemiptera > Fulgoridae > Lycorma > Lycorma delicatula. Next base: position 31,168,558 of record NC_134467.1, read on the forward strand.
GTCCTCCGCCTCTCTCTCCTTGATTTGGAGGAGATTTTTAAACTTAGCTTTTGCCTTCGTTACAGGGTTCGTCCAGACATCTTGAATGTCCTACATTGTTGCCCTGTGAACTAGCTAACCGAATTTGTGGAAACATAAACCCCGCGTCTAGTTCTAAACAGATCAGGGACAGACAATTTTTCAACATTTCTTTTATGTGGTAAATCGGAAAAACCACATTGTTTCATTATCGTTAAAACTTTGCCTGTTCAGTACGAAGCAAATAGGAAATCGTAGATTACTAGTGAAATCTTCGAAAAATGGTTATTCAAATTGGATCATCTTTAACATTGGAAAAATAGAAAGATTCTTCTACTTATTCCTCAGGAATTTTTATCGATAAAATGAGTTTTTAGAAAATTTCTTTGTTGTTGTAAATACAGGATACAGAATACATAATTTAAAAAATTAAATAACATTAATGAATTGTACAAATGTTGCCATTTTAGGATACATACATTTTAGTTTATTTTTTAAAGATGACATCTTCCAGGTGACCTCTTCTACGTAAACACTCACGAAGTCTCTTCGTTAAATTGTTTATGGTTTGACGTAACATCTCGACTGGAATTTCCGAGATCCGAGAAGCAATTGCTTCTCGGATCTTTGCCTTCAGTTCTTCCGTTGTAGCAGGTCTACTGTGGAACACTTTGCTTTTAAGGTGACCCCACAAAAAGTAATCGCAAGCTGATAGATCAGGCGATCTGAGAGGCCATCTGGGATTTCCCAGTTAACAAATCCACTGAGGTGGAAATTCGCCTCGTTTGACATCTACAGTTCGTGAACAAACTCTTCGTTATCGTTTATCTTCTGAAGCATTACATTACAGAATTGTGCTCGCACAACTGCATCGTTCGATTTCAGTTCCTGGACGATCTGCAAGTCTGCTAAGTTCTAAACCTTGCAGTATATCTGCTCGCTTTTCAGTTGTTAAAACAACGGTGTTTAGTAGCTAAAATGAAGTTGGTTCAAATAATTTTTGCTCTTTCAGACTTTTAATTATTAAATATCTTATTCCGAAGAGGGTTATAATTTTAGTAGCCTTGAAATACACAAACTTAAAAAGACATTATTTGTTCTTAGATATTTTTGATAAATAAAAACCTTTACCTCTATATAGTTCATAAAATCGGTTGTACGGTTGATAGATATCTAAATAACCAAATTCTTCGAAAAAAATGTGAATATATATATATTTTTTTCTTTAAATTTCCGGTATTTAACGTTTAAAACATTAAATTCAGTAACGGCAAGTAAATTATTACTGCTATAAAAGAAGTAAATTACAGTTTAACATGAACAAATTTGTTCTTGGTCCATTGTAATTTCATGTTTACATTTACTTGTTGGTTTGTTAATGCTCTATTTTCACGCACTCCCACGTGCGTGTAATTTATCACCAAAAGTATAGAACTATGTATTTTTATTTTAAGATAACCACATTATATTTTTTTTTTAAATAAATCTTTAAAAAACGATACGTCACATCGGCCTAAATTGGAAATTTAATTAAATGTTTCTTTGTATAAAATTCTATGAGTCGTTCGAAATAAACCGTTCAAAAAATAAATTTCCGTTAATTGTTTGTTTTCATTTTAATATTTAAAAAAAAAAATTTATCCTAATTTTTGTTTCAAAAATAAAATTACGCTTTATTAAAATTCTTTAAACACAAATAAATAAATAAATATTTCAGTTCAATTAGCGCAGTTCCGCCAGGAATGAGTCTTTTTATTATTGTACTGCTATAAAAAGGATTTATACAAGTATTTACCTGGAAAAACCAAGGGAAACCGAAAAAGTGTATATATATATATATATATATATATATATATATATATATATATAGAAGTGATTTAAGTCCGAATTAAATTTCTTTAATTAAAATATATGAATTAATATAATTGCCATGATTTTTGTGAATCTCCGTTCAACATGTACAGGGTCATTCACGGGAACCGGATGTTTTTAAAGTAATCATAAAAAATCGTATATTTACTTTAAAAAAGTTTTATTTGCACTAAAACACTTGTTAAATCAAAGCATTTGTTACTTACTCAACGGTTTTCTTTGATGTTTTCGTTTTGATTGCTATGGAAGACAAAAAACGGGATGCGAATTAACCGGATGTTAATGTTCTGATTTATATATGTGTTCGGTGTTGGTCAATAAATCATTTTATATATACTGGACCGATTTTGACCAAATTTGGTCAGATTACTTCTATATATGGGGATATTGATGGCATTAAATTTTCAACTTAAAAAGGTCAAGGGAATGAGGTTGTAGAACAAGGTCACCCTCAGTATCTCGAGATTTTGTCTAATTAAGATCTTATTTTTTCTTAGGCATTTTATTAACAATTAAACAATAACAATATTTGCAACTCCCCTCGCATTAAAACTCTCCTCGTTTCCAATGTATTTTTATTTTAAGATAACCACATTATATTTTTTTTTTAAATAAATCTTTAAAAAACGATACGTCACATCGGCCTAAATTGGAAATTTAATTAAATGTTTCTTTGTATAAAATTCTATGAGTCGTTCGAAATAAACCGTTCAAAAAATAAATTTCCGTTAATTGTTTGTTTTCATTTTAATATTTAAAAAAAAAAATTTATCCTAATTTTTGTTTCAAAAATAAAATTACGCTTTATTAAAATTCTTTAAACACAAATAAATAAATAAATATTTCAGTTCAATTAGCGCAGTTCCGCCAGGAATGAGTCTTTTTATTATTGTACTGCTATAAAAAGGATTTATACAAGTATTTACCTGGAAAAACCAAGGGAAACCGAAAAAGTGTATATATATATATATATATATATATATATATATATATATATATAGAAGTGATTTAAGTCCGAATTAAATTTCTTTAATTAAAATATATGAATTAATATAATTGCCATGATTTTTGTGAATCTCCGTTCAACATGTACAGGGTCATTCACGGGAACCGGATGTTTTTAAAGTAATCATAAAAAATCGTATATTTACTTTAAAAAAGTTTTATTTGCACTAAAACACTTGTTAAATCAAAGCATTTGTTACTTACTCAACGGTTTTCTTTGATGTTTTCGTTTTGATTGCTATGGAAGACAAAAAACGGGATGCGAATTAACCGGATGTTAATGTTCTGATTTATATATGTGTTCGGTGTTGGTCAATAAATCATTTTATATATACTGGACCGATTTTGACCAAATTTGGTCAGATTACTTCTATATATGGGGATATTGATGGCATTAAATTTTCAACTTAAAAAGGTCAAGGGAATGAGGTTGTAGAACAAGGTCACCCTCAGTATCTCGAGATTTTGTCTAATTAAGATCTTATTTTTTCTTAGGCATTTTATTAACAATTAAACAATAACAATATTTGCAACTCCCCTCGCATTAAAACTCTCCTCGTTTCCAATTAAAACTCGCATCCCCTCTACAAGAAATGCTCTAAACTACTGGCAAGGTGGGTGTACTGATATTTTTTCTATTTAGCCCCTGAAACCCCCATAAAGTACTACTTCAGAGGATGATATGTATGAATATAAGTGAAGTATAATCGTGTACAGTTTCAGGTCGACCAATCCTAGGATTAATATTAATTAATTTGTAAATGATTAATTTTATTTCTTAATGTATATCTAAAATTACTAAAGATGGACGAAGCAGGAGCGATATAAAATGCCGAATAGCACAAGCTAAACGAGCCTTCAGTAAGAAATATAATTTGTTTACATCAAAAATTAATTTAAATGTCAGGAAAAGATTTTTGAAAGTGTATGTTTGGATTGTCGCTTTATATGGAAGTGAAACTTGGACAAACGGAGTATCTGAGAAGAAAAGATTAGAAGCTTTTGAAATGTGGTACCACAGCACATTCAGTGCTGTGGTACATTTAATACAGTCCGTACAATCCTACACGTCTCCAGAATTACGGATCTTTGGGGTTTGGGAATTATGACTAGGATCCAGGCCAACCTTTTCTATTCATTCCTTCAAATTTTTATTAATTTCATTGCCTTTATTACAACGGGAATGACTTCCGCTGAATTTAGTTTGTAAATTTCTTACATTGTATTTCCAGAGGGTTGTACATAGTTTATTTTGTATGCTTCAGCCTTATTAATATTGTAATCAGATGGTTGAGTGACATCAATTAAAAGAGCAGTTTTATCTGTAATGTTGTGTAGAACCATGTCTGGCTTATTTCCATCAATAAATTTTCAATATCTTTGGGGAGATCATAATACAATTTTTAATTCTCTTTTCCATTATAGGTCTAGCCTTATATTCATAAGAACAGTCCCTGTCATCTACGATTCCTAATTTCAACGCCAACGCCTGACGAATAATGTTCGCTGTTCGCAGTATACCAAAAATGCATTATAAAAATGATAAAATTTATTTATTATTATTTATATTTATTATTAGAATTATACAATCGTACAGGTGCAATTTGCACCGCGGCCTTGCGTGTATCGGGCGGTTTCCAAACCTGTAGCACTGATGGTCACCCACTTCATACCCATAGCTCTTTTGGGAAGGAAGCGCCAGGCGACCTACAGCAGGCGATGGGTAGGCGAACACCGGAAAACCATCGCCAACGAGGAACGGATTCGCACATTTCTCGAAATGGCAAGAGACCTAGGACCACAAGACCAGAGAACGATGGACCGCAAGACTTATCCCTCTGGTCAGACCGTGGACGGAGCTGCGGTATAAAGAGGTACGTGACCCAGTTTTTAATTGGTCACGGGTATTTCCGCGCTTACCTCCATGTCGTAGGGAAACGCCGTCCTCCGACTGCCTCTATTGCCCCGGTGTATGGGACGACGCCGAGGACACCTTTTTCAAATGTGCTCGGCGGGTGGGAGATCGAGAGACAATGGAAACGGATCTCGGAGCACTGAACCCAAACAACGTGGTTGCGAGGATGTTCCGTTGCCTGAGCAACTGGAAGAATGTGACCCGATTCTTCGACACCAAGAAGGGTCTCCTAGATTGTCCTGAAAAATAGGTAGCGGCATTCTCAGGCTAGTATAAGAGGACTTGACCGGAAGTAATGTGTTAAACGGCTCCTGGTCGAGTCCTGTTAGAAAGAAGGAGTGGTTTTAGTCGATAGTCTGCTGATGGAGACTGGATAGTACCATCAATGAGACTCTGACATTACGTACGTAAATGCATTTCCACCTCCCAGCACAAAAAAAAAATATTATTATTATTATTAGAAGTGGTATATAGTTATGTATTAGCAGATTATGAATGAACGTGGATACGTGAAGTAATTTTCGTATTGCAGTTTGTTCTGGAAAAAAATTTATATTATCAGTTTCTTTTTTCTTTATAATTTTTTTCCTCTTTCTTTTCTTTATCAGTTACTTTTTCCTATTATATACTTTTCACTCGTATAACTTTTGATGGGTTTTTTTAGCTTTTTCCCCCCATGGGATCGTCTCTTTGTAGCGTTACTCGGTTGACAGGTAGAAATGTGAAAAATACACTACATATTATATATATATATATATATATATATATATATATATATATATATACAGGTGCTGCCATCGTTCTATATATTTTTTAACTAATACTAAACTTTACCAAATACTGTTTGGTGTGGTGTAAAACCTATTGAACCAGCTGTCTATTGTAGTTGTTGTTAGGGTGTGTCACTATTTTTCAAACTGATAACTAACACGGCAACATACCTATATGTTTTTTCCTTTATATTTTACATGTTTATATACACTGGTATATAGATTATATATATTTTTAAAAAACCCTCATACATTTTTGTCATCTACCTTATTGCGTAATAAAAATATTGGTACACGAGATAAAAATGTATTTCTATTACAGTAGCGTGAATAATTAAATTAAAAATTTAATTTTTAAAAAACATTTACATTCTCTGCAATAGTTGTATACGAAGGTCATTTAATAATTAAAAAAACAAAGTTATTACATAATTTGATACTAATTTAGAATATTACAATTAACGATAAATAAAAACAATTATATTTCATGGAATTAAATATAAAGTGGAGGACACGAAAACATACACAAAATTATAACATCAATTTTCTGTCATAACTCGACTTTGTGTTAACCGATTTAAAAAAATAAAATGTCATTTTATTCAAAATAAAAGGCTTAATATTTACCGATAACATACATTTTGATAAAACTTATATTTATGGAGATATAACGGATTTAAAAATAAACATGGCCGCCAGTTTATAATTTTTAAAAGTATTTAATTCCTGATTTTTTATTAATTTTAAAACTTTATTTTAAACACGCTTACCAAATATTAATGTGATTCGTCTATCCGAACTTGAGATATAAATTTTTATATAAAAATAACAAAATGGCGGAAAATGGGAGAACGAAGGAAAAATTGCCATTTTTCCTAAGGATATTTTTTTGTTTAGTTTTACAAGTAGAATTCGAAATATTATAGCTAGCCCACGATTTTAGAAACATACATAGAAGATGAACAAAAGTGTAGTGCCAGGTAAGTTATTAGAATTTCCTGTGCGGTGCAACTAATACAAAATAATTCTATTTATATAGGGAAAACCACCAAAAACATCGTTCGTTTAGTTGAATCCATTGTAGTAGAGAACTGACCTGCCGCGTGCCGGACATACAGCCGGCGGGCGGGGAGGCGAGCTAGAGTAAAGGACACTCCTCTGGCGCGAGTCAAACTTGATTGTAGATCCGTTCCAGAGGAGTAGGTGGAATAAAAAAGAAAAGAAAAAAAAAATTGTAGTAGAGAGCATTTTCACCAGTTTATTAGTTTTTTTTTGTATTTGTATTTTTCTAAAATATTTAATTTTTTGGTTTTGTAATATTGAAAATTTTGGTTGTATATGATACATATTTAAACCTCCAATATTTTGATATGTTATTTTTTTAATAAACATTGCAATTTTTACCTTTATTCATACAGTTTTAAATCAAATTTTCAACAAGGTTATTAAAATTTTAATTTTTTAATTATAAATTTAACTTAATAATAAATTTATTCTAGCCGAGAGTAAAAAGGATTTAGAAGAAACAATGAACGGCATAGATGAAGTCCTACGCAAGAACTATCGCATGAAAATAAACAAGAACAAAACAAAAGTAATGAAATGTAGTAGAAATAACAAAGATGGACCACTGAATGTGAAAATAGGAGGAGAGAAGATTATGGAGGTAGAAGAATTTTGTTATTTGGGAAGTAAAATTACTAAAGATGGACGAAGCAGGAGCGATATAAAATGCCGAATAGCACAAGCTAAACGAGCCTTCAGTAAGAAATATAATTTGTTTACATCAAAAATTAATTTAAATGTCAGGAAAAGATTTTTGAAAGTGTATGTTTGGAGTGTCGCTTTATATGGAAGTGAAACTTGGACGATCGGAGTATCTGAGAAGAAAAGATTAGAAGCTTTTGAAATGTGGTGCTATAGGAGAATGTTAAAAATCAGATGGGTGGATAAAGTGACAAATGAAGAGGTATTGCGGCAAATAGATGAAGAAAGAAGCATTTGGAAAAATATAGTTAAAAGAAGAGACAGACTTATAGGCCACATATTAAGGCATCCTGGAATAGTCGCTTTAATATTGGAAGGACAGGTAGAAGGGAAAAATTGTGTAGGCAGGCCACGTTTGGAGTATGTAAAACAAATTGTTGGGGATGTAGGATGTAGAGGGTATACTGAAATGAAACGACTAGCACTAGATAGGGAATCTTGGAGAGCTGCATCAAACCAGTCATCTATGCCGTTCATTGTTTCTTCTAAATCCTTTTTACTCTCGGCTAGAATTACTATATCATCAGCAAATCGTAGCATCTTTATCTTTTCACCTTGTACTTTTACTCCGAATCTAAATTGTTCTTTAACATCATTAACTGCTAGTTCCATGTAAAGATTAAAAAGTAACGGCGATAGGGAACATCCTTGTCGGACTCCCTTTCTTATTAGGGCTTCTTTCTTATGTTCTTCAATTGTTATTGTTGCTGTTTGGTTCCTGTACATGTTAGCAATTGTTCTTCTATCTCTGTATTTGAACCCTAATTTTTTTTAAATGCTGAACATTTTATTCCAGTCTACGTTATCGAAAGCCTTTTCTAGGTCTATAAACGCCAAGTATGTTGGTTTGTTTTTCTTTAATCTTCCTTCTACTGTTAATCTGAGGCCTAAAATTGCTTCCCTTGTCCCTATACTTTTCCTGAAACCAAATTGGTCTTCTCCTAACACTTCTTCCACTCTCCTCTCAATTCTTCTGTATAAAATTCTAGTTAAGATTTTTGATGCATGACTAGTTAAACTAATTGTTCTGTATTCTTCACATTTATCTGCCCTTGCTTTCTTTGGTATCATAACTATAATACTTTTTTTGAAGTCTGGTGGAAATTCCCCATTTTCATAAATATTACACACCAGTTTGTATAATCTATCAATCGCTTCCTCACCTGCACTGCGCAGTAATTCTACAGGTATTCCGTCTATTCCAGGAGCCTTTCTGCCATTTAAATCTTTTAACGCTCTCTTAAATTCAGATCTCAGTATTGTTTCTCCCATTTCATCCTCATCAACTTCCTCTTCTTCCTCTATAACACCATTTTCTAATTCATTTCCTCCGTATAACTCTTCAATATATTCCACCCATCTATCGACTTTACCTTTCGTATTATATATTGGTGTACCATCTTTGTTTAACACATTATTAGATTTTAATTTATGTACCCCAAAATTTTCCTTAACTTTCCTGTATGCTCCGTCTATTTTACCAATGTTCATTTCTCTTTCCACTTCTGAACATATTAACTTCTGAACATATTCAACATTAAAAAACAAAATAATTTAGAATAATAAAATTAAAATCGACTGTCAATTAAATAAACTGTGGAAAAGGTCCTCTACCAAATTCCATGAAGCAGTCTACCATTCGAACAATGCTTTTTTTGACGGATTTCCCTAATTGTAATTGTTTTTAATGAAAATAACTAATACTGCACTTGTATTACACCTTTTACTTCCTTGTACGAAGTAAATTAAGTATTATGATTGTGAAAAATTTCAGTTGCCAGATTTCAACGGAAATATACATTTTAACTAGTTTCTGCGTGACGTCTGTACGTACGTATGTTTCTCGCATAACTCAAAAACGATTAGCCGTAGAATGTTGAAATTTTGGATTTAACACTGCTGTAACATCTAGTTGTGCACCTCCTCTTTTGATTTCAATCGACTGGATCAGAAGTATCCAAAAAATCCTAAAATTAGCCATCATTGAGAGCTTTCTAACGATGTATAATAAATGGTACATATTTCCAGTGGTTTCAGAGTTATAGCCAAATAAATATGTAATTAATGAAATCTTTAGATCTTACAATGGGAAGGTACATCGATTCAAATTCAACTTTATCTTTTTTTTAACTTGTTTTTTAAAGTATATTGATTTATTAATAATTATTAACTTCTGTTTGAAAAATAAATTTACACTAAATAATTATTTTTGTCTTCAGTCATTTAACCGGTTTGATGCAACAATCCAAGATTCCCTAACTAGTGTCAGTTGTTTCATTTCGGTATACCTTCTACATACTACATGCCTACACAATTTTTTCCTTCTACCTGTCCCTCCAGTATTAAAGCGATTATTCCAGGCTACCTTAATATATGGCCTATAAGTCTGTCTCTTCTTTTAACTTTATATTTCCAAATGCTTCTTTCTTCATCGATTTGCCGCAACACCATTTGATTTTTAATATTCTCCTATAGCACCGCATTTCAAAAGCTTCTAATCTTTTCTTCTCAGATACTCCGATCATACAAATTTAACTTACATATAAAATGACGCTCCAAACATATACTTTCATAAATCTTTTCCTGAAATTTAAATTAATTTTTCATGTAAACAAATTATATTTATGACCGAAAGCTCGTTTCCCCTGTGCGACATTTTATATCGCTCCTGCATCGTTCATCTTTAGTAATTCTACTTCCCAAATAACAAAATTCTTCTACCTCCATAATTTTTTCTCTTCCTATTTTCACATTCAGTGATCCATCTTCATTATTTCTACTACATTTCATTACTTTCGTTTTGTTCTTGTTTATTTTCATGGGGTAGTTCTTGCGTAGGACTTTTCTACATGCTGTTCATTGTTTCTTCTAAAGTTTTTTACTCTCAGCTAGAATTAATATATTATCAGCAAATCGTAGCATCTTTATCTTTTCACCTTTTACTGTTACTCCGAATCGAAATTGTTCTTTAACATTATTAAACGCTAGTTCTATGTAAAGATTAAAAAGTAACGCGGATAGGGAACATCTTTGTCGGACTCCCTTTCTTATTACGGCTTTTTTCTTATGTTCTTCAATTGTTACTATTGCTGTTTGGTTCCTGTACATGTTAGCAATTGTTCTTCTACCTCTGTATTTGAACCCTAATTTTTTTAAAATGCTGAACATTTTATTCCAGTCTACGCTATCGAATGCCTTTTCTAGGTCTATAAACGCCAAGTATGTTGGTTTGTTTTTCTTTAATCTTCCTTCTACTATTAATCTGAGGCCTAAAACTGCTTCCCTTGTCCTTATACTTTTCCCGAAACTAAATTGGTCTTCTCCTAACACTTCTTCCTTTCTCCTCTCAATTTTTCTTTACAAAATTCTAGTTAAGATTTTTTATGCATGACTAGTTAACTTAATTGTTCTGTATTCTTCACATTTATCTCCTCCTGGTTTCTTTGATATCATGACTATAACAGTCGTTTTGAAGTCTGACGGAACTTCCCCTTTTTCATAAATATTATACACCAGTTAGGATAATCTGCCTATCGCTTCCTCATGTACACTGCGCAGGTATTACAACTATTCCAGTTGCATTGATTTTACGTAATTATTAACGAAGCTTTTTAATGAAATTTTAATAACATGTATATAAAATTTCATTAATTTTTCTAAAGTATGTTTTGATTTTGAATCACTCACTAAATATCAAATTGAATTAATAATTTTTATACGTTAACCATCCACAATCTAGTTTTACTAACTGGAATAGAAATATTTGTCGTTAAATTGTTATATATCCCTTTTTTATAATATTGTATCGTATGAATTATTGTAATAGCGTGCGTGCGCAATAGTGGAAATAAAATTGAACTGCTTAAGTCGATAATATTCGTTACATAAATTTACATTTTGCGTTTCAAATTTTTCGTTTTAATAAGACTTGTTTTGACTTAGTAAACTAAATGAAATAAACAATTGTTATTATTTACCAAAAATTCAAATTGTGCGCATGTGTTATTACGCGCGTTTATTTGTGTGTACGCGTGCGCGTACGTGAGTATGAATAAAATATGGAAATTATATGTTCTATATGCAGCATTTATACGCTAAAACTTATACTACTGCAGTATGAGGGAAAATGTAAAATCCCTTATGGCTTAAAGCAACTTAATACGTTTAATCTGTTTAACAAAGCTACTACTTTTTTCTTTTTCATGTTAAAAAACTTGTTTTTAAAACGATTTTACGGGTAAATAATTTACACTGACAGTTTTCAATAATACACTTTTAAAAAACCAAAAAAAAACGATTTAATACTGCAACAGAAAGTTTAACTCATGATGGTAAAATATGTTTGAACCAAACTCAATTTAAAATATATATATATATATATATATATATATATATATATATATATATATATATATCATGGATTATCTATTAAAAAAAATAAATAAATGGAATAAATTATTTTAAAAAAGATTTTTATGATAGATTGATTTTCGTGCTTAAAAAGAATAAATTATTGTCTTTATAGGTTCGGATAGAGCGTTTCATGAAGTAGAATGAAATAATATGTATAAAATAAAAATACAGAGTTAATTTGGTAAAAGATAGCTTTTTTATAACATGTACAAAAATCAGTTTTCAATTATTATAATAGAAAGATTACAGTTCTGATTCACAAAGGAGTATACCAAGGATTTAACTTGTCTCCAATACTTTTCAATTTGTTTTTATATTTAGAAAGACTGGAATAAAAGAAAGAATGAAAGAAAGACGTAGACTGGAATAAAATGTTCAGCATTTTAAAAATATTAGGGTTCAAATACAGAGATAGAAGAAGAATTGCTAACATGTACAGGAACCAAACAGCAACAGTAACAATTGAAGAACATAAGAAAGAAGCCCTAATAAGAAAGGGAGTCCGACAAGGATGTTCCCTAATCTTCACATAGAACTAGCGGTTAATGATGTTAAAGAACAATTTAGATTCGGAGTAACAGTACAAGGTGAAAAGATAAAGATGCTACGATTTGCTGATGATATAGTAATTCTAGCCGAGAGTAAAAAACGTTAGAAGAAACAATGAACGGCATGTAGAAAAGTCCTACGCAAGAACTATCGCATGAAAATAAACAAGAACAAAACAAAAGTAATGAAATGTAGTAGAAATAATAAAGATGGTCCATCTTTTCACTGGTCCAGTGAATATGAAAATAGGAAGAGAAAAGAATATGGAGGTAGAAGAATTTTGTTATTTGGTAAGTAGAATTACTAAAGATGGACAAAGCAGGAGCTATATAAAATGCCGAATAGCACAGGCAAAATGAGCCTTCAGTCAGAAGTAAAATTTGTTTACATCAAAAATTAATTTAAATGCCAGGAAAATATTTTTGAACGTATATGTTTGGAGTGTCGCTTTATATGGAAGTGAAACTTGGACGATCTGAGTATCTGAGAAGAAAATATTAGAAGCTTTTGAAATGTGGTGCTATAGGAGAATGTTAAAAATCAGATGGGTGAATAAAGTGACAAATAAAGAGGTGTTGCAGGAAATAGATGAAGAAAGAAGCATTTGAAAAAATATAGTTAAAAGAAGAGACAGACTTATAGGCCACATATTAAGGCATCCTGGAATAGTCGCTTGGAAAAATTTAGAAAGAATAATTCAGAAAGTAAAAGAAAAATTTGATCGATCAAAAAATAAACAAGAGATTAAGATTAAGAAAATATTAATGTGATTAAATCTAGGAAAAGCAACTGGCTAGGACGTTGTATGAGAAGATGATGTTTATTAGTATTTATGACAGAAGGCTTACTGAATGGAAAGAAAGGAAGGTATTTCAAATGATGGATGAGAACATGGAAGAGGGAAAAAATGCTGCAACAAAGAGGTTAGCAAAGGATAGAACATGGTGGAAAAGAGCAACCGTGACAGGACCTACCCTTATAGCAGAAAACTATGAATGAATGTATGAAAAAATCATTTTAACCCAATAAACTCGGAATTTCAAAAAATTCTTTCTTAGTATACATTTACACCGTAAGAAGAATTTTTATATCAATTTAACTTCGGTAGTTTTTCCTAGGCGTTGATTATGAATCACTCAGGATATGTTGTTTTACATATATGTATAGTAATATTTGAATTTTACAAAATAAGCCATCTAGTACAGAATATTTTAATACTCATAGAATTTCAGGACTAATAATCAAGACTAGTTTAAAAAAAAAAAATTATAAAATTGAATTTTGATTCCTACTTTGTGATACGCACAAAAAGTCACAAAACTGGTCGTGTAAGGTATCAATTTATACATTTTCAAGGGTTCTGAAAACGAACGATTTCAGCAAGGATGCTGAAATCGTTCGTATATGGGGGAGGGCAGATCAAGCCACCCTGGAAATTAGAGATCAAGGGGAAAATTGGTCATACACAAGCGGCGCCTAAGGGGTTAGGAATCATTAATGAAGAAAAAAAGATTAATCCCTTTAGTTTATTATATTTTTGTCACCATGGTAACAGAAATAAAATAAAGCAAAATTATTAATTCTTTATATACATATAAACATGACGTAGTTATTCATAATCAACGCCAACAAAACTACTGAAGATAAATTGACAAGTTCTTCTTTGGTGTAAATTCACACCAGAAAAAAATTTTCTGAAATTCCTAATTGCCGATCTCCGTGGCGGAGTAGTGGCGTTTCGGTGTTTCATCCGGGAGTCTCGGGTTCGAATCCCGGTCAGACATGGCATTTTTCATGCGCTGCATGAATTCCATTTCCACACCTCGTGCACAAGCTTCAAGCTTATGTGGCGATATCATCAACAATCGCATGTCAATGTAGCCAGAGTTGCTTTGTCGGATTTCGTGGAAGTTTCTTGATGCGGTTGCTTTGTTCAACCGATACAAGTATTTTATCTAAGGGAAAAGATTCCTACCACGCTGATATAGGAAACGAACCGAGAGATATGACTGGTTACCAGCCAAATTAAGACTCCAAGCGCTTTAATGGTGGACTTGCTGGGCATTCAACGGCCTAGGCGTGGCAGCGAATTGCTGTCTTTGACGAGATAAATTTAATTATCGATAATCATATATGTTTTAATAGTTGACAGGGTGCGCCTACCCATTTTTATGATATATGACAAGTCGGCAGTGAGACACGGAAGCGAGTGGTGTATGGTACCATGCTTTTAGATTAGCTCTAGAAGTCACTTAGGTCGCTAAACTGTTTCGAGGTTCAGTAGCCGTTTCTGCCAAAGACATTCGGTCTTACGCTTTAGATGACCGAATGGTGGGGTGGCGGGAGAAATGCCAAGCAAACCAATCAAAGCCAGTATTATTAACTTGTAATTATAACCCGGTATTTGTTCATTACGTCATAAATATATTAATTATATTTTATTTATAACCAGCAACGTGACGGGGAAGTCCTACAACTGTGTCGTCAGCTTTTTTTTATCTAATTTACTTTCACAATGATTTAAATAGTTAACTGTATTAAAGAAAAAACGAATTATTTATTAATTGAAGCAATTTATTTAGCTTCAAACCTATCAGTAAAGATATAATATGATTATTATATCTCATAAATACATGGTATTGTATTCTTTATGTATTTAATTTGTTTTTAATTAATTTCAACAAAGTAATCAATTTGTCGAAAATTTTGTTAGTAGTATAATTATGTAAACCGGGCTTAATATCTCAACAGATGGATTTTTTGTGTTTGTGTGTGTACATACGTGACTATTACAAACATTTAATTAATAATGATTTTATACGCTCGTTATTAATTGTCTTTTACTACATCGAATCAATTTCCTTGCAATTGTAATTTGTTTCATTGCGGGTCCAATATTCAATAAATTGTAGCAATATTTATATTAGAAATGAATATTACCCATGAGTCATATCGATATATCAATTCATTAATGTATTTTAATTGAAAATTAATGACTTTTCTAAACTGAAAATGAAGTAATTCTAAATTAATACGAGCAGTTAAGTTTTATCACCAGAAAAAACTTTTTTTTTTTGTTTTATTTTATTTTTGTACATTATAATTTTTCTTATAAAAGTTGTTATATATAAAGCTGAAAGTTTGTCTAGTTATTTGTTCTCGCATCACGCGAAAACCGACCAATTGATCCTTTTCGTGTTATCCCACGGAAGTTTTTAACCCATAAATCTAGGCTCTAGGTCCCTTGGGGGGGATGAAGTTTTCAGTTAAAAATATCGTTAAACAAGAAAAAAAATGAAATCTATGTCACCGTCCTAAGAGAAGGAAGTTTTAAAAAATTTCTCGTCACAGGTGTTTGTAATTTAATTATCACAGCTACTATTCTGTTTTTTTTTTTTTGTAATTTAGTTTCTTTTTCAGGTTTCTATAAAACCTGAATACTTTAATTGTTATTTATTTTAATATTTTTATCACAAGCAGAAGGATTACGAACACTGTGGTTGTTCGTCTTGGCTTGACCAAAATGGCGAGCTCTGTGGGGTCATTAAAGTTTTAAAAGTAGTGTACTATTTTGGTTAGTATTATAAAGGGGCGATGATTCGAAATGTTAAACTTATCCACAACTTTCTATAACCTTTTTTAATTGAAAATTTGTATGATCAATAAATCGTAGAAAATAGTTTCCATGAAAATATACAGGGAATCTATTTAGTTATACAAATTTTATTTTAATTAATTTAAAAAAAATCTTTTCGATTCCAAACCATATCTATATACATAAAAATGAATGTTTGTCTGTCTGTATGTCTCTTATGCCTTCCTAAACCGTTCATCCGATAGCGATGAAACTTTGGGGAACGGTTGGACGAATGCCAGGGAAGGTTTCTTAATTAATTTGGACCCGCTAGGTAGAGCTGGCGTCGAGATATTTCGAAAAATTGTATTTATGGTCCGATTTGCCTAATATTCAGAATACTTGTTACTTACATAGAAAGAATTAACTCTGGAAAAAAATGAACCCGCTAGATGGCGCTGAGGTTGAGATATTTAGAAAAATTATATTTATGGACTGATTGGGTTCATATTCAGATTATGAATGTTAGTTACATGAAAAGTAAACATTTTTGCAAAAACTATACCCACTATATGGGGCTGGTGTCGAGATATTTACGAAACAAACAAACAAATATACAAACAGACTTTTTTATTCTATTTACATATATATATATATATATATAAATATATATATATATATAAAAGGCATGTTCGTATGTGTGTCTGCTAATGACCAAAAAATTAATGGACCGATTTTTTGCGAGGGCAAAAGGGATAAAAGGGAAAATGGAAAACGGGGAAAACGGGAAAGGGTAAAAAGGAAACTTGGAGAGGGGTGATGGAAAAGGATGAAAGGGAAAATGGAAAGGAGAATAAGTGAAAGGTAAAATTTGAGATGTTCAGTTTGTTAATTTTTTTATGAAATTTTCAATTGTGTTCATTTTACTCTTTCTCTCTCTCACTCTCTCTCTCTCTCTCTCTCTCTCTCTCTATATATATATATATATATATATATATATAGCAATAGCGAAGCATTGCCGGGAGAATAAGTGAAAGGTAAAATTTGCGATGTTCAGTTTTTTAATTTTTTTATGAAATTTTCAATTTTGTTCATTTTACACTCTCACTCTCTCTCTCTCTATATATATATATAAGCATCGCCGGGTCTGCTAGTTCTTTGTATAATTTAGTTAGTTTAAACACTAAACATTTTAATTTTAACTCAAAAAAAAAGAATCTTGTATTATGTAGAAAAACAAATGTAGTTTTTCAAAGTTGAATTTCTAAGCTTTCAAATGGCACTTACATAATTCCCGAAATTTTATCTCTTTCATATAAATTTTCTTGGTCGTAAAATCTTGTAATTTTGAAATGTTTAAATACATTTTACGACTTATTTTTCCATTATTTATGTTTACCCCTTTCGTTTTTTTTCTCTTTTACCTTTTCCCGTTTTTCCTTTATCCCGTTTTGTACCTTTTTCTTTTTTCCATTTTCCCCTTCTTTCCTTTTCCGATTTTTCCTCTTTTTCCCGTGTGTAAATCGGTTCAGAATTTTTTTTATTCTGTAGCGGACACACATTGAAATGGAATCGTAAAATATTTAGTATAGCGTGTGTTGGTTTTACATCCGATAGATAGGGTTGTTTATAAAAAAAAACATGTTTTTATCCGTCACAGCTGTGATATCTTAGTTTAAATTTTAGGTATATAAAAACGCGCGTATTCGAAAATGCAACGTTTTGTCATAACTTTAAAGCAAACGGTAAATAACTTTCAGAGATTTAAGAATTTGAACAAACGAACATTTACATTTTTATTTATATAGATTCTTAATCATTCTCTGAATTCTTTTCTCCTGTTTTCGTGTCCTCTTCTGTCTTTATCCATATTAAATATTGTAGTCTTGTACTATTTTCTTGAAAATGTTGCTATTTAAAATTTCTTCTCTTATACTGGTCTCTTGAACGATGATCATTTCTTATCTATTAAAAGCCAATTGTTTTATACTTCTTAGATTAACAAAAAAGTGGAAAATCTTTCGTCATTCCTTCGATTTAAACAGTCGTAAAACACTATTCTTCGATTTTTTTTAAAATTTATTATGGTTTTAAATTTTCCACAAACTTCCTGGATTGATTTAAAAATAGTTTTATTATTTTCACATATTAGCCTAATTTTTCCACCTGTTTAAAAAATATTCTCTCGTTTTCGTTAATTATTTAGTATTAAAATGTCTGTCACATAAAGACTTTTAGGTTTCATAACTAATTCTACGGTTCAAATCCTAATAAGAGTATTTAATTTTATACGGATTTGAATAGATTGTGGATACCGGTGTTATTTAGTGGTTGGGTTTTAATTAACCACACATCTCAGGAATTATCGACCTAAGAGTACACTTCATTTTTTTATTTTTTTTTTTGTCTTCAGTCATTTGACTGGTTTGATGCAGCTCTCCAAGATTCCCTTTCTAGTGCTAGTCGTTTCATTTCAGTATACCCTCTACATCCTACATCCCTAACAATTTGTTTTACATATTCCAAACGTGGCCTGCCTACACAATTTTTCCCTTCTACCTGTCCTTCCAATATTAAAGCGACTATTCCAGGATGCCTTAGTTTAAATTAATTTTTGATGTAAGCAAATTATATTTCTTACTGAAGGCTCGTTTAGCTTGTGCTATTCGGCACTTTATACCACTCCTGTTTCGTCCATCACATACACACTTCATTTACATTCATACATATCATCCTCTGAAGTAATACCTCACGGGGTTCCGGAAGATGAATGGAAAAGCAAAAAGGTTTTATAAATGTGATGTAATATCTGAATTTCACATTCTGTAACGATCGATTCTTTAATTTAATGATTTTTTAACAGTCGAAAAGACATTTTAATTCTATTTTCCCGATTTTCTAACTTCCTTTTGTTTTACGAATTTTTCCGAATTCTATTTATATTTGTCTCGGGTATACTTTTTAGTTTACATCAAAAATTAATTTAAATGTCAGGAAAAGATTTTTGAAAGTATATGTTTGGAGTGTCGCTTTATATGGAAGTGAAACTTGGACGATCGGAGTATCTGAGAAGAAAAGATTAGAAACGTTTGAAATGCGGTGCTATAGGAGAATGTTAAAAATCAGACGGGTGGATAAAGTGACAAATGAAGAGGTATTGCGGCAAATAGATAAAGAAAGAAGCATTTGGAAAAATATAGTTAAAAGAAGAGACATACTTATAGGCCACATACTAAGGCATCCTGGAATAGTAACTTTAATATTGGAAGGACAGGTAGAAGGAAAAAATTGTGTTGGCAGGTCACGTTTGGAATATGTAAGACAAATTGTTAGGGATGTAGGATGTAGAGGGTATACTGAAATGAAACGACTAGCAGTAGATAGGGAATCTTGGAGAGCTGCATCAAACCAGTCAAATGACTGAAGACAAAAAAAAAAATACTTCTTAGAGTTGTCGTTATTTACTCTTCTTTTTTTTTTAAAGAAATTTTTCAGTCTAGTCCTTTTATTGATTTCCATCAAAACCATTTGGTTATTGGGCTGTGTTTGGGTGATCAGTGAAGATCGTTAGTTTATCTGTAAAAAAAAAATAATAATCTACTGATATTCCTTCGTGTTTTGTTCAGATTCTTTTGATTAGATATTTAAGGCTTTCAATTTCTTTTCAGCATTCATAAATTACTTTACATAAAACTTTATTGAGCAGAATTAAGAAGAGACTGTAGCCTTATCTTTACACCAATTTCAATTTAAAAAATTAACAAATAATTATAAATTTTATACTGTACTAAAATAAAAAAGGTAATCCTATTACGTTACTTTTATTGAAAAAAAAAAAATAATAAACGTTTATAAGCACAACTAAATACTTATTTAATTATTCTTAAAGTCTTTAAACATTTTAAAACGCTTGCAAATAATTAAATCGATACTTAGCACTTAATACGAAAATTAAGCGTTAATTGCTTTCGAGTAAAACTTAATAATAGTTTTAATCTTTTGTTCAAATGACAACTTAGTAACAGCTTAAAGGAGTACTTTAAAAGCTTTTCTTAGTCTATTTACTAGATTGCTCTAAAACTACATTGAAAGAAGCTTTGGTATTACTTTTAAAAATTAAATTTCTGAAACATTTCCATGATACGCTATTTGATATTGGAAGATGCTTTAGTAAGCGATTTACGAGAAGTAAATACTATTATTTGGGAGGAAAAATATTTTCACAAAAATAACTATTATATGTATGTAATTGAAATTTAATAATTACATTGTTCGTGAATCAATATATATATATTGTCTTCAGTCATTTGACTGGTTTGATGCAGCTCTTTTTATGATTGCAATCGACTGAACCAAAAGTGTCTAAAAAAACCAAATTTTTAAAAAAAATTTTGAACTTTATCTTAACTGCAGTAACAAGTCCGCATTGAGAGCTTTTCAACGTTATATATATATATATATATATATAAGAAGGGGTAACTATTTTCACTGGTTCCAGAGTTATAGACAATTAAAATTTTAATTAATGAAATATTTGGTTCGTACAAGGTGAAGGCACATCGGTTCGAATCCATTTCCTTCTTTTTTTTAACTTTTATTAACTTCTTTTTTTGTTAATAATTATTAACCTTTCGCTGTAAAAAAAAAAAGTGTATATGTAACTTAATAGGTGTACAAGGAAGTCATATGGTGTCCACATCAGATTTTTTACTTATTCTTTTAATATTAAATAATTGTCTTTCGGTACAGCAATTATTCACATATGCCCTTCTGAGTATTGATCTGTCCCAGTATAGTTTGTAGTTTTCATTCTTTAGTACGCTTTCTGGTTTTTTCTTGTATTACAACATGTGTGCTTCGATAAGTCCATATTTAACTGCAGGTTTTTGGTGAGTTATTTTCGCTTCTGTTGTGTCTTTCAGTGAACTCTGTTCCAGCGAGTATTTTTTACAACCTCCTATTATATCTTCAATAGATTTTCAATTGTAGGTATTTTCTGCATTTTATTATTATTATTATTACG
This sequence comes from Lycorma delicatula, assembly GCF_047948215.1. Classification (NCBI taxonomy): domain Eukaryota; kingdom Metazoa; phylum Arthropoda; class Insecta; order Hemiptera; family Fulgoridae; genus Lycorma; species Lycorma delicatula. The sequence continues at coordinate 31,189,464 of NC_134467.1, forward strand.
TAAATTATCCGGCGTCTATGGGATAGCGTCTTGGCCTTTCGTCTGGGGGTTCCGGGTTCGAATCCCGGTCAGGCATGGCATAATTTTCATTTTTATCTCATCCTTTGAAGCAATACCTAATGTTGGTCGAGACGCTAACAACAAAAAAGAGAAAATATACAGGGTTATCATAAAATAATGGTGCGGTTTCAGTAATTCATAGGAAGATTGTAGGGAAATTTCTAGATGTTATATCGGTATCCTTGAAGGCCTCCAACCCAAAAGTTTGTTTATCAGCGGTTGTAACCACAACGTCAGTTTTTGTATTGTTGTTGCGGTGAGTTTAGCGAGTTACTATGTTCTCGGATAAAGACAAAGCAAAGTGTGTTTTATTGATGGCCGAATTAAAATCCGTAATTTTAGTTCAACGTGCGTTTCGACGTGAATTCGGAAGAGATCCGCCGCACAAAAATAACGTAACACGTCGGTTCAAACGATTCGAAGAACCGGATCGGTTAAGAAACAGAAATCAACCGGCAGACCGAGTGTACCGGACGAAACGGTTGAACTAATTAGACGATCGGCAATTAGAAGTCCTGGGAAGTCCATCCCCCGTCGAAGCGTCGAATTAGGTATTCCAAAATCAACAGTTCACAAAGTTTTACGTAAAAAAATGAAATTACACGCTTATAAAATCCAGATACTGCAGGAATTGAAACCCGATGGTGGTGTAAAACGTTACAATTTCGCTGTTAAAATGTTGGACGGAATAAGTGAAGACGAATCGTTTTTAGACGATATAATTTTTACAGACGAAGCTACATTCCATGCGAATGGATGTGTTAGCAGACACAATTCACGAATATGGGGCTCTGAAAACCCACACGTAATTATCGAGAAACAACACGATTCGCCTAAAGTCAATGTTTGGTGTGGTGTGATGAAAAATCGTGTAATAGGGCCTTTCTTCTTCGCTGAAAAAACAATTAATGGAATCGCGTATCTTGACATGTTAACCGATTATTGCTTTCCTCAGCCGGATGAACTCGAAAACATTCATCGACTTCATTTCCAACAAGATAGTGCTCCCCCGTACTTCAATGCGTTAGTCACGGACGCTTTGAACGAAAAATTTGGAGATCGATGGATAGGCCGGCAAGGACCCGTACTTTGGCTTCCAAATCACACCTTGCGATTTTTTCTTGTAGGGGTACATTAAAAGCGTTGTTTATACACAAAAAATTCGCGACCTAAATCGCTTAAAAAACAGGATTAATGAAGCGATGACAACCGTTAACGAAGAAATGTTAACTATTGTTTGGAGAGAAGTTGAATATCGTTTGGACATTTGTCGAGCGACTAAGGGCGCACATATTGAAATGTATTAATTATGTAAAATTGTATGAGGCGACAAATTTGAAAAATAAAAAACATAAACTGTAAGTAATTCTGTTTTAATTTAAACCACGTTCAAAACCGCACCATTATTTACGATAACCATGTATTACTAAAATAAGGACAAAAATGTGTTAAATTAATTAATTAATTGAATTCAACTATAAAAATAAAAATTACTTAAACTGTCTTCGTAGTTTCTTAAAATAAATAAAGTAAGTAATGAAGTAAGTACTTTACTTAAAGTAAGTACTTTAACGAAATTAAACAAGACATTATGAAAGCTACTTGATACTTTTCATGTAATAAGGAAGAATAAAGAGATGTTGAACTAATTAATTTTTTTTTTAAATCAAAAAGTCGTTTCTAATTGTATTAGTTGTATATATAGCATATTAAAATACAAAATAAATAGAGTATATTGTAAAATCATAAAAATCGTTAAAAAAATATATAACATTAGATGCGCATTTCGATTTTCAAGCTATCATCAGTAATTGTAATTAATGAAATAATAAAACAGTGCCTTAGTATTTGTTTTTTTTTTACTCCTTCATTTGTTTGTTATATCAAATAAGAAAAATCAAACAATAAATGTAATCAAAGTTATTTATTTATTAAAAATATTTTTAAGAGTATTTAAAAAACTCCTGATTAATTTTATATCATAAAATTTCCACGAATTATTCGCTTTTCTTTATGATTACATAAAATAATTTTTTCAACATTGATTATTTATTTCTGAAGAGGAGGTCCATTATAAAAAGAATTTAGAAGAAAAAAATTGGAAGAATTTCAAACCCCAAAATTAAAAATGGAATCAAGAATTTTCAATCAATAGGTGGAAGATTGAAAGAAATGGTATAGAAAAAATGATGACAGTTATTTCTCACTATTCAAAAGATTCAATCCGGTTATAAAAATTTACCGGTTTTACATCTTCCAGTGAATTCTGGTTAAATGTATACGTTCAAAAAATTTTATCAAAATATGTTATTCTTCCACGGTTCAAGTTTCAAAATTTTATTTCTGGGCTTCATAGCTCTTGTGCTATGCTGCAAGAAGGAAAATATGGTAAACAGTCAAAAAATGAATTATGGATTTTTTTTGCATTTCTAGACAATAATAATAATTTTTATTTTTATTTTTTGGTTTTGAGGTTTTAGGGACATCGAATACTGCGGACATTAGCCCATTTCTATTTCAAAGAAAAAATAAAATATTGCTTTCAAATCCTGTTAAAAAAACAGTAGCGACATAGTCGGAAGACTAGTCTTTTCAAAACAAGACATTGGAAAAAGACTTGTTGAAAGCTATAAAATCAATAAATAAATATAAGATTACAAGGGTGTGAAGGACTTTTGTCGCATTAAAAAAACACTAAAATTTTCACATTAAATTTTTTTTTGTCTTCAATCATTTGACTGGTTTAATGCAGCTCTCCAAGATTCCCTATCTAGGGCTAGTCGTTACATATCGGTATACCCCCTACATCCTACATCCGTAACAATTTGCTTAACATATTCCAAACGTTGCCTGCCTGCACAAGTTTTTCCTTCTAACTGTCGCTGTAATATTAAAGAGACTATTCCAGGATGCCTTAGTATGTGGCCCATAAGTCTATCTCTTCTTTTAGCTATATTTATCCAAATGTTTTTTCTTCATCTATTTGTCGCAACACCTCTTCATTTGTCACTTTATCCACCCATCTGATTTTTAACATTCTTCTATAGCACCGCATTTCAAAAGTTTCTAATCTTTTCTTCTCAGGTACTCCGATCGTCCAAGTTTCACTTCCATATAAAGCGACGCTTCAAACATACACTTTCAAAACTCTTTTTTTGACGTATATATTAATTTTGATGAAAACAAATTATATTTCTGACTGAAGGCTCGTTTCGCCTGTGCTATTTGGTATTTTATATCGCTCCTGTTTCTTCTATCTTTAGTATTTCACTTCCCAAATAACAAAATTCTTTTACCTCCATAATCTTTTCCTATTTTTACATTCAGTGGTCCATCTACGTTATTTCTACTACATTTCACTACTTTCGTTTTGTTCTTATTTTCATGCGGTAATTTTTGCTTAGGACTTCATCCATTCCGTTCATTGTTCCTTCTAAATCCTTTTTACTCTCGGCTAGAATTACTATATCATCAGCAAATCGTAGCATCTTTATCTTTTCACCTTGTACTGTTACTCCGAATCTAAATTGTTCTTTAACATCATTAACCGCTAGTTCTATGTGAAGATTAAAAAGTAACGGGGATAGGGAACATCCTTGTCGGACTCCCTTTCTTATTACGGCTTCTTTCTTATGTTCTTCAATTGTTACTGTTGCTGTTTGGTTCCTGAACATAATAGCAATTGTTCTTCTATCTCTGTATTTGAACCCTAATTTTTTTAAAATGCTGAACATTTTATTCCAGTCTACGTTATCGAATGCCTTTTCTAGGTATATAAATGCAAAGTATGTTGGTTTGTTTTTCTTTAATCTTCCTTCTATTATTAATCACATTTTTAAAAAAACAGACTTTAAAAAACCAAAAATATTTCAAATGAATGTCAAAAAACTATGAATAAATATAAACTATAAAATAGAATCGCATTGCATTGCCTCTAATTTCTAAATTTTTAATCGTTTAGGCCCTTATCTCGTTAGCCCATCCTTTTTTCTTTCTTTTTTCCAGTTTCCGGAACTCCTCTATGTCAAACTGCAGAGTGTCTGAGGCCTTAGAGATGGATTTTTCTGATACTTCACACTACTTTACGAAGGATCCCTTGCTGCCGGAATCGGATGAGACCGACTCCGATGGCGCGGTCAGAAGTACATCACCGCTAGAACATGTGGAGCTGCCAAATTGCTCGTCCTTTTACCCTGTTTTCCGAAACTCGATTGTTGGTTTTATGAAATCACCCTTTTCTGGTTTCTCAGGTCCCTAAGTGGGATTTACTTCTAGCGAGACTTTTACTTTAGTTGTTGGCTGAGGTTTTCTCTCGATTTTTGCTTCTTTTGGCTTCACTCGTGTACTAGTCGTAGGTTTATTCTTGGGCTTTTCAGAGTTCTTTTCCTTGGAATCTTCTGCTTTCTTCTAAGTTAGTTTTCGACTATTTCCTCTTGCTGGTCGTCTCTTCAATTTTTAATTAATAATATGTTCGTCCATTTTTCCTAGAACCGGTGCTATTTTCGATATTATATCCTTTGCAGCTACAGGGGGCTGCAGTAATCTGCGCATATGACTCAACCGTTGTAGTTCTGCTGAGCACAATTTTTATAGCTTCCAAGTAGCTAACCTTTTATATTGTATTCGCTTCCTGAACGGCTACTTTATAATCAGAACAATTTCGGGTTCTTGCAGAATAATATACATGAAAATGGATATATAGAGATGAGTCCCTGCGTGGGTTATCAGAATGTAATAGTTCAAACGCAAATTTGTTTCCTGGTACATGCCGTTGTATGTCCAAATCGTTGACATCCAAAGCATCGCAGTGGAGTCCGTACACAAGGACGTACATCCGATCCTTGACATTATTATTTTTATAATTTAATTATATTATTATAATAATAGTTATTATTAATGGTATAATAAAATATTATTTAATAAAAGTAGAGACAATTATTTAATTATATTTATGGGTTATAATAAATTATAAATTTATGCGGGTGGTTATTGGTAACCTCCCTTTCTATCTTCATATAATATATTTTTAGGTTGCAACTACAAACTAAAGTTTGTTGATAGGCAAACCGGATTTAGTCAAATCGAGTTGTGATTGATATTCTGGTTTGGTTTGTAGTTTGAGAAGGGTATGGAAGTTAGAATCTACCCTATATTTCTTTTAAGTGGAAGTGAGCGAATCCAATGAAAGGGAAGGATTTCTGAAAGCCACCCTTCTACTATTCTAACATAACCCTTCTTCTTCTTCATCCATCTCATGATGCTTCTTCCCTTCATCTTCAAATTTAACCTCCTCTCTATTTCCCTTTATATTCCTCTCCTCTACTCGTTTACTATCAAACTAAATCGATGTCCTGTAAGTGACACCAGTTCGGTTTTGGTCTTGGGGTTATATAGAGTTTATAGATAGATTGGGAGGTGGAGTTTAAATATAATATGGGGGTTTGGGTTTTATAATAGAGTTTGTGTTGCAGATGGTTCGTAAGTTAAAATGGTTTTGAGGGTGGTGGTGGGAGAGTATAGGGGTATATATATATATATATATATATATATATATATATATATTTGCCTCCACCAATGAAAGTGGATAAATGTAGTAAAAAAAAAAAATTGTTTGGGGCGGTAAGGGAGTAGGAAGTTCGATTTGGAAACTATTAATTTTGATGATACTAATATATATATATATATATATATATATATAAATTCCTATAATCGTGTTAAGAGGAATTGTTCTCCTTCCATTATCATATCTAAAAGGAAATCACTTTGTTTTAAAATATAAAAATGTTTTATGCTTTTAATACCTAATGAATATATCAAACAATATTCAGAACGATTGTTTTTTTTTTTTGTTATAACGATAAAAAAATAAAAAACGTTTTTTTTTTTTTTTAAATTTACGATAATTACCTCTCTTAAAAACAATGATATTATTAAATCAAAAAAACGTTTCTGTGAAAAAATAAAATAGAATAAAAAATAATTTAAACTTTAACGTAGAGAAATATGTATGATATTTTAATAATAAAGATGCTACGACTTGCTGATGATATAGTAATTCTAGCTGAGAGTAAAAAGGATTTAGAAGAAACAATGAATGGCATGGATGAACTCCTACGCAAGAACTATCGCATGAAAATAGTGAAGAAAGTAATGAAATGTAGTAGAAATAACAAATATGGACCATTGAATGTGAAAATAGAAGGAGAAAAGATTATGGAGGTTGAAGAATTTTGTTATTTGGGAAGTAGAATAACTAAAAATGGACGAAGCAGGAGCGACATAAAATGCCGAATAGCACAGGCGAAACGAGCCTTCAATCAGAAATATAATTTGTTTACATCAAAAATTAATTTAAAAGTCAGGAAATGATTTTTGAAAATATATGTTTGGAGCGTCGCTTTATATGGAAGTGAAACTTGGACGATCGGCGTATCTGAGAAGAAAAGATTAGAAGCATTTGAAATGCGGTGCTATAAAAGAATGTTAAAAATCAGATGGGTGGATAAAGTGACAAATGAATAGGTGTTGCGACAAATAGATGAAGAAAGAAGCATTTGGAAAAATATAGCTAAAAGACGAGACAGACTTATAGGCCATATATTAAGGCATCGTGGAATAGCCACTTTAATATTGAAGGGACAGGTAGATGGGAAAAATTGTGCAGCCAGGCAACGTTTGGAATATGTAAAACAAATAGTTAGTGATGTAGGATGTAGAGGGTATACCGAAATGAAACGACTAGCACTAGATAGGGAATCTTGGAGAGCTGCATCAAACCAGACAAATGACTGAAGACAAAAAAAAAATAACGTAATGTAAATCTAGCGAATTTGTGTATAGATAGTTTATACATGTATAATAAGACAATATAAGTTAGCTTATACGAGTATATATATGTTACGTTAAAGTTTATTAATCCGATGATTACGCATAATTACCGTCGAATTTGATTAATCGCGTCTAATGTTGGAGAATAATATACAGCTGTGAACAGCTGTTCAAATTGAATAAAATAAGTTAATAATTATTCATTTAACCTACCGGGTTGGTCTAGTGGTTAAATCGCAAATCAGTTGGTTTCAAATTCGAGAAATCTAAGGTTCAAATCCTATTAAAGCCAGTTACTTTTAACGGATTTCAATATTAGATCATGATTACCGGTGTTTTTTTTTGTTTTTTTTAACCTCCAGGTGCACTGTTAGGCATGCTTCAGAGGATGAGATGATGATTTGTATGGTGTGTGAAAATGCCATGGGTGATCGGGATTCGAACCCGGGACCTTCGGATATAAAGGCCGAGATGCTACCATTCGAGCCACGGAGGCCGGCTCTCTTTGGTTTTTTCCCCTACCACCCGGAACTAAACCACCAATTAAGTATGAACACGGTTCCGGGAGGTGCCTTTGCCCGAATAATGCCCTTTATCGGTTTTGTTGTTAATAAAAGTCGACATGTTTAAAATTTTATTTCTTTTTTGTTAATATTATTTACATCAATCTTTTAATAATTAAATTTTATACAATTTATGTTTAAAAAATGTATGATTTATTGCCAATTTAACAACGTTATTGTACGTCAAACGTAAAAAAGTGTGATTTTGACCCTATTTGTGGCGTTTGACATTGGATATCTTAGAAAGTAAGAGAGATACAGTTCTGGGGCCTATTTTTTTCGATTTTCCAGCTCAATACCTATAAGAAACAATGAAATTTACACCTTAATTGACCTTCCCAGAATTTCAGAAAGCCTTAATTTATTCGGAGGAACTGAAACTCGGGCGAAATTTTCACTCTGTATAAATCGCTAACGAAACGTTTTCGGACCTATGTTTATATTAACTTTTTTCTTATTTTTAGCCTTTAGAGTGAGTTGACAAACTATTGCTCTATCCTCCTGAATCAGTCTGTATATGAAAATTAAAAAAAAAAAAAAATATTTAAACTGAAAGGAGGGAGCAAAGCAAAAGAATAAATAAAACGTATATTTTAATTTTAAGAGGTGGGGATGGTTGATATTTTTTAATTTTTTTGGATTATATATATATTAAGTATTATAGGTAAGATTTGTTTTTAATAAAGTTTTTTCTAAAATGTCTCAGTCTCGATCACTCTCCCTCTCTCTCTCTCACTGTTTCTCTATCTCTCTCTCTCTCTATCTCTATCTATCTCTCTCTTTCTCGCGCTCTCTCTCTCTCTCTCTGTGTGTGTGTGTGTGTTTCTCTCACTCTCTCTCTCTCTCTCTCTCTCTCTCTCTCTCTCTCTCTCTCTCTCTCTCTCTCTCTCTCTCTCTCTCTCTCTCTCTCTCTCTCTAAAACAAATAAAATCGGGGATTGGTTGTTTCGCCGTATCCCCCCAACCATTGAACGAATTTAAAAAAAAAAGAAAAATTAATACGATCCATGCCCATTTATAAAAATATTTGGGTAAAATTTCAGCTTACTAGATTAAATCAATGCTGAGATATAAGGTGAAAAAGAGTGCGACACACATACATACGTAAGTTTTTTGTCTAGACCACAGTAGAACGCTAAAACATAAATATTTTTAAAAATATTAAAAATAATTATAAAATTTAAAATCACGACCAAAAAAAAAAATAAATGAAATAAAAAAAAAAAGAAAGTATGGAAAAAGAAGTGTAAAAATTGTTACGTAGTATTTAATAAATAAAATAATAAGTGACCGATCGACTTTCAGTTTTAATCCGTTTAAATACCTCTGAATAGTAATTGTCTCTTTAAATATTAAATGTCCTGTATTAAGAAGAGCTCTTTAAATTTTAAATAACTCCAGTTAAACGTTTTCTTATCGATGTAAGACAGGTGAGGACTTTTAATTTTTAAATATCTGCTCTTTCTACAACGTCATAATCCATTTAAAAATTAAATCTCTGAAAATCGAATTTTTCGATTAATCGAATTAAAGAGTTCTTTAAATTTTAAATAACCGCGTTTAAATGTTTTCTTATAAATGTAAGACAGGTGAGGACATTTAATCTTTAAATACCTCCTATTTCTACAACGTTAAAATAAAAATCCATTTAAAAATTAAATCTCTCTCAAAGTTGATTGGTCACACATTATTTTATTTAATTAAAGAGAGAATAACGATGTTTATTTCTCTTTTTCCATACCTTGTTTTTTTTTTTTACTTCAATTTATTTCAGTTTTTTATTTTATTTTTTAATATTATTATTATTATTTATTTATTTATTTTATAATTTTTTTTTTTGGCAGCAATAATAATTTTTATTATTTATACGTTTTGCAAATATGTTAAGTTTGTAAATGAATATTTTTAGAAAAGTTTTTCTTAAATTTCTTCCCTACCTCAAAAAAAGATATATATAATAAGTATCGTATTTTTCTTCATCACTTAAATAGCTATTAATGAAAATAAAAATAGCTTAATTAAAGATTTTTAAAATTAATTCAGCGTAAAAATTAAAGTAAAAATCAAAATGAAAAGCAATATTTTTCATTACTTTCATAAAAGTTATATTCTTAAAATATTTTCAAAGAAATTATTTCCCTCGTTAAACAATTCTTTTTCAAATTCTTTTTTTGGGGTTTTTTTTGGCATCACTTGTTTGTTAACTAAGTTTTGCTAAATTATCCCCACATCGTAAGGAAGCCCCTAAAGAAAAAAAAAAAAAAAATTCTATATAAATTTCAAATATGCTTAAATCTTATATTTTAGTAATCGTCATTATCAATAAAAATGTCCGCTTGATATGTGAGCTCCCAAATTTTAAAAATTCAGTAAAACCTTTTTATTTATTTTTTTTTTATATATTAACCATTATAAAATTAATTTTTTTGTGTAACTTAAAATTATTTTTTAAGGCTATTTTTTCTTTACACCCTTGTTTTATCTTTCAGTACAAGGAAGTATTGTAAACCCAAAATATTTCGGTTTTCAGATTCCAACGGAAATATGCATTTTGACTATCCCTGATTTTACCAGTTTGACTAGTTTTGACGTGACATCTCGTATATATCTCGCATAACTCAAAAACGATTAGTCGTAGATTGTTGAAATTTTGGACTTAGGACTGTTGTAATATCTAGTTGGGCACCTCCCCTTTAAATTGCAATCGACTTGACCAAAAATGCCCAAAAAAAGTCCAAAATCCAAAAAAATTTCGATTACCATATTTCAATGACAATATCCATTTTGACCATCCCTGAATCCATTTTAATTAGTTTTGGCGTGATCTCTGTACGTACGTACGTAATATCTCCCATAACTCAAAAACGATTAACCGTAGGATGTTGAAATTTTGGATTTAGGAGTTTTATAAAATCTAGCTCAGCACGTCCTCTTTTGATTTTAATCGACTGAACTGAAAGTGTCCACAAAGACCCAAAATCCAAAATAAATCTGGGTTTTGGATTCTTTCTTCACTGCTGTAATAAGCTCTGATTGAGGGCTTTTCAACGATATATTGTAAGTGGAAATTATTTTTATTGTTTCTAGAGTTATATCGAAATAAAATTTTAATTAATGAAATATTAGGATCTTACAAGGGGAAGGCACATCGGTACGATTACGACATTTTTTCCTTTTTTTTTTTAACTTTTAATTAATTTAAATATATTTATTTATAAGTAATTATTAACATCTGATTGTAAAAAAAAAAAATTACAATAAATAATAATTCAATAATAAAAAAAATATCAGACATTATTAATGAAATATAATTTTATGTACTTTTTCATTAACAAAAAAATGTGTATATGTAATTTAATAGGCGTACAAAGAAGTCATGAGGTGTCCAAATCAATTTTTTATGCTTTTTTTTTTAATTTTTTACGATTTCAATATCCTACTTTTTTACCGGCTTAGCCGGGAAATTCATGAAAAAAATACTTTTTTTTTCTTATATTTTTGTAATAAAACTAGCAATTTAAGTTTTGTTGAAATCGATTTCGTTTTAAATTATATAGATAAACTAGAAAAAATAAATAAACTATGGTAACAGAAGTAGTTTATATGTGTGTACGCGCGCACGCGCGAATATTTTATTTATCTTTCTAGCTTAGTTTTTTTTTAAAAAAACATAATAATAATATACTTTGTATTGTAACAATTTTCTTTTCATCAGATTACATTAAGTTAATAAATGTTAGATTACGTGATGTTTTCAACTGAAAATTTCATGTTTTCATGTTGTAATATTGGTAAAACTGTTATACTACGACCACTCGCTACTTGTTGAATTATCCGCAAGGGTATCGTTATAAGAATACTGGTTTGCGTGAGAAATATACATTCACAACTCATTTTCTTTTTCTATTTAATCATATGTTATTTACATATAACACGCGCGCGCGTGCCTCCCTCTCTCTCTCTCTGTCAGACTGTCTCTCTCTCTCTGTGGGTGTGTGTAAAAATGTTATAAATTTTACTCTTTTAATTTTATCGGTGCAGATGTCATTTATTTATTTACGCTAAACTGAATAGATAATTAAATTCAGACAAAAAATATTTTATTTTAAAAAGAGTCCGGCGTAAATAACTCCCCAATTTCAAATGTGAATAAAATAGAAATTACAATAAAATTAAAAAAAAAGGTAAAAATATATTCTGAAAGAACCATGTTTGTCATTTATTTTCATACATCGTTTATTAATTTTTAAAAACTATGTCGTTCATATGTCGACGTTCACAATCTATTTATACAGGTATTTAACATCTCACTAAAATTACGCATAATATTTTTTGTCATTTCCAGTGGTATTACAGTGATTTGTTGATGGAGAGCAGAAGTTGGCTTCTGTTTAAAGATTTAAAGCCTTAGATGTCTACAAAGAAAAAATCACATGTTACAATATCGGGTCACCGTAAAGTCCATGGGATATTTCCTCGTTGTGAAATATTTTTCTGAGAAAAGCGGCCTCCCTCTTGATAAAACCATAAAATTTCGGCTTAATTTCAGAGTTCATTAAGTTTTGGCAGGAAAAGAAGTCGCGTAATATTTTCACATAACTTTCGGAAGTTATTGTAACTGATTGAATTTCTTCCTTAAAAAAAGGTACGGGTCAGTTATTCCAAGTTCAGCAACCGTGGCCCGGCCTTTCATCCTGAGGTCCCGGGTTCGAATCCCGAGCAGGCATGGCATTTTCACACACGCTACAAATCATTTATCTTATCCACTGAAGCATATCGAACGGTGGACCCGGAGGTTAAAAAAAAGTTCAAGAACAGCCTACCAAACTGTAACATGGTCATTGTACAGAGGATGAAGTTCAGCGTGAAGGTGTATAAGAGTTTTTCCTGCCTAGTATCGAAAGTTCTGAATGTTAACACAACCCGATAAATGAAAATGGACTTCGTCACTTGACAGCACAATTGACTTCACTGGAACATTTTCCAGAATAGCCTAACAAGAAGCAATACGGTTAATTCAGTCATATTCATTTAGCTTCTGCACCATCATTTTGTAAGGTTGAAACTGTAAGTCGATGTGTAAAATTCTTCTGATAAGTTGATCAGAGATTTGTAACGCAGCTGCATGTTTAAGACTTGAGCGACGTGGAAATTGTGTAACTGCTTGTCTCACTGCTTCAATATTTCCGGGTATTCGAACGCTTTAATGGGCTTCTTAGCGGTTAATTCTTCAAAGCTGAACCAGTAGCACTAAAAAATTTCTTTTTCCTGTTTATCCTCCGGTAATTACCTTTCAGTTAAGATATATATGAGTGTAAATGAAGTGTAGTCTTGTACATTCTCAGTTCGACCATTCCTGAGATGTGTGGTTAATTGAAACCCAATCACCAAAGAACACCGGTATCCACAATCTAGTATTCAAATCCGTGTAAAAATAACTGACTTTACTAGGACATGAACTCTGTAACTCTCGACTTCCAAATCAGTTAATTTGGGAAGACGCGTTCACCACTAGACCAACCCATTGAGTAGTAACTCTAAAACTGGACACCCATAATTAAACTGTATACTTATCAGGTATCACGACCTGTCGACCTAGCAAAAAATAATCGCTGCATTTTGATAAAAGAATCATCATTTTTTTAATATATTCCAATAACGAACGTGCGATGATCAGCACTCCATGCTGTGGTTTTAACTGGAATGGCAAGACGTCAGTTTCAAAATGGCACGTGGCACGTCAATACCTCGCCTCGTACTTATTAGCGCTCCCGCGGTGGGAAATCTGGGAGTTATTTTTGCCACATAAGTTTGTGTGTATAATATATATATATATATATATATATACTCTCGTAAATGTTCCACGATGAAACGGAGAAACTCTTTTCACAACATGTTCTACTGGTGAAAATAATGGAAAAAGTACATACACATATTTCTGGAAGCGCTTTGTTTTCGAGGCTTGCAATCGTTTTCGCCCTGATTTCAGTTCTTTTAATAAAAAGAAGCCCTATTTGTTATTTTTCATTTTCTATCGAAAACAGTAACTGTCTTTTAAAATCGGTTTTATAGCCTAAAAATTGACATTTTTTTTCTGGCGGAGGAACACCAAAAAATTTAATTTGAAATGATTATTTTATATTCGCGTACGATTTCGTAGAAAAATATTGTTCAAGAATGAAAACTCGTTGTTCTATGGTAAAAGACATTTTGTTCATAAAACGACTGGAAACGGCACAAAAGTTTACACAACTCAAGGAGAATCAACTCACACTGCCGTATCTATACCGGTTGAGTAGCGTTACCAACTTCGTGTCACAAAACAAAATTTCCCTTTCTTAGAAAAAAATTACCAGACATTAACAATTGGGTAACAGGACTAAAAAATTCTCTATATAATTTTTGCATTCGTATACAATGGATCTGTCTTTATCAAATTTTTCATTATAAAACTTAAAACTGATATATCCGTTACTCCATGAATAGATGATATAAATGGCAAGTTTCAATTTCAGTTTGATGAATTTCAGCAATACCGGTCTTTAAAGGAGTAAAATTGATACAACTGGTGTTTTTGAACAACCTCATTTATCTTCCCTGTAGTTTAACCAAAGAGATGTTTCTTAAACTTGTATGAAAAATATTTTTTTTTTTTTTTTTTTTTTCGTCTTCAGTCAATTGACTGGTTTGATGCAGCTCTCCAAGATTCCCTATCTAGTGCTAGTCGTTTCATTTCAGTATACCCTCTACATCCTACATCCCCAACAATTTGTTTTATATATTCCAAACGTGGCCTGCCTACACAATTTTTCCTTCTACCTGTCCTTCCAATATTAAAGCGATTATTCCAGGATGCCTTAGTATGTGGCCTATAAGTCTGTCTCTTCTTTTAACTATATTTTTCCAAATGCTTCTTTCTTCATCTATTTGCCGCAATACCTCTTCATTTGTCACTTTATCCACCCATCTGATTTTTAACATTCTCCTATACCACCACATTTCAAAAGCTTCTAATCTTTTCTTCTCAGATACTCCGATCGTCCAAGTTTCACTTCCATATAAAGCGACACTCCAAACATACACTTTCAAAAATCTTTTCCTGACATTTAAATTAATTTTTGCAGTAAACAAATTATATTTCTTACTGAAGGCTCGTTTAGCTTGTACTATTCGGCATTTTATATCGCTCCTGCTTCGTCCATCTTTAGTAATTTTACTTCCCAAATAACAAAATTCTTCTACTTCCATAATCTTTTCTCCTCCTATTTTCACATTCAGCGGCCCATCTTTGTTATTTCTACTACATTTCATTACTTTTGTTTTGTTCTTGTTTATTTTCATGCGATAGTTCTTGCGTAGGACTTCATCTATGCCGTTCATTGTTTCTTCTAAATCCTTTTTACTCTCGGCTAGAATTACTATATCATCAGCAAATCGTAGCATCTTTATCTTTTCACCTTGTACTGTTACTCCGAATCTAAATGTTCTATAACATCATTAACTGCTAGTTCCATGTAAAGATTAAAAAGTAACAGAGATAGGGAACATCCTTGTCGGACTCCCTTTTTTATTAGGGCTTCTTTCTTATGTTCTTCAATTGTTATTGTTGCTGTTTGGTTCCTGTACATGTTAGCAATTGTTCTTCTATCTCTGTATTTGAACCCTAATTTTTTTAAAATTCTGAACATTTTATTCCAGTCTACGTTATCGAAAGCCTTTTCTAGGTCTATAAACGCCAAGTATGTTGGTTTGTTTTTCTTTAATCTTCCTTCTACTATTAATCTGAGGCCTAAAATTGCTTCCCTTGTCCCTATACTTTTCCTGAAACCAAATTGGTCTTCTCCTAACACTTCTTCCACTCTCCTCTCAAAAAATATAGAATTACGTAAAACCTCTTTGGTTTATAAAAGACGAACAGAATTTTTTTTAACTAGCATCTCAAAAATTAAATAAATTAAACCCATATCGGATGAAAATAACGAATGACGACATCGCAACCATACGATTGAAAAAATGACTGCCAACGATATAACTATAAGACAAGTTGAAATTTAATTGGTAAAACGATTTATAAGATAAAATATTATGAATTTAATATTGTATATTATTATTTAATCCATATAAAATTTATATAACGATATTAATAATATAGAGAATAAAAATGAAAGGATGTCTTCGCTTTTGAATTGATCCAATATATTGTATTTATACTGTTATTCTAATATCTGACCCTCTGTGATGACATGACGTTTTATAAAAACATTAAATACTTTTATTTATGAATTATGACATAAATAGACTTTAATATATTTTTTATTTAAAAATAAAAAACCAAAACCACGAGTTTAAATCCCACTAGTAGGAATATATATAAAGTATTACAAATTATATTTAATTGAACCAATCGGCCTTCCATCAACCGTCATTTATATTAACATTGAGTAGTTCGACAGCCCAGCTAATCAATTTCCTCTCCTACCTTTTTGCCTACATCCCTACTCTATCTCTTTCATTTCCTTCCACCCCCTCCTTTTATTTCTTTTCTTCCTTTTGAATTCAATCAGTGTCTACTGATTGTTAAACATCCCGACTGGTTTTCTACTTTTTTTTTCTTTTTTTTTTTGTCTTCAGTCTTTTGACTGGTTTGATGCAGCTCTCCAAGATTCCCTATCTAGTCCTAGTCGTTTCATTTCAGTATACCCTCTACATCTTACATCCCTAACAATTTGTTTTACATATTCCAAACGTGGCCTGCCTACACAATATTTTCCTTCTACCTGTCCTTCCAATATTAAAGCGATTATTCCAGGATGCCTTGGTATGTGACCTATTAGTCTGTCTCTTCTTTTAACTATGTTTTTCCAAATGCTTCTTTCTTTTTCTAATTGCCGCAACACCTCTTCATTTGTCACTTTATCTACCCATCTGATTTTTAACATTCTCCTATAGGACCCCATTTCAAAAGCTTCTAATCTTTTCTTCTCAGATACTCCGATTGTCCAAGTTTCACTTCCATATAAAGCGACACTCCAAACATACACTTTCAAAAATCTTTTCCTGACATTTAAATTAATTTTTGATGTAAACAAATTATATTTCTTACTGAAGGCTCGTTTCGCTTGTGCTATTCGGCATTTTATATCGCTCCTGCTTCGTCCATCTTTAGTAATTCTACTTCCCAAATAACAAAATTCTTCTACCTCCATATTCTTTTCTCCTCCTATTTTCACATTCCATCTTTGTTATTTCTACTACATTTCATTACTTTTGTTTTGTTCTTGTTTATTTTCATGCGATAGTTCTTGCGTAGGAGTTCATCCATGCCGTTCATTGTTTCTCCTCAATCATTTTTAATGTAGGCTAGAATTGTTCTGTATTCTTCACATTTATCTGCCCTGCTTTCTTTGGTATCATTACTATAACACTTTTTTTGAAGTCTGACGGAAATTCCCCTTTTTCATAAATATTACACACCAGTTTGTATAATCTATCAATCGCTTCCTCATATATATTACTTATAAGTGGCCTATAAGTCTGTCTCTTCTTTTAACTATATTTTTCCAAATGCTTCTTTCTTCATCTATTTGCCGCAATACCTCTTCATTTGTCACTTTATCCACCCATCTGATTTTTAACATTCTCCTATACCACCACATTTCAAAAGCTTCTAATCTTTTCTTCTCAGATACTCCGATCGTCCAAGTTTCACTTCCATATAAAGCGACACTCCAAACATATACTTTCAAAAACTGGTTTTCTATATTTAATTAAAACGTTAAAAGAAGTTAAGAATTACACTACTAGGATGTAATTTTTTATTTGATTAATATAAAGAGGGTGTTTAAAAATACAAAAGTATAGCATATAAACTCGATGATTCATCCAGAAATCTACAACACTGGTAGAATAAATAAATCGTTTGTTCTGATCGATACGTAATAATACACTATATAGATTACGCCATTATAAGAACATACGAGATGATTCAAAAAGGATTTCACAAATTTAAAAGCGTATAAAAATTTAGTTAGATAAATTCCAGATTCGGTTGAGGACTCATTTCATACAAAAACATATCAAGTTTCACCCAAAATTCATATTGGTTTAACATAACTTCCATTTGATGCGTCATTTTTCTCACCTGACGTCAAATTAATTCCAGAAAACAAAATACAATTATTCAACATAAAAAAAACACCTAATATTTGATATGGCTTCCATTTGATGCATCATTCATCCCACCTGAATTTTATTTAATTCCAGACTGTAACCGTCAACCCACCGGGTTGGTCTAGTGGTGAACGCGTCTTCCCAAATCAGCTGATTTGGAAGGCGATAGTTCCAGCGTTCAAGTCCTAGTAAAGCCAGTTATTTTTACACGGACTTGAATACTAGATCGTGGATACCGGTGTTCTTTGGTGGTTGGGTTTCAATTAACCACACATCTCAGGAATGGTCGAACTGAGAATGTACAAGACTACAGTTCATTTACACTCATACATATCATCCTCATTCATCCTCTGAAGAATTATCTAAACGGTAGTTACCGGAGGCTAAACAGGAAAAGAAAGTTAAAGACTGTAACCGTCAAGTCGGTAGTTACCTCTCCAGTTCCGGGTTAATTCGAACTGTTAGCTCAGAAAAATCAGCAAGGTACAAAAACCCTATCTTTAATGAAACCCAACAAGAAAAAAGTTTAACGGGGTCAAATCTGGAAGCTTTGTAACTATACAATTGGACCTTCCCCAACAATCCAGTCGAGTTTCAAGAAATTCTCGGATTTCTAAGCGGTAGTAAGCTGGTGTCTCGTCTTGTTGATAGGAGTAGCGTCCATTTTTGGTGATCATCATCTAACTGAGGAATTTGAAAGTTCTGAAACATGTCCGGATTAATTATATAATTTACGGTTGCCTCCTGGAAAAAAAAAACGGGCCATCTTTGTTTGCTTAAGGCACAAAAAACATTAACCTTAGGACTATCCCAAATGTGTTGCAAAGTTTCATAGGGTTTTGCTACCCCATATACGGAAGTTATGGGTGGAACACCTTGACATTGATGTAAAATGTAGACTTATCATTAAAAATTACATTGTCTAAAAATATATCGTCTAAAATTGTAACTATCATTGCCGCACTAAACTGTAGTCGTGCAACTTTGCCGTCATTTTAATATGTTGAACCACAATTAGTTTATATTGATTCAAGTACTAATCATTTAGGTAGTATAAGCTAAACAATCTTTTCTGGAATGCCAGTCTCAACTGACGTGATGTAAAGATTTCTGTTAAGTTGTTCCACAGCAGCTTCAGGGACGCGTAGACCCATAGACCTTCAGATAAAAGCCAGAACCCTCAGACACAGCGGTATGTCGAAAGAAGAGATGGAAGGGATTATAGAACAAGAATGGCAAGAAGAGTGGGCAGGGTCCAGAGTGGGAGAATAGACCAGAGGTCTAATCCCTAATATTAAAACCTGGAATAACAATAGACTCGGAGATGTCAGTTTTTACATGACACAATTACTGACGGGGCACGGCTCTTTCGGTCAGTATCTGTATAGGATCGGGAAGAGAGCCACCCCGCAGTGCATCTATTGTCCAGAGAACGACGATGCCGAACATACGTTGTTCATATGTACAAGATGGGCCGTTAACAGAGGTCAAATAGTAATTAATGGTCTTACACCAGAAAATCTCATAGACTGGTTGGGGTACAACAATGAGAACTGGGAATGGTTCCGCAGGTTCGCCGGGGAGGTCCTGCGGGCCAAAGAGGATGAAGACAGAAGAATGGGAGTATAAACAGTAGGGTAGGGCGGACAGTCACTCCATGGAGGGCCCGTACGCCTTGGTGTGCGGGTACCTGAGAAGGGGGTGAACTCCAGGGGAGTTTGAGTTTGGGTTAAAATAAAAGACCAAGTCCCGGTCGGCGGGGTCGTCACTGCGGGAGCCTAGGCTCTTTGTGGGGTCGGCGCTGTCGATTAGAGGCCAAAGGCGTAAAGACCGAGTCCCGGTTCCCTGCTGAGGCGCTGGGGGACGGCATAGCCGGACCTTGGCTCTAAAGCGGGGGATTAGAGGCAGGCAATGTAAAACAAAAGATCCGAGACCGGGGAGGCCAACCTGCCGTGCCGGACGTATAGCCGGCGGGTGGGGGACGTCTCCTTTGAGAGTAAAAGGACACTCTCCCCGACTGAGTATACTTAATTGGATATCCGGTCGGGGAGAGTAGGGGAAAAAAAAAAAGTTTAATGGTTTATTAGTCGTTAAACAAAATTATTTTACGCCAAACATAAAACAGTGTGTTTTTTATCCCAATTTTTATATTTTAAGTTTTTTTTTAATTTAGTCCATCATTGTTTTATCTCCCCCGGAGCTGGATTCGCGATTAAACATTTACTCACCTCCAGGAGGTGTTATCACCTCTAAAACTACCTCGTCGAGAACTAAAATTTCCTCCAGGTAGCCAGGACCCGGTTTTTTAATTATTCGCCATATTTCTAATGAGAAGAACCCAAGGGATCCCCCCACCGGGACTCCGGTCTTGACGCTACGTCTCAAATTGGGAACACCAAAGGGATCTCCCACCGGGTCTACGGTCTTACTTTGCTCCCCCATGTTGAAGACAAAAGGGAGTTTCCGTCCAATCAATGAGAGTGGGACACCTAACCGGCCCACCCTCCTGGACGGGGCTGTTCCAATTTTATGCTCTCCACAAGCAAAGCGTATAGGACTCATATTTTGCTGCTAGCCCTCCAGCCCTCCTCGTTAATTTAGCCTCCGTTGTTTGGCAGTCCTTCTAGAGGTGCCCCTCAGCTCTAAAATTAAAACAACGCCCCCTTTTGTCTGGGCCGCTCCAGGACCCGGCCCGGTGTCGTATACCCTAGCATTGATTCCGTCGTTCCTCGTCGGCGGACCTCCTCGAAATCCGACAATATACCTATCCTATACGAGGACGGCCAACCTTTAGCAGTTTCTTGGCCAGTAGTGGTGGAACCGCCACCATCCCCACCTTAGTTTCCCCGAACGACTCAGGGAGAGGACATCAATAGCGACTGAATCCCTAATAGTCTACCTCATGTCGCGTAACAATTCCTCTTCCAAGGTAAGGGCGTTGACGTCCTTTATCAGCTAATGGAATCGCCGTATTCCCCTACCAGCTGTGACAGCGGTACCTTCTAGTATTTGTTGTTTCAACTGACAGCTACGTCATCAGGATCCTGAACTCTTATGTGGAAATCCTCTTCCTGACCGCTAAGTGCCGACAGGATGTTGGCCTCTCCCGGGCGACACAGTATCCCTCATGTCCGGAGAAGATCCGCGTACCGTCCTGCCGCCTTCACCACGATTGTCGCGGTTGGGGACCCCACCGGGATCCGACTCCCTCTAACAGCCGACGAAGTCAGGTCTATATTAACTTAGATTTCTCAAAGACTACTAAAAATAAAGTTGTGGGACCTTTTTTTTTTTTTTTTTTTTTTTTCAGCGGACCAGATCAATTCTCATATATAACTACTAAATTTTCCTCTTAATTTGGGTCCCACGAATTACAATCTGGTTTAATTTACCGAAAGCGCAGATATCAGGGCGAAATCTTTCACCAGCCGACACTCGTTAACGAAGCGTTTTCGAGCCTATGTTTATATGAACTTTTCTTTATATTTACCAGTAAAATATGTCTTGAATATTTGTTACATTCATTCTGAATCGCTCTTTACATTTACGAAAATATATACCAGATTTTATTAAAATATTTTTATCAGTAATTAGTAATATTGAAAAAATTAGAGTAATTAAAAGGAAAAAATGGATTAGAAATTTATAGAATCTAGTATTAAAAGAGAAAATGTTTAAAATAAAGAGGATTAATAACAGATTAGAAAATGAAAAGGTTTTAAAACGAAGTAGAAATGAGTTTATTGTTGGAATATAATACAAAGAAGAACTTGAAATTGAGGGATATATCTTGAGGCGACCAAAAGATTAGTTAATATGGTACTAAAAGGGAAGTGAACAGAGTAAATAAGTGCACAAAGTGAAAGGAAATAAATGAAGCATTTAACTAAGGATTTAGAATTTTCAGATGGTAATAAATAAATTCGGATGAAAAGGTTTGCAATAAAATATAAAAGATAAAAAGTATAAAATTAAACAAAAGAAATGAAAAACTAATTTTGGTCGTACAAAATTATTAACAGGAAACAAAAAATTATTTATAATTAAATTAAAAATTCTGGCAAAATATTAAGAGCTAAAATTTAGAATTAGTCTTTTTTAGAGGTGTTGTTTTTTATATATATATATATATATATATATATATATATATATATATAATTCCGCAATTCAAATTTAAAGAATTTATTCACAGGTAGATAAATAGAATCAAAAAGCAGAATTCAGTCCATAGATAAAAAAGATATTAGCATGAATAGTAAGTAGTCTTAACACTTTTAACCACAATCTTGTATTAACAACAATAGTATAGACAAGTAAAAAATATAATCAGACTAATAGTAACAATAATAATAATAATAATAACAGACAATTAAAATATATCTCACAATAATATTTAGAATGTCATTATTCTAAATATCAATGAAAAAATATCAATGTCATTAAATGTCAATGAAAAAAATTAATCATAAGTGTCAATAATAATAATAATAATAATAATAAACAGAGATTACATACAAAACAGAATTTAAAGTACTCATCAGTATTTATTCACCGGTAGATAAATAGAATCTAAAAGTAGAATTCAGTCCCATGGACAAAAGATATTAGCATCACCGTTAACCATATTAGCATAACACTTTTAACCGCTAGTCTTGTATTAACAACAATATATAAGACAAGAATAAAGATCATTCACTACAAATACCTTCGCTATTCACAAATAAAACCACCCTAACAGCTTATGAATGAAATTCAGTACATTATCTCTTTAAAAGTAACACACAGAACCATTTCTTTTTTTCATGTACCGTGATTACTTGGTCACCTTAGTTGCATGGAACCTACACTCGAAATACGCTCCTTCATTGACCTCCTCGCAGACTGACATCTCAGATTCTCCTCGCGGAACTGATTTTTAACTGGTTTTCCCCGGAGTATTTATACTTCTATCTTCTTTACCTCCCGAACCGGAAACCAATTGAGAGAGAGAACAATCGACCCAACCCTTTCGTTCTAATGCATTCCTTAACCTGATCCGATAACTCTTCTCACGGAAGAATTAGGTTTAGGTGTGTCAGCAGGCAGTATTACAAAAGACGATTGTTAAACAGACCTGTTACCTTTACTAAAAAGGTTCCTTTTAGCCCCTTTCTGGATTCCTCCCATTATTATATTTTCTACTTCTTAATCGGTAGGAATTCGTTACTCAGGTCCGTTATATCGGTCTTGTTACAATATATATTTTTTTATAGGGAGAAATAAATTTTAAAAAAATATAAAAATAAATTATATAAAAATATTCACATATATAGGGTAAGATTAAGATTTCAGCATAATTAAGTTTTCTCGAAATGTATCATCCTTTCAATAAAAACTAGAATACGAAAAAGAAATTTTTCAAAACATGTTTCTACATTTTAGGTCCGGGTCTATAATTTTAAAAAAGTATTAAATATTTCTCGTTAGCTTTATTTATATATGACGTATAAACTTTCAAAAATATTTTTAAAAAATATTATAACCAAAGGGAGGTAGAATGATTGAATTAAATATGTATAATTCAATTTTAATACAGGGGTTTGATTTTTGAAATTTTTTTGGATTTTTATACAATATTCATTGTAGGTAAGAAATTTTCTTTAATAAAGTTTTGTCTTAATATCTCTGAAAAAATCTTATTTTTTATCGTTTAAAATTTTTTTTTAAATTTAAGTTTAAATTTTTTTTTAATTTTTTTTTTAAATTGCTAATAGCAATTTTAATCAAAAACCACATAATAAATCACGATAATAAAAAAAAACACAATATAACCGCCATATCGGTTTAGGCTACTTTTTGTAATAACTCTGTTGTTTGTCGTCGGATTTTTACTACTAAGGTGTCGTTTTGTTCACAAAAAAAAATTGTTCATAATTTTTATAATATAACACAATTTGATAAATTTAATAATTCCTAAGATATTTAAGATTGAAGAATGGAAATGACCGCCATTTTGAAATTTGTCAACGAAGAGTATCGTTATTTTTTCCCCCAATTAAAAAAACGTTAGTTTAAAATAAAGTACAAAGTTATATCGCGTTATCTCTAACCGTTCTCGAAAAATATTGTTTTTCTTAAAAAACAAAAATAGCGGGAAGAGAAAAATATGCATTTTTGGACCTACGTTCACTGGATTTTTTTTTTTTCAGTATGTTAAGTAGAATTACTTCCTAGACTTTGGCCTCACCTTTAAAGGACACATTGAATTTTAATGCTATTGCGTACGCCAGAATATTGTATTACAAGAGAGTAAATTTGATACAAACGATTTAACCAAAGCGTTCATTGCGAATCGTGTCAGGTCGTCTAAAAGTATTGAACCTTTTGGAGGCCGAAATTGAAATACAAATATTATTATTGGAAGATATTTATTATGAGACCCATGTGTATCACTTTTTTCGATGCCTTTTTGCCATTTTTCCGGTTCACCATAATCCTATAGAACTTCTGTGATTTCTTGGAAAAAAATTGTGACACGTAGTTTTCACAGACCTCTTTTGAAACTAATCAAATATCATTCAGGGAGTTGTGAAGAGATCAAAACGAATAATATCTGACAATTCCTGGTTTCGGCTATACGGTAGCGCGTAGGGGAAACGATTTCCTCTACCAGAGAAATAGCCGCTGGGGTTCCCCAAGGAGCAGTACTTTCCCCGTTCTTGTACACTTTGTACGTGAACGATATGCCGCTGTCGGAAGGGGTCAAAACGGCCCTTTACGCAGACGACACGGCATATTTCTACGAATCCGCAAATGTGGATTACGCGGTCCGGAGGCTCCAAAGGCAGCTGGACTTAGTGGAACCGTGGCTCGACATGTGGAGAATCAGGGTCAACGGTGAAAAATCGGTGGCCGTGATGTTCACATGCAAGACACGAAAACCGACCAGAGAGCTGGAAATCTCAGGGGAGAAAATCCCTTTTGAGAAAACAGTTAAGTACCTGGGGGTGGTGTTGGACAGGCGGCTTACCTTCGGCGAACATGTAAATTATTCGACCCGGAGGGCTAAGGCCGCCAGAGCCTCGCTATACCCAGTGCTGAACAGTGCCAGCCCGTACCCACTGGCAACTAAGCTCCTCATTTTTCGGCTGTACGTACTGCCGATTCTAACATATGCTTACCCGGCATGGGGGGCAGTGTTTAGCTCCTCGCTTCAAAAGAAGATCGAGGCCGTCCAAAACATCGCGTTGCGGACGATCTTTGGAGCTCCGTGGTTCGTCAGGAACGCCACTCTCCGATCTGATGCGAGATTTCAATCCGTGTCCGAGGTGGGGGTGGCGCAGGCGCGCAGACTGTTCGGGAGAGCGGCTGTGTCCGAACACAGTCATCTTCGGGACATCTGCCGAGAGGACCCAACTCCGACAGTTGTAAGGAAGCGGCCTCACGCCGTACTGGACGAACCACCGTGATGGTGCGGTGCGGTAGCCGAAAATCGACAAACCAGGCTTAGGGGCCTCCATATCGCATGAGCCATAAACGGAATAGTGCGTCAGACGCGTTTCCGGGGTCGCGAGTGAAAAGTTTTCGCGAGTTATATAGTTTGAAGACGTCAAACACGGTAAGTCGCGCATAAAACAAAAACGCGGTCTAAATTTAAAAAAAACTTACAGTAAGACAAAATATCCCAGCAATTGCGACTCCTCCGGAAAAGGGGACGCATTGCTCCCTCCTTATAGCTAGTGCCCCGTTGTGGCGTATTCCTGCTAGCCTATTAAAGAGTTAGCACCGAAAGGACTTCAGTGGACGGTCTGAAGGGGAATTACGTCGGGAGGACAGGCTTTATAAGCCTAGCCTTCCGCGGTCGGCCCATGAAATGGGTTCGATAACGCTGGTTTAACAACGGATTGGAATGCAATTAAATCCGTCTTAAATTCACTAAAATAATAATAGACAAAACTTGAAAAATTAGACCCGAGATTAAAAAAAAAATAACCCTTTTAAAAACAAGCCCGATTAGAATGATCCAGCAGCAGGGGACTCTGTCCAGGTTCTGCGATAAAGTAGGGAGTAATAGACTCCTGCCAACTTTGCATTCCATTCCATTCCTATACGGTAGATGCATTAAAACCTTCTAGTCAAGGTTTCTCAATTTTTGACGGGTCGTCAAAAATGATGATGGGGTCTAGCGTTGTCAGTGTGGTATACGACACCATTTCTGTTGACCACTCGACAGTACAGGTCCTTGTCTATTGTTCTGCTCGGTGGCAGGAGTTCGTAATGCTTGATCCAATTCCAATCCTGCCAAACGCACAGCATAACCTTCCTGGATCTCAGTATGGGCTTTGCCAAAGACTGTGGAGTTTCTTCTCGTTTTGACCGTGAAGTTTTTCGTACATCGTCTCCATAGGTTTCCACTTTACACCTCTCATAAAAACCGCTTTCGAAATGTCTCGATTTCGGTACGCTTCAATAGAGATTCGCTGATAGAAATTTGATCGAGTAAATTTTTTTTGAGTCATATCATAAGACACCCAAACTTCGAGTTTCTTTTTGTATACAGCTTTCTCTAAACGGTTTAACAATCTTTGGTGATGGACGTTTAGGTCATTGGCGATGTCATGACTGCTTATACCGGTCTTCTCTGACTTTTACCAGAATACGCAACTGCTATCTTGTGCGCAAAAGACTCAATACATTTTAGAGTATCTATTATTAATACACACGGGCTTAGACGAAAATACAAGACAATTGTTCTAGGCTGTAGAAAAAACTGGTTTCTGAATCCTGGGGTTTTAAGTACTAACATAACTATTCTATCTATAATCGCTGGGGTATTAAAAATACGTATTTTCATATCTCTTTTTTTTTGTGGTAACTGTTCAATTTATTTTAAAAATATTCTGTAATTGTATGATGTATATGTACGGAATAAAAAGGATTCTATATTCTTTTAATGGACCTTTATAACTTATTACAAAATATTCTGGAAATATTATTTCTTTTTTTTTTTTATCTTTGATTAATTAGTTTTTTTTATAAAGAAATTTCTTTTCATCTTTCATGTTTTAAGGGTTTTTTTTGGATTCGATTTTAATTATTTATATAATTAATCCTTCAAAAAATAAATTAATATTTCCGTAGTTCTTTGTATCTTTATCCTTTTTTGTTATTTTTAATATATTGTAGAGAAAAAAATGTATTAAAATAATGAAAATATTGGATGAGTTTTTCTTTTTTAAAATAATTTCATTTTTAAAATGCTAAAAATGCTAATTTTTTAAATTTAAGGAAATAATTTACAAGTTAAGACCGGATTTTATAAACCAAATTTTAAGGATGAGTGTATAAAATATTCTAATATTTTATATTAGAATATAAAAATTTCCAAAAAGCCAACTAGGGTCACGCAAATATTACTTGTTTGTAGCTTATTTTCTCTTCTTCTATCAGTTTCTAATTTTTTTGGCATGAGTTTGTTCCATTTTCTTCCTGTCCTTCTTTTTTCTGCCATAAAACTTTTAAATTACAAATTATTCTTCGGAAATTATCTTATCAGTCCTTTTCTTTTAAGCTTATCCTTTGGGGATCCCTTCCATTTTTTCAGATAATTTAATTTAACCCTTCGGGTTGGTCTAGTGGTGAACGATTCTTCCCAAATCAGCTGATTTGGAAATCGAGATTTCCAGCGTTCAAGTCCTAGTAAAGTCAATTATTTTTACACGGATTTGAATACTAGATCGTAGATACCGGTGTTCTTTGGTGGTTGGGTTTCAATTAACCACACATCTTACGAATGGTCGAACTGAGACTGTACAAGACTATACACTTCATTTACACTCATATATATCATCCTCATTCATCCTCTTAAGTATTATCTGAAAGGTAATTACCGGAGGTTCAACAGGAAAAAAGAAAGATCGTGGATACCGGTGTTCTTTGGTGGTTGGGTTTCAATTAACCACACATCTTAGGAATGGTCGACCTTTGACTGTACAAGACTACACCTCATTTACATTCATATATATCATCCTCTGAAGTACCTTACGGTGGTTCCGGATGCTAAACAGAAAAAAGAGAGACGTGTATCTTAGAGAGAGGATGGGTTCCGCCCCTTTGAAAATAATTTTAAAAATGTTCCTCCCCCCAGAAATTTGATACATGCCTGGAAACATAAATTCGATGGGAATGATAGCTATCGAATAATAAATGTGGTAACTTTTTAAATTATCACCCATCATACACAATTCCTAGAGTTGAAGAATGAAATTCGTCACTGCATTGAAGAAATTGACTAGCAAAAAGTGAACGTCTACTTTAAAATTTTATTAAAAGTGTGGGCATGTGGCAACGAGCATGGTTGTCATTTGGCTGACATATATTGTATATTTAATCTCCTTTATTGTACTTTATATTATAATAAAAATATAATATAATGTTGATAAAAACGTGAGATTTTTAATAATTAAATTACGGGATCATATTGAGACATCATATATAATAAAATATTTATTTTAAATTTTACAGAGATTTTTAGGTAGATTTTATAAGAAAGCTGCCTAATGTAATAGGTACCATGATTCGATTCCCGGAAAATTTCAACATATCTTCGCGTTTCACATTCTCCAGACTCTAAAACCATCGTCAGTTCAAAAGTTTATATATATATTTTTTTTCACTTTTTTGTGGTCACGATAACTGCCGTAATTTTGCGCCAATCACTTTCAAATTGATACATATAATATAACGACCCAAAATTTCAGTCAAGTTTGTTAATCGGCAAAATCGGACCATCTGGGTGGAAATGGGAGCTTTTTCGAAAAAAAATAAATCGGTATAACTTTCTTATTATGTAAAATATCGAATTAGTTTAAATTCCTACTATTCTTTGGATAAGGGCGTAAAACTTATACAAGTTAAGTGTTTTGATATCACCAACCATTAGCACAGGGAGTGGAAATAATGGGTTTTCGAACCCCAAAAATATCATACCTCCTTTAATAGGCACAGTATCTAATCGGTTTAAATTGATCGTTAGCCCTCTAAACATTACCTAAAACTTTTGTCTAAAACAATCTTTGATATGACCAACTCTTACACAGCAAGGAATGATAAAATTGTTTCTGGAAATGTAAGACAATGGAGCTTGTATGATAAACATGTGAAATTTTTTTTCCCATGCAATCATTGTCGTATTGAGTAATTTGATGTTTTTCTTAACTTTAAGGTGGAAATCTTTTTTATCACCTATTTACCATCGGTGAAATCTACCTCCGCCTTCCGGTATGCCGAAAGGGATTTTTTTATCGTACTAATTCACCGTTTTTTTTTTTATGACTGCTTCACCAATGGTTAATTGATTAAGTTTTTTTTTTTTTATGAACGCTATTTTCATTTTTCAACTCTCTCTCTTCCTCTTACTCCCCCTATTCTCTTTGAGTGACTTGTAATTCACCTATATATATAGATATACGTGGAATGAGAGAAGCATTTTCACTTCTCCATCGATTTTTTAAATCTTATAAGTCTGGGATCAAAATGAATTATTGTTTATCACTCTTATATTCCATATAATGAAATTTGCTATAAAGATAAGTGTTAATATATTTAATAGAATTCAATTTATTCTGTTGATTAATTTAGGATCGCAAACATTTAACTAAAGTTTAAAATTAAATCAGGCGTGGCCAACAGTTTTTGCCTCCAGGCCGAATTGGAAAGAAACCTTTTTCACGGGCTGAAGGAAATATTAAAATTAAAATATGTTAAACACAAAATTTTATTATGGAATTTATTGTACTTAATGGTAATTAAATTAAACTCTTATTATTTAATTATCTAATTTAAATTAAAGTTTATTTTAATTAATTATCTAATAGATGCATTTAATTAAATAATTTATTTTAGATGATTATTTTTACAAAAACTATTTTACATTAAAATAAAAATAATATATAATATTTAAAATATTTAGGTGTTTCTATAAAGAAACATCCCTCAAGATAATTCCGAAGTAGGGTTGAGGAAGTTTCAATTTTAATTTATAAAGTAAGCCAGCCAAGTATACTTTCTCAAAGTTCTTTTGAATATCTAAGAATGCCGCCGAGTAGAATTTTCTTTCCTCCAGATATTGACTGATGATATTGATGACTTTATGGGATTGTTTGGTGGTGGAGTCACCGTACGTGAACCCAAATTTGTGGTCCGGAATCATTCCAAAACCGGCCTAATCCTGCGAAGTAACAGCATTTCAAATAATACAGATATGACCTGTACGAAGCTAATCGGTTACAAGAAGAAACCTCGTATGAAGGAGTCCCTGGTTTCAAGATCATTACAACTTTTTTTTTTGTTTTTTTTTTTTTTTTTTTATATATTCCCACCTACTCCTCTGGAACGGATCTACAATCAAGTTTGACTCGCGCCAGAGGAGTATCCTTTACTCTAGCTGGCCTCCCCGCCCGCCGGCTGTATGTCCGGCACGGCAGGTCAGTTCACCGGTTAGCTCTTTTATTTCGTAGGTGG
This sequence comes from Lycorma delicatula, assembly GCF_047948215.1. Taxonomy (NCBI): domain Eukaryota; kingdom Metazoa; phylum Arthropoda; class Insecta; order Hemiptera; family Fulgoridae; genus Lycorma; species Lycorma delicatula. The sequence goes on from NC_134467.1 coordinate 31,219,585, forward strand.
AAATGCCACCTACGACAAGCCGTCATCAGCGAGCGGTTTCTTCTTGACGAGCTTCCTCATCTTTCTTCTTTATAACTGCGGTTATAAACGACGAGATCACATTAAAGTTATCCTCGTTAAGTAGCATTTTATCCACCACATTCTCCGTCGATAATGGCCCTATACGTCTTCAACAGGATTGCCTGCTTTCAGTCCAACGGTTACATTCAAATACTACATGTTCAGGGGAATCATAAGCCCCACAGTAAGGACAGTTGTTGTTATCTACCCTTAGTCTCGCACATAAATAGGACCTGAACGACCCATGCCCTGTAAAAAATTGCGTTATCCAGTAATTTATGTCCCCGAACTTCCTTTCTATCCACGGTCGGATCAAAGGTATCAAACGATGTGTCCATCGTCCCGTGTTGGCTACATCCCAACGAAGTTGCCAATTACGCAGCATCTCTTCATATACTTCTTTAGAAGGTTGTCCACATGCTATACTCACTCGCATCTCCGCCAGTTGTTTAAGCGGAGGAACTCCTGCAATTACGAGTACTGCCTCGGTAGAGACTGAAGAATATGCGCATATCACTCTTAAGCCCATGCGCCGTTGAATTCCTTCAAGGGCTCTTCTGTTCTTGTCGGCACGCAGAGCTCTTTCCCAGACTTGTATACCGTAAAGTAAGATGGAATTAACTACGTGAGCGTAAATCTTACGCTTCGCAGTTCTGGATCCTGTCATATTACCGAGTAATCTGCTAAGATTTTTGACCGTGCATTCAGCTCCTTTACGTATTTCATTCACGTGTGCCGTAAAACTCCTCCTCTTGTCAAGCCAGATCCCTAAATATTTGGCTGAAGTCTGTTGCTGGACGAGATTACCCCCTACTCGAATTAGGATGTCAGATATTCTCCTACGACCTGTCATGACTACGTATTTTGTTTTACCATGCGAAAGTTTTAAGCCTTTAGTAGACATCCAGACTTCTGCCATTCGTATCGCTGCGTTTGCCTTCTCCGATACCTCTACTTCAGTTTTTCCAGTAACAACCAAGGCCAGGTCGTCAGCAAAAGCCACTGGGAAAACACCCAGAGGATAACTCAGACCGAGAATTCCGTCATAGACCAGATTCCAAAGGAGTGGCCCCAAGACAGAGCCTTGAGGCACTCCACACGTCACTTTGAAGCGGAAGCAGGATCTACCCTGGTGACAAACAACAAACCTATCCTGCAGGTAATTCTGGATAATTCTTCTTAGGTATCCAGGAATATCCTTATCTCTCAACGCTTGTAGGATCGCATCCCATTTCAGCGAATTAAAAACATTGCTCATGATCATTACTAAGATCATTGCTAAGATCAATTGCTCATGATCATTGCTAAGATCATCACAACTTGAGATACCTAACTATTACGCTGGGAAGTAAAACTTCTGCAAATTAAGAGATTCTTAATTTACTGCCTTTATATACGAATATATATTTGTTTTTCTAGTTCCTCTTAGACAAATCTATACAGATAAGAAGCTTTTATTTCTACAGAACATAGAATATACATCAATTTTGGTATCAAATTTTATACATATAAATTGTTTATTTATTTATATATTCTGGTTTAAATAATTTTTTGTATTTTTTTTTTTCAGAAAACGCCACCCGTTATTGTCATTTAAATTCAACATGGGATAATTACACGGATTACAGTTCCTGTAAAAATTTACATCATGAAGAGCCAGAAATTGAACCCGGTATCGAGATAACAACGATGATTTATTTTGGGGGTTACGCCCTTTCATTAGTTGCACTTATACTTGCTGTTTGGATATTTTTATATTTCAAGTAAGTTATTTTCAGTTAATTATATTTTTCAATATAGTTTATTTTTCGTATATTTTTTCAATTCAAAAATATATAATTTCATAATTATTTTCGTAAATATATCTTTTAGTAAAATAGAACCCCATTATTTTTTTTATTTCCGGCTACATTGATCAAGTTATGTAATTCATGAAAAATATTTTTTTTCTTTTGTCAGCGAGTGTCAACCGATGATGTCGTTGAGATCATCGGTTGACACTCACTTCCTTCCCTGACCGCCTGCATCATGAACATATTATACGTCCTGCTTTAAAGTTCCTGCACCATTTTCGCACTTTCCTGTTTCGAAGTTTCACCGTACACATTACTTACTCGTCGATGAATTTCAGCTGCATTACACCCCTCAGCCTGTTTGTTGTAGACATGTTAACGTGATAGCTGCGTGTTCAGAACTAAACGAAGTGACGAGGTGTGATTGAAGGCCATACTAGAGACGCTGCGCAACACATATACGCAAACTAACCTTTGCGTATATGCGTTGCGCACATATACGCAATTTTTATCCGATTTTTGCGCGGGTCTTTATTTCGGGACAGATCGGTCCTTGAGAAAAAAATAATAATCCTCTTATAATTAGTCATTTTATTGTTGGCGGGAGGGTAAATAGTAATTAATTTTTTTTTTTGTAATTTTTGATCTTGATAAAAAAAATACTTCACCTGTTATAAGGGTTTTGATAACGTGCCCTATTTCAGCGAAAACACCCTCATCCCTTTTCCCGATCTTTGCAAGCATTTAATGTATTTTTTCTTCTCGAACAGATTTTATTGACATTATACACATAAAATATATTATTTATTATACATAATATAAATAAGTGTTTATTTTATTTATATTTTTCATTTATATTTTATACTAAAAGACCCGGCAATGCTTCGCTATTGCTAGATTTGAGTATATATATATATATATATATATATATATATGAACACAATTGAAAGTTTGATAAAACATTAAAAAACATTAAACCAAAAATGGACATTACGGAAACTTCACAAAATTTAACCTTTCACTTTATCCTTTTTTTGTTTTTTCCCCTTTTCTTTATTTACATTTTTCCCTTATTTCCTTTTCCCTTTTATTCGTTTTACCTTTTCCCCTTTCTCCCTTTTCCGAAATTTCCTTTTTCCCGCGCGTAAATCTGTCCAGTAGTTTTTTTATACAGCGGACACACTTACGAACGTTGCCTTTCATATATATATATATATATATATATATATATATATATGAAAGAAGCGAGTTTGTATATTTGTGTGTTTGTTTCGTAAATATGTCGAAACCGGCGCCACCTAACGGGTCCATTTTTCGCAAAAATATTCCTTTTCACGTAACTAATATATATTCTAAATATAAGCGAAATCGGACCAAAAAATGCAATTATTCAAAATATGTCGACCCCTGCAACATCTAGAGAGTCTGTTTTTTTGTAGAGGTGTTTCTTTACATGTAAGTAACTCATATTCTAAATATAAGCCAAATCGGACCATAAATACAATTTTTCGGAATATATCGACCGCAGCGCTACCTAGCGGGTTCAAACTAATTCAGAAACCTTCCCTTGCATGCGTCCAACCATTCCCCAAAGTTTCATCGCTATCGGATGAACTGTTTAGGAAGGCATAAGAGACATACAAAGAGACAAACATTCATTTTTATATGTATAGATTTCATATTTATTTATATTTTTCCTGTCTACAAACTTTGAAGAAAATCGATCAAGATGGTCCCAGAGTTATAAGACCATATACAAACCACCATATGTATGTACGTACATACACACAAAATCCGTCACTCAAAAATAGTTTTTTTTGACTTGGGTGCAGTGAAATAAAAAACCTTTTTATGCAATTTATTTAAATATTGTTATTTTTTTTATAATTTTTTCTAATATTTCCTTAGGCAAAAATTTTAAAAGAACAAATTTTTTTTTTATTACTTTTTTATCGATCAAAATACTTTCCTGCTATTGTTATAGCAACTTATATCGCCGTAGCCAGGAAAGTAATAATAATAATAATAATAATAATAATAATAGTAAAATTGAATAAAAACATTTACTCGTTATTTAATGAACGAAAACGATAAAATGAGTTTTGATAGTATAACCCTGACTTTCTTCTTTGTTAAAGTTAAACAGGTGTTTGGTTTCCCAAACCTTTACTCTTTCTCTCTCACTCTCACTCACTCTCTCTCTCTCTCTCTCTCTATATATATATATATAAGCCCATGTTAATTGAAATATATTTACCTAAGCCGATGTTTGTAAAGAGATATTTTGAATTGTTTTCTCATTATTAATGTACCTGATACGTCAGTGAAGAAAGAAAAATTTAAAACTCTTGCATTTTTTCTTTTTTTTACTGTACATTTTACTGTATTCTTCTATAATACAGAAGAATTGAAAGGAGAGTGGAAGAAGTGTTAGTAGAAGACCAATTTGGTTTCAGGAAAAGTATAGGGACAAGGGAAGCAATTTTAGGCCTCATATTGATAGATTAATAAGGAAGATTAAAGAAAAACAAATCAACATATTTGGCATTTATAGACCTAGAAAGGGCATTCGATAACGTAAACTGGAATAAAATGTTCAGCATTTAAAAAAAATTAGGGTTCAAATACAGAGGTAGAAGAACAATTGCTAACATGTACAAGAACCAAACAGAAATAGTAACAATTGAAGAACATAAGAAAGAAGCGTTAATAAGAAAGGGAGTCCGACAAGGATGTTCCCTATCACCTTTACTTTTTAATCTTTACATGGAACTAGCAGTCAATGATGTTAAAGAACAATTTAGATTCGGAGTAACATTACAAGGTGAAAACATAAAGATGCTACGATTTGCTGATGATATAGTAATTCTAGCTGAGGGTAAAAAGGATTTAGAAAAAACAATGAATGGCATGGATGAAGTCCTACACAAGAACTACCGCATAAAAATAAACAGGAACAAAACGAAAGTAATGAAATGTAGTAGAAATAACAAAAATGGACCGCTGAATGTGAAAATAGGAGGAGAAAAGATTATGGAGGCAGAAGAATTTTGTTATTTGGGAAGTAGAATTACTAAAGATGAACGAAGCAGGAGCGATATAAAATGCCGAATAGCAGTGGCGAAACGAGCTTTCGGTCATAAATATAATTTGTTTACATGAAAAATTAATTTAAACGTCAGGAAAAGATTTTTGAAAGTATATGTTTGGAGCGTCGCTTTACATGGAAGTGAAACTTGGACGATCGGAGTATCTGAGAAGAAAAGATTAGAAGCTTTTGAAATGCGGTGCTACACGAGAATGTTAAAAATCATATGGGTGGATAAAGTGACAAATGAAGAGGTGTTGCGGCAAATCGATGAAGAAAGAAGCATTTGGAAAAATATAGTTAAAAGAAGAAACAGACTAATAGGCCACATATTAAGGCATCCTGGAATAGTCGTTTTAATATTGGAGGGACAGGTTGAAGGAAAAAATTGTGAAGGCAAGCCACGTTTGGAATATATAAAGCAAATTGTTAGGGATGTAGGACGTAGGCGGTATACCGAAATGAAACCACTAGCACTAGATAGGGAATCTTGGATAGCTGCATCAAAACCAGTCAAATGACTGAAGACAAAAAAAAGTTTTTTCATTGTTAATGTACCCGATACGTCAATGAAGAGAGAAAAATTTAAAACTATTGTATTTTTTACTGATGAATTAACTCACCACAAAGAAGTTTGTTCGTGGAAATATGAAATATGGAAATCTGTAGGGTATAAAAAATGCCATGCATGACCGGGATTCGAACCCGGAATGAAAGGGCTATCTCCCGTACGAAGATCGATGTTTAAATATGTTTTTATTTTAAGATGAATATTACTCCAGTTTTTTGTTTAGCAAGACATACACCCGTTATATTCTTTTAAAAATAACCCTTGACAGGTGAGATATTTTATACTTGTTATTTATGCTATTTTGGAATATTAATCAAACATTTTCCGTTACTGGCTCTAATATAGCCACTAATGCGTACAAATTCTTGATTAATTTTTAATTTTAGTCAATAATATTAGCGTTAGTTCGACATAAACCTTGCTCTTGGGCAGACCTCAAAGAAAAAGGTCGTACAGGATAAAAATTAGGAAATCTTGCCGGTCAAACAATGTTCCGTATTTTTACTTCCTTGTACGAAGTAAAGGAAGTATTGTAATCTCGATAAATTTCGATTACCATATTTCAATTAAAATATACATTTTGACCATCCCTGAATCTATTTTAATTAGTTTTGACGTGAAGTCTGTACGTACGTATGTATCTCGCATAACTCAAAAACGATTAGCCGTAGAATGTTGAAATTTTGGATGTAGGAGTTTTGTAAAATCTAGTTCTACACGTCTTCTTTTGATTGTAATCGACTTAACTGAAAGTGTCCACAAAAGCCTAAAATCTAAAACAAATCTGGGTTTTGGACGTTTTCTTAATTGCAGTAATAAGCCCTTATTTGAGAGCTTTTCAATGAAATATCATAAGAGGTAATTATTTTGTTTGGTTCCAGAGTTATAGCCAAGCGAAATTTTAATTAATTAAATATTTGGATCTTACAAGGGGAAGGCACATCGGTTCGAATTTGACATCATTTCCTTTTTTTTATTTTAATATATTGATTTATTAATAATTATTAACCTCTGATTATAAAAAAAGTTTTACTATAAATAATAATTCAATAATAACGGTAAAAAAAATATCAGAAGTTATTAATGAAATAAAATTTTATCTACTTTTCATTTAAAAATGATGGGTATATGTAATTTAGCAGCCGTACATGGAAGTCATGTGGGTGTATGTATGTAACCCACCGGGTTGGTCTAGTGGTGAACCCGTCTTCACAAATCAGCTGATTTGGAAGTCGAGAGTTGTAGCGTTCAAGTCCTAGTAAAGCCAGTTATTTTTACACGGATTTAAATACTAGATTGTGGATACCGGTGTTCTTTGGTGGTTGGGTTTCAATTAACCACACATCTCAGGAATGGTTGAACTGAGAATGTACAAGACTACACTTCATTTACACTCATACATATCATCCTCTGAAGTATTATCTGAAAGGTAATTACCAGAGGCTAAACAGGAAAAAGAAATGGTGTATGTATGTTTATTCCACTGTAGTATCTCAACGTCTGAACCGATTTTGATGTTTTACTCCGCGTTGGAATTCTTACGTTACCGGGAATATCATAAGCTATTATTATATATTTTATATTAAGCTATCATACTCTTATTTATATATATATATATATATATATATATATATATATATATATATAAGTATAATCGTTAATCTTTATAAATGCATGTGTGTGGTGTGTATTTGTTCCATCGAAGCACCTCAACGGCTGAACCGATTTATATGTATGACGCATGGAATCCTAACGTTACTGGAAATGTCATAGACTGTATAAATATGTATATATAATTATATTTAAAGAAAAAGTGAAAAAAATATATAGACCCGCACACTCTTTAATCTTCTATATACATAAAAATGAATATTTGTTTATCCCGTATGCGTTCCTATACGCGGTGAATTGTGCGCAGGCCCGCTTAGTTTTCTGAATTGGTTTGGATCCGCTAGATGGCACTGCGGTCGAAATATTTCGAAAAATTGCATATATGGTCCGGTTTGACTTATGTTCAAAATATGTGTTACTTATATGTAGAGAAATATTGTTCCGAGAAATAGACCCGCAACGTGGCGCTGGGGTTGAGATTTACAAAAATTGTATTTAGGGACCGATTTGGCTCATATTTAGAATATATATTAGTTACGAGAAAAGATAAATTTTTGCAAAAACTGTACGCGGTAGGTGGCGCTGGTGTCGAGATATTTACAAAACAAACAAACAAATATACAAACAGACTTTCTTCTTCTATATATATAAAAGTTCGTATGTGCTTCCGCTTTCGACTAAAAAACTACTGGACCAATTTACGTAAGGATTTTTGCAATATGGTTCACGTTGTCCGTGAAGATTTTAAGCTATTGAAATCCTCGATCAGACCAGTAGAAAGAAAAATAGGGGTATCTTGAACCGACTATTGCGTTTAGAAAGTAGTGTAAATTAAATCCGAAAGGTAGTGCTGTTTTGGCAATTGGATTTATTTACATTTAAGACTTTTATAAAGTGAAAGGTTAAATTTTATCAAGATTCGTAATTTTTTGTAAGTTTCTTAATGTTCAGTATTTTTTGTTTTTTTTTTGTTTCAGTCATTTGACTGGTTTGATGCAGCTCTCTAAGACTCCCTATCTACTTCAGTATTAGTTGTGATGAATTTGCAGCGATATCTCTTTTCGTTAAAAATTTTTTTCCCATCGACTACTGTGTTTAGATATTGGTTTAAATTAAATCCGATAGGTAGTGGTGCTATTGTTTTGCCAATTGGATTTATTTGCATTCTGACTTTTATAAAGTGAAAAGTAATGTTTTATCAAACTATCAATTGTGTTCATTTAATATATATATAGATTTGAGTTTTGCTAGATTTGAGTACATATATATATATATATATATATATATATGTACTCAAATCTAGGGAAGCATTTCCGGTTCTGCTAATTATTCTATATTAAACAGTTAAATTTTTCAACAATATCTTTTTTTTAGCCGTGGTATTTTTTATGTTTTAATATGTATCTCTTTTTTATTAGTAAAGATTGGATTTTCATTAATATAATTTTTTTTAAATTACCTATTATAATTTGATTTTTAATTAAATCTATGTTACTTTTTACTGTTATTATTTCATTAATTTAATTCACAATAATTTTCTGAATAAATTGTGTACTATGATTTAAATATATATATATATAATTAAAAATAATAATGTATTTAATTTTGATTGTCTAAAGCGTTTGAGTAAATTAAAATTTCAACTTTTTTTACGGTAGAAAATCTCTGGCATGAATTTCAGTGCAATTTATTCAATATTAAAAAAAAAAAAATATTTTATATTTATATATCATCGCGGATTTTATTAAAACCACAGGGTATAATATTTTACGTTTGAATATACTATTCGTAGTGTTGGTAACACTGTAAATGTACGAGTGTTTATAAACATACATATAGGAGAAAGTGTTATATGTATATACGGGTTTACGAATAACAATATAAATTCCCAATAGGATCACCATACACACCCCACACACACACACACACACACACACACACACACACACACACACACACACACACACACACACACACACACACACACACTATATATATATATATATATATAAATTAAAATACCAATACACCTATGTACATGAACTTTTTTATTTTTATGAAACAAATATCGCAATAAAATACATTGGATTTAAAAGTGTTTTTTTCTCTCCTAATTTTTAAAAAATAACAAAATAAACAAGTAAAATTATTACATATGTGAAATACAACAGATAACTTTTTCTCTCTATTGAATTTTTGGTTTGTTTTTTTTAATAAATATATATATATAGTGATTCAGTAGGATAAAGCAATACTTTGACAACTCATTCTAGAGGCTAAAAATAAGAAAAAACGTTCATATAAATACAGATCTTAAAACGCTTCGTTAGCGAGTTATACAGAGTGAAAGATCTCGCCCGAGTTTCAATTCCTCCGGGTAAATTAAGGCTTTCTAAAATTCTGGGAAGGTCAATTAAGGGGCGAATTTAATTGTTTCTTATGGTTTTTGAGCTGGGAAATCGAAAAAAATAGGTCCCAGAACTGTATCTTTCTTAGCTTCTAAGATATCGCATGTAAAACGCTAAAATTAGGGTCACAAAACACATTTTTTTAAGTTTGACGTACAATAACGTTGTTAAATTGGCAATAAATAATACATTTTTTAAACATAAAAAATGTATGATTGTTAGTCAGGGCCTCACTGTACCCAGTACTGAACAGTGCCAGGCCATATCCACTGGCGACCAAATTACTCATTTTTCGGCTATACGTCCAGCTGATTCTAACATATGCTTACTCGGCATGGGAGCTTTGTTGAACTCCACGCTTCAAAAGAAATTAGAAGCCGTCCAAAACATAGCGTTGTGGACGATATTTGGAGCACCGTGGTTCGTCAGAAACGTCACTCCCGCGATGCGGGACTACACACCGTATCCGAGGTGGGGGTGGCGCAGGCACGCAGACTGTTCGGGAGAGCGGCCGTGTCCGAACACGGCCATCTCCGGGACATCTGCTGAGAAGACCGTACTCCACAATGTTTAAGAAAACGGCCTCATGCCATAACGAACCACCGTGAAGAGGCGGTACGAGAGTCAAAAAATGACAAACCAGGCTTAGGAGCCTCTATATCGAGTAACCTATAAATGGAAACCGCGCGAAAATTCCGGTCGCAAAAGTGACCGTTTTAGCAATTAAATTTTGTTAAAACTATAAAAAGCTAGACAACACCCCACACTGTCCACGAAGAGACCAAAATTTCATTTAGTCAGCATATGCGACTCTCTCCGGAGAACGGGGCGCATTTCTCCCTTCAAATAACTAGGGCTTCGTTAGGGGCACTCCTGCTAGTTCATAGGGGCTGGTACCGAGTGTACTTGCGGATGGACTGAAGGGGAATCACGCCGGAATTACTAGGCTCAAAAGCTTAGTCTCTCACGGTCAGAACCAGTAATTAAATTACACCATGGTCCATAAAGGATAGGAACGCAAATTACCAAATCCGTTCATAAATAAAACTTAAAATTTGTAACCGCCACTAAATAACCGATGAAATCCGCCAGATAATAGAAAGATACAACAGCAAGGGACATTGTCCAGGCTCTGCGATCTGTAGGGAGAAATATTGAAACTCCTGCCATTCTTGTGTTCCGTTCTTAATAGCTAGTATCTAAGCTAACCGAGCTTCGTTGCCAAAAGGAGTCCCGAAAATCAATTCTTTTTAAGCATCAAGAATTTTGATGTTTAATGTTTTTTTTTGGAAATCATTATAATCAATTTAAAAAAAACCATGAATATAGGGGTCACAAAATGTTAAAATATTGGGTTTTTTTTGTTTACTTATATCTATTTAAATGTTTATAATGAAAATAAAATTAAGACTTAAATGATTGAATTGCAAAGACTTTCCAGCCAAACCGGGAAAATCTTTACAATTAGGTAGAATTCATAAGTAAACTACGTATTGTAATAGATACCATGATTTAAATTCCGGAAAATTTCGATATATCTTCGCGTTTTAAATTCCCCAGACTCCAAAACCACCGTCAATTCAAAAGTTTATGAAATACATATATATATATATATTTTGTCTCCAGTCATTTGACTGGTTTGATGCAGCTCTCCAAGATTCCCTATTTACTACTAGTCCTTTCATTTCGGTATACCCCCTACATCATACATCCCTAAAAATTTATTTATATATATATTTCACTTTCTTGTAAACAAGATAACTGCAGTAATTTTGCGCCAATCACTTTCAAATTGATACATAGAATATAACGACCCAAAATCTCGAGTTCGTTAATGGGCAAAATCGGAACATGGGAGTGGAAATGGGGGACTTTTTCGAAAAAACAAAATATCGCTATAAATCTCATATTAAGTAAAATATCGAATTCATTTAAAGTTCCTACTATTCTTTGAATAAGGACCTAAATCTTATCAACGGAAAGATTTTTGATATCACAAACCATTGACCCAGGACGTGGAAGAAATGGGGTTTCGAAGACAAAAAAAATCATACCTTCCTTAATAGGAACAGTATCGAATCGGTTTAAAGTGGTCGTTAGTCCTCTCAATACTACTTAAGGACCTTTGTCTGAAACAATTTTTGATATGACCAACCCTTACGGAAAGGGATCACCAAAATGTTGCTGAAATTGTAAGAATATTGAGCTTCTCATATGTTAAACATTTGAAACTTTTTTCACATGTAACCATTGTCGTATTGAGTAAATTAAAAATCTTTCTTATGAATTTTGGAATTTTAAAGATGGATATCTTTTTTTATCTCTATTTAGCACCGGTGAAATCTACCTCCCCCTTCCGGCGTGACGAAAGGGATTATTTTTTTTATTTTATAAATTTAAAAAAAAATTTGAATTTTCTTTTTCAATAATTTTATTATTTCGTAAAATTAATGAATCTAAAATATAATTATTTCGTAGTTTCTTTTTTAGTCGTTCGGATCACTAAGGATTACGTATGCATAATAATTTAGAACTTCCTTTTTTCCCAATATATTTTCATTTTTTCACTCTGTTGTTTTTCTTTCTCGGTTTACTTTCTTTCTGTAATCCTCTTATTTTTGTCTGGAAACTAAGATTTTGTAAATTGGTTTCATTTAAAACGGTTTCTTTGTAGATTTTTAAAGGTTTAAGATCGTTTTCTACTTCCTTAAACCGGCTAGTTTTAATAATTCTACTGTATAAAAGTTAAATATTTTTTTTTTTAATCTATTTTCTATTATTCTGTGTAAATGCTATTATAATATAATTCTTTTCCTCTGGATAGTGTCTGTTTTCTGTATTTTTAACAATTTCCTTTTCATTTTTTAGTTTATAAATACCTTCCTGGTAATCGATTCCATATATGTTTCTTGAAATTCTTTTTTCTATTTTCAAAAGATCTTTATCCAAAAATTGTTTCAAACACTTAGGGCTACATAACGTCTCAGAAATAATAACTGTTATGAAATGTCTAGGATTTTGCGAAAGCGATTTTTTATTATATAAGTTTCCTGTTAAATTGAACGCTAACGCCATTTACGTGTTAAGTTGAACGCTAACTCACACAGATACACATACAAATGCTCTTTAGTAAGGTAGGATAATATAATTTTATATAATGTGTTACTGATGAGGGCAGAGAATTGACAGCAATTTTTGTAAATGATATCGTAACAAGAAATAAGCTTATAGAAAATTGACAAAAGATTTCTTTATAAAAAATGTTGTTATTGTAAAAAAATACTGAAAACTGTTCGGTAATTTTATGTTATAGAAAAGTGTTGGAATTTTTATATTATAAAATATATATATTGATTTTTGAACTGCTTTTAATTTAAAAAGAAAATATATAAAACAGAAACGTAATTAATGAGAAAAGGAAAATGAGTTAACTTTTATTAAATGTTTAAAAAAAATAAAATAAAATATTATTTAGAAAAATACGTTTAGGAATGTTAAATAATCAGGGTTTTACGTCACTTTACAATTACTTTTGGAGCTAACTGACAGTGAATCAAAATTCAATTTTAAAAGTAATCCTAGTTCTCTTGAAGAACATGAAGTATACTATGCCAGGTTTCCTGTTAAAATAAGGAATGAATTGATTTCCTACTATTTTGTTTTTTTTTCACTTTTGCCAAAATATAGATTTTGAATATGACGATATCGTCGATACAAGTAATGCATTCTCTCTCCTTCAGCATAAGTTTCAGATATGTAAGAGCCATATTGTATAGCTAATTCAATGTAATATCTTTATATACGAGGTTTATTTTTTTTCAAGGTCCAATCGGTCGCGAAATAAAAACCGCGCAAAAATCGGATGATTTTTGCGCATATGTGTTGCGCAGCGTCTCTAGTATGGCCTTCAATCATGCCGCGTCACTTCGTTTAGTTCTAAACATGCAGCTAGCACGTAAACATGTCTACAACAATAGCATCTCCCGCCAAGTGTGAAGTGCGTGCGGTAATTCGATTTCTTCTGGCTGAGGGATGTAACGCGGCTGAAATTCATCGACGAATAAGTAATGTGTACGGTGAAACTTCAATGAGTGACATCAAATGGTGCAGGAACTTTAAAACAGGACGTACAGATGTTCATGATGCAGGAGGTCAGGGAAGGAAGCGAGTGTCAACCGATTATCTCGTTGAGCGAGTGGATGAGGGGATTCGAGAAAATCGTCGGTTCACAATTTCTTCTGTATTGAGCGATTCGTTTCCTGAAATTTCAAGGTCAGCTCTGTACACCATTGTGAGTGAATGACTTCAGTACCGCAAAGTGTGCGCGAGAAGGTCCAAGATGCTGTCCGACCATCACAAAAACAATGAGAATGGACGCCTCCCTAACGTTTCTCCAGCGTTACCACAATGAAGGAGAAGATTTTTTGAACAAACAGGGGACGAAACACGGGTCCATTTCGAAACTGAAGAAACAAAAGAACGATCCAAACAGTGGATGCATTCTCGTTCTCCCAGTAAACCGAAGAAGTTCAAGCGAACCTTCTCCAACAGAAAGTGTATGGCTACTGTGTTCTGGGACCGGAATGGAGTTCTCTTGGTGGAATTCATGGAACGTGGCACGACCATCACTGCAGCCTCATACTGCGTGACTCTTCAACGTCTACGAAGGACAATTCAGAATAAGCGGAGAGGAATGCTGTCATCAGGCATTGTCTTACTCCCCGACAATGCTCAGCCGCACACTGCAACTGTAACAAAGAAGCTCCTGCAGCGTTTTTGTTGGGAAGTGTTTGATCACCCACCATACGGCCCGCACTTGGCTCCATCCGATTTTCACCTCTTTGCTCGCATGAAACGCTAGCTAGGAGAACGACATTTTGCCACAGACATCGAGCTGCAGACCGGCGTAGAAATATGACTGAAAACACAAACGGCTCCGTTCTATGACGAGGGTATTGGAAAGTTGGTATCACGCTACGACAAATGTCTAAATCGGAGTGGTGCTATGTAGAGAAATAGCGTAACTATGTAAGTACTTGTTAGAAAAAAAAACAATTATTTTCACTGTGGTTTTAATTTTGTGACCGATCGGACCTTGAACAAACATAATCCTCGTATTATACTTACTGAATCACAAATAATTTGATGAACTTTTATGATATGTTCTACTCGTGAAAATAAAGAATAAAGTTCATATAAACGTAGATTTGGCAACTCTTCATAAACAGTGTCAGATGGCAAAAGATTTTTCCAGTATAACTAAGCCAGATTCTTAAACCCAAATTAACAGGTAAATTTAATAGTTTTACATGAAATCTAACGTAAAAAGGTTTAAAAAAAGGTCACAAAATTATATTTTTAGTAGACTTTGAAAATTCTTTGGTAAAAGCAAAAGATTGGGATCGAAAAACATTATATTTTCTGTTTAGCGTAAAATAACTTTGTTAAACGGGTAATAATACATAAAAAAAACTGATATAAAATTTGATTACGAGTAAAATTATATAAGTAAAGCACTTATTCATATAATTTAGGCCGGTACTTACTAAGTGCCAGCCTCCGTGGTGCAAGTGATAGCGTCTAGGTCGAAGCCCCGGGTTCGAATCCCGGTCAGGCGTGGCATTTTCACACACGCTACAAATCATTCATCTCATTCTCTGAACCAATACATAACGGTAGATTTAACCCGGAGGTTAAACAGAAAAAAAATACAAACGTAAGAATTTCAAAGTTTATTAAAAACAAAACATATCAAAATTTGGCAGATTTTAAGTAGGGATTAAATGAAATAAATTTTTCAATATTAAAAAACAAAATAATTAAATACATTAGAAAAATATCTTCTACTAGATTTTTTTTTAAACCAGTAGAACATATCCTGAATAATTATTTACATTCTTTAAGAATCATTTTGTGTACATTAAAATAAATTGATGAATCTTATGCAAAGATAAGATTAGAGTATTACTTAAAACTACGCTAAGTAACGTGTACAATATACATGGTAAATACAATACACGTAAAATTAATAAATTTTATTAAAATGAATAAATAATACACGTAAAATTATTACGTGTATTCACTAAACGAGTAGAATACACATCGTAATATGTACATTGTGTACAATAAACAATACTTTATTTCTATGCTGCTTGTAAAATTTATTAAATAGCTATAATTTCATGGATTACAATGTTTTTTTTTTCTTTCCGTAACGGAGGAAAAAGCTCTGCCAGCCGCCGTCAGGCCCGTACTGATGGCAGTGCGGGGCTCTCACCCGCTAAAAAACCTCCCCTTCTACCATGCAGGGGCCGGATCTAAGCCATATGGTATGTACAGCCCCTGCATGATCACCCAGGCACTCCACTATCCGAATCCGTGTGACCGGAAGGCGTCCCCAGGGGGCGATCGACGAGCGACGACACCGAGGAGCCCCCGCCGCCCACCCCCAGAAGCTGGCCTCCCTTGATCACCCATCATCGAACCAAGCCTCCATAAATTCGCATCAACTGATCCTGCTGTCGCCTCTCTTCATTGGCCTTCTCTCGTATCATTGATGCGATCGTAGTCGAGACACACTCCCACTTGTTGCCATTGCTGAGCATTACCTCGATTATATTGTTGGCCCCCTCCACACCCTGACCCTCGAGCACTACGCGGAAGTTGCGCCATCTAGGGCAGAAAAATACTACATGCTCTGCTGTATCCAGTCCGCCGCAATCGTGACAGCGACTTGTATGGCATCTGCCCATCCTGTACAGGTAATCTCGAAAACATCCATGTCCAGACAGGAACTGGGTGAATTCGTAGCCTGTATTACCGTGCTTTCGCTCCACCCAGTTCCTGGTCTCGTATGAGCCCATAGGTCCACCTTCCTTTGTCTGAATCTCGCCATCTGTCACGCCAAGCCATGTAGAGACCGTCAATTGCCTCCTTTCTGTCCCCTCCATTCACTATTGCAGCTCTCATTTGCGCTTGTAAGTCTATGGGCGGTGCTCCAGCTATAACAGAAGCCGCCTCGGCGCTGATCGTTCGATACCCTGCGATGACACGTATGTTCAGCCTACGTTGTTGTATAACCAAACGCCTCACGTTCCTTGCCTTCGACAACGCTCCCAGCCATACAGGAACTCCATATAACACCACAGAAGAGTACACACTGGCCAACAGTTTCCTCTTACCAGTCTGAGGACCGCCCTTATTTCTCATCATGTTGCTCAGCGCCTTCACCACATTTTCGCCCTTTCTCGCCGCCTCCTCAACATGTATAGTAAAGGATCGGTTCTTGTCCAGCCACACGCCTAAATACTTCGCGGTTGGACTAGGATGGACTATCGTGTGTCCCACTCTAAAACGCAATGGATGCGTCTGCGATTACATTGTTGCCAGATTATTATCGTAATGTTTATTTATACCTCGGTGAACGCAACGAATTATTACCTCACTAGCAAACCCTGCAGCGCTTTTCTACTGCTAGATTTTAGTATAAATATATATAGATTAAATGAACACAATTGAAAGTTTGATAAAATATTAAAAACCGATCATTACGTAACTTCACAAAATTTAGCCTTTCTGTTCAGTTTTTAATCAAGGTTGCAGACACAACGTTGTTCGAGAAACCACAGTTTTTCCGATTTCGCATTAACGGGCTAGGGTTTGTCAACAAATCAGTGAATGGTGTTATAAACAACATAACCCAAGGTTGTTTATTATTACAATTCTGACTTGTGTGCGAATGCCGATGTCAGCTCTGTACTCTGCGTTGGGTGTGTTAGTCTCGGTGCTGTGAACATTGTTTTTTTTGTTGACAATATATCGTCGCGTTAAACTCTTTACAAGATTTTAGTTATCTAAAGACTTTATTTAATGTTTTACTTTCTGCTCACGGCTGTTTTTGTATTGTCGGAAAAGCTACAATTAGATTTTTTTTAAAGTGAAATGTTGTGTTCGGTAAGGCTCGTCGTGCTCTGTGTTTCGTCCTGTAAGTTAATTATGTGTCTGAATTCATGTTTTTTTTTGTTTTTTTTTTTTTTGTGAATATAATGTTTGTTCAATTGTTCTCAATTACGTCTTCTGTTCTTCTAACAAAAATGTTAAATATCATATTGTTCTCCGTTATTACAGTCTGTGCATAAACTTTTCTTGCGTTTCTCGTATAATTATAAATTAAACAAACTTCAAATAACGTTGATGTGCTGTTTTATTTGTTTTTTTTCTCTTTCGTATTGACAACCCAATCCAGACCATCAGATCCCCTCAGAACACTTTCACTTTATAAAATTCAAAATGTAAATAAATCCAATTTGCAAAACAACAGCACTACGTATCGGATTTAATTCAAACCAATCTCTAAACACAGTAGTCGGTGGAAAAAAACGTTTTAACGAAAAGAGATATGGCTGCAAAATCATCACAATTAATACTGAACATTAAGAAACTTACAAAACAATATGGAAATACACAAAAGTTAACCTTATAAAAGTCAGAATATAAGTAAATCAAATTGTTAAAAAAGTACTACCTATCGGATTTAATTCAAACTACTCACTAAATGCAGTACTCGGTTCAAAATACCCCTAACTTTTTTTCTACTGGTCAAATCGAAGATTTCAATAGATTTAAACCTTCTCCGGACAACGCGGACACCATTTTGCAAAAACTCGCTCGTAAATCGGTCCGGTAGTTTTTTAATCTAAAGCGGACACACATACGAACATTGCCTTTTATATACATAAAAGAAGAAAGTCTGTTTGTATATGTGTTTGTTTCGTAAATATCACTAGACCGGCGCCACCTAGCGGGAATAGTTTTTGGAAACATTTTTCTGTTCACGTAACTAATATATATTCTGAATGTGAACCAAATCGTACCATAAATACAAGTTTTATATATATCTCGACCCCAGTCCCTCCTAGCGGGTCCAAATCGGCCCTTAAATATTTTTTTTTTTTAATATCTCAATCCCAGCGCTACCTAGCGGATCAATGTTTTGCAAAAATATTTACTTTCTCGTAACTAATATATATTCTGAATATGAGCCAAATAGGACTATACATACAATTTTTCTAATTATTTCTACCCTAGTGCCACCTAGCGGGTCCAAACTAATTCAGAAACCTTCGCGGGCGTGCGCACATTAACTCCCCAAAGTTTCATCACAATTGGATGAATCGTATAGGAATACATATAGGACAAATAAACATTCATTTTTGTCTATATATATATATATAAATTTGTGTATAGATTATGCATATAGAATTGTATATATTTGAGAGTTGTCTGTTCTTTCATCAAAGAACACACGCAGGTATAAACGGTTGGAAATGGAGAAAAGAGAGAAAAGAGATTTTGTGGGAGTGAAACGAAAGTAGTTAACTTTGACCACAGTAGCCGTAAGGTTAAAACGTTAGAAGGAAAATCCACATTTGAGATATTTGGAGGAATTCCACAAGGATCAGTCCTTGGGCCTATACTGTGGAATATTTTTTATGACAAAATTTTTAGATTGGATTATCCCGAGGGGGTTTTTGTTGTTGGATATGCTGATGATATTCCTATCCTAGTAGAAGACAGAGAAGTTAATAACCTAGAGGATAAAGCAAATCAGGCGTTACGAATAATTGATGAATGGCTGGTAGGAAGCATGCTACAGATATCCCCTAACAAATCCTGTTGTTTGGTGTTTTCAGGTAGAAGACCTATTAGAAACCTCAATATAAACATTAGAAGAGAGAGAATTAAGGAGGTCAAAGAAGCAAAGTATTTAGGGGTTCTTCTGGATAAAAGCCTAAGATTTAGCAAACACGTAGAGATGATTTGTAACAAGGTCACCCCTTTGATTAAGGCATTGAGGACTCTTTTCCAGAACCATGGTACACCGAAAATGCTAATAAGGAGACTGATAACTGCGGCTACCACGTCAGCAATTTTATATGCGGCCCCGATATAGGGAGATACAATGAATATTCAGAGAAACAAAACAAAATTAAAAAGAGTACACAGGCTTGCTTTACTGCGTGTAGCCGCGGGATACAGAACACTGTCATACGACGCGTTGTGTATACTAACGAAGGTTCTACCCATTGATTTACAAATTAAACGAAGAACATTTAGATATAGGGGTATGTCCAAAGATGAGATTGAACGGCTAATTGATCAAGAGTGGCAGGATACATGGACACACTCTAGAGTTGGGGATTGGACCAGGCGACTAATCCCCAACATAAATATGTGGACTAGTAATAGAATAGGTAATGTAGATTTTTATACGACACAACTGTTGACGGGGCATGGCTCGTTCGGCCATTATCTGTTTAGAATTGGAAAAAGACCTACCCCACAATGCGTGTACTGCCCAGAGACTGATGATGCGGAACACACTGTGTTTGTATGCCCAAGATGGGCTCCAAATAGAAGAGAAATTTCGGACAACGGACTTACACCTGAAAACCTCTTAAATTGGATGGTCTATAGTGACGATAACTGGGATTGGTTCCGTAGGTTTGCCGGGGAAATCTTACGCACCAAGGAAGAAGAGGACAGAAGAAGGGGTTTGTGAAATTAGGGTAGGGAGGACAGTCCCTCCGTGGAGGGCCCGTACGCCGAGGTGTGCGGGTTCCTGAGAAGGGAGGGTACTCCTGGGGAGTGTGGGACAAATAAGAGACCGAGTCCCGGTTGGCGGTGCCGCTCCTGCGGGTGCCTCGGCGCTTAGTGGGGGCGGTACCGCTGATTAGAGGCAAAGGCATAATGACCGAGACCCGGTTCC
Organism: Lycorma delicatula; assembly: GCF_047948215.1. Classification (NCBI taxonomy): domain Eukaryota; kingdom Metazoa; phylum Arthropoda; class Insecta; order Hemiptera; family Fulgoridae; genus Lycorma; species Lycorma delicatula. The sequence goes on from NC_134467.1 coordinate 31,239,884, forward strand.
CTGCTGAGGGGATAGGAGGTGGCGTAGCCATACCCCGTCTCCGAGGTGGGGGATTAGAGGCAGGCGAATAAAATAAAATTAAAGATCCGAGACCGGGGGATCTAACCTGCCGTGCCGGGTGTACAACCGGTGGGCGGGGGACACTCCCTTAGAGTAAAAGGACACTCTCCCCGACTGAGTATACTTAAATGGATATCCGGTCGGGGAGAGTAGGGGGAAAAAAAAAGGAGCCGTAAGGTAGAGAATGAAACAGCGCGTTTCGAAAGTCACTGTGCAGTATGCTTTAGAATGATACATTCTGTTCTTTTGGCGTTTCCCAAAAGATTGATTTCCCTGTGGGTTCATTGGGTGTTGCTCAGTAATAAACCATGTCAGTTATTGAGTTATTATTGAACGTCCTTTGTTTCATTTCGTGTTTTTTCATTCATCGAAATCAATATTTGCGAAAAACCTAATGGTTTTTTCGGTGGAGGAACGCATTTTTCTCGTTGAACACGTCTTTTGTGAAGGTGAAAAGTTTACCGATTTAATGAAGGACAATTTTTCTGAAAAGTTTCTAAATACGCCTCTTCCTCACTGCAATGCAATTTGAAATGTTATCGAAGAATTGATAACAGGCTCTGTTGAAAACGGTGATCGAAGTGGAAGACCACTTAAATTAAACGATATTTCGGATGATATTGTCCATTAAAGACAATGCGTATATTAGCACAGCAGCAAGATATCTGACTTGCTATCATACACAAAGCTGTAAAAAAACAAATGAAACTTTCTCTCTACAAAGTAACGTGTGTCCAAGAACTAAAACCTACAGGTCATGCCAAAAAACTAAATTATTTTCAATTGTTTAAATATTTTATTAACCAAAATTCCGTAGGTATCCTCGAGATAACGAATTTTACAGATGAATTGTGGTTTCTTCTGGAAGGGTATATTACTTCATAAACTATACGACTCCGTTCGACAACTAACCCCCATGAATTACACGAAGCGAAAATTGGAGTTTAGGTCGGTGTGAGTAAAACGCACATCCTTTTATAAAATACAGTTAATAGTGATCGTTATTGTACTGTTTTAACAAAATTCATTAGTCAGTTAAGTAAAAATCAATTACGGTTGATTCCAATAAGAGTTACCACAGCGCACAAAGCTAACAGACCAGCGACTTTTTTTACGAAATGTCTTCTTTAGTGAGCCAATCATTTCGAGGGATTTTTGGCATTCATGATGACTCCCTCAGATTACTTTATATAGGGACAAGTAAAACTAGCATTGTATTACAACAGACCAATCAGGATTGACGAACAAAAAACCGTGAGAACGGCAAACGTGTGAGAAATTCCTGTACATCGGCTGCTTAATGTGTTTGAAAACAAATTGAAACGTGTGTAGTGTTGTACTGGTGTTGAAAAAAGTAATTTTTAACACCTTTTATAAACTATTCCAATTATTGTAATATCTGTTTCTATAAAAAAAATATATAAAAATACAAAGAAATAATTAAGAAAGTTTTATCATTAAACTTATGTAATTCCAGTGCACAGCATTTTTCCGAACTAACTTTAAGTATAATAATATAATCTGTTTGCTAAGTTTTGCACGTACAATCCATTAGATGTTGATACGTGTAGTTTTTTTTTAATTTTTAATGTGTAGATTAAAATAAAAATGTGGAACAAAACTGTAATAAAGTTATTTCTCTATATATAACACACTGACACTTTAGTTATTTATTAATACTTGAATTTAGTAACATATGAAAAAATGTCAAATCCGATAGAGATTAGAACCGAGAACGTTTCGGATAAAAGGCATTAATATTTATCATTCCACCACAGGTAGTGATGAAGTGGGATTATATACATATATATATATATATATATATATATATATATATATATATATTGTTCATTTACTTTCTTTTAATTTTGTATCCATTTTCTTTGTTGCAGGGATTTACGATGTCTAAGAAATACTATTCATACTAATCTAATGTGTACATATATATTAGCCGATTTTATGTGGATTCTTAATTTTACGATTCAGGTAACATATTTTTATTATTATTATTATTATTATTATTACTATATTTTCGGATATAATAGTATTTAATAGAAAGAAAATACTTCCTTTAGTATGTTCCCGTAGGATTAGCTGTAGCTTACAGGACTCGTTTATCATTTGTTTTCGGTACAGAAAGGGAAATCTACTAGGATGAGCTTCCGAGTTAAATTCAAAATTACTAATAATTTTTTTTTAATGTGTGTGTGTGTGTGTGGGTGGGTGGGTGTGCGTGAGAGAGAAAGAGAGAGAGAAAAGAAAGTATGTGCGTGTGCGCGTCTCTCTCTCTCTCTCTCTCTCTCTCTCTCTCTCTCTCTCTCTCTCTCTCTCTCTCTCTCTCTCTCTCTCTCTCTCTCTCTCTCTCTCTCTGTGTGTGTGTGTGTGTGTGTGTGTGTGTGTGTGTGTGTGTGTGTGTGTGTGTGTGTGTGCGTGTGCGTGTGCGTGTGTGTGTGTGTGTGTGCGTGTGTGTGTGTGAATGTGAATGTGTGTGTTAGGGTATTTATCACGAGTACTCATTACACTAGAATCATGAAATTTCCAGTGCTTTCAAACTTCTATGTTAGAGGCAAATTTATTCGTACAAGGAAGTATTATAATCGCGAAAAATCTCGGTTTTCAAATTCCAACGGAAATATCCATTTTCTTTTCCACTTTCGGCGTGATATCTGTACGGTACGTACATACGTATGTACGTATGTATCTCGCATAACTCATAAACGATTAGCCATAGAATTTTGATATCTTGGATTTAGGACTATTGTAACATCTAGTTGAGCACCTTCCCTTTAGATTGCAATTGTCTGGGCCAAAGGTGTAAAAAAAAACCCAAAAATAAACAAAAAATTGGATTTTGACTTTTTCTTAACTGCAGTAATAAAGCCTCATTGAAAGCTTTTCAACGATATATCATAAGTGGTACTTATTTTCATTATTCATTGCTTCCAGACTTATAGCCCAATAAAACTTTAATTAATAAAATATTTTGATCTTACAAGAGGAAGACACATCGTTTCAAATCCGACGTCATTTCTTTATTTTATTTGATTTAAACTTATTTATTTATTAATAATAATTTTTAAACTCTGATTATTAAAAAAATTTTACAATAAATAATTCAATTTCAAAAAAAAAAAAAAAATATGTAATGAAAAGTATATTTAATTTAATATGCATACCAGGAAGTCATGTGTATCCACAGCAGATTTTTTATATAAAATACGATTGTTATTATTATTAGTTAAATTTAAAGCTGTATGAATGGATATTCTGGAAAATACATCAACTCTTATCTTTATTTTTTACTTTTCTAGCATCATATATTTAGACCTATGCTATAATACAAAACGTACATCAAAAACGGGGTATGGGTTTCTTTTTGCATTTCTCGACGTCTCCTAACCGATTTCCGTGATGGAGTGGTAGCATCTCAGCCTTTGATCTGGAGGTTCCGGGTTTGTATCCCGGTCAAGCATGTCATTTTCATACACTACAAATTTCCATTCTCATAGAGCAAAATGACCAAATCAGATCGATACACATCATCTCAAACAAAAAGCTGACAATACATAGTTGTACGACTTTCCCGTCACGCAGTTTTCTTCTGCAGATGCACTGCTTATACACATACGAGTATATGCACACAACGTAATTTAAAATATTTATCATTTTATTTAAATACAATATTTTTTGTTTATTTAATTCAATTATTCTAACTAAAGCGCGCGGATATCGTATTTCATTCGCGCCAATATGGCAGAACTATCGGCAACTTTAAATACCTTTTTACACTTAAAATATTATTGCTTTATTTAATTCTACTGTTCACCTGTGACGTTAACATAGCAGACGACTACGTAGCAACCTACCGGGTTGGTCTAGTGATGAACAAACCTTCGCAGATCACCTGATTTCGAAGTCGAGAGTTCTAAGCTTCAAATCCTAGTAAAGACAGTTACTTTTATACGGATTTGAATACTAGATCGTAGATACCGGTATTCTTTTGGTCGGGTTTCAATTAACCGCACATCTCAGAACTGGTCGACCTTAGACTGTACAAAACTACATTTAATTTACACTCATACAATTCATCCTCTGAAATAATACCTGACTGCGCTTCCGGAGGCTAAACGGAAAAAGAAAAAGACGATTATATAGCAAACCCACCGGGTTGGCGTAGTGGTGAACTCGTCATCACAAATCAGCTGATTTTGAAGTAAATTTCTAAGATTCAGATCCTAGTAAAGGCAATTATTTTTATACGGATTTGAATACTAGATCGTGGATACCAATATCCTTTGGTGGTTGGGTTTGAATTAACCACACATCTCAGGAATGGTCGACCTGAGATTGTACAAGACTACACTTCATTTACACTCACACATATCATCCTTAGAAGTAACACCTTACGGTGGTTCCGGAGGCTAAACAGAAAAAGAGAGAGACGTCTACAGTAGTTGTACGTCAGTGCTACACTAGTGCTCATTGTGGTGAAAAGGAGTACTAATGTCTCACTGACCCCATAAGGGAAGTCTCCTTTTCCAGTTTCGGTCTATACGCCACTCCCTCTGTAACCAGACCTTATGGGCTTTACCGGAGGTCATCTTTAGAATCTCGGAAAAAATTTTTAAGTCTGATTCTTATGGATCCCTTTCATAAAAATTTCCCAGTTGTTTTTTTTATTTTTTATTTTTTATTAATATTAGATACAATTGGACTTTCAGTCTTGAAAATAAAGTTGAAAAAGATGATATTTTAAATACGGGTCCTATTCAGCCCCCTTTTTTATGGCTTAAAAGTTTATTTTGAGTAAATATTCATTTCAATAAGTTATCTGATTTGGTGCATTGTTATTCAGCAAGGGTAAAAAAATTACAGTTTACTAAAAAGAAAAATATGGTTACCGTAATGCATTCTCGTTCAATTTGTTAGAAAATCAACCAAAACTGGATTAGATATAGCCAGATAACAAAGTTTTTGATGAATAGATTTTTGAGTTATAAGACAAAAACTGTTCAGAAATATTTTATATTCTTCCCCCTCCCCTGTAAATTCAATTAATTTAAACCTTTGGAATTTTAAATAACTAAAAAAAATACTTTCATCATATTAACGTCAATTTTCTGCACAACTACCTAAAAATTTTAAAATAAAAATGGTTGAAACTACCCTTCCAATTTTTTTTTTAAATTTCGTTCAAAATTTAATATCATGAATACCCCAAATAGACAAATATTTTAGACATTGATGAAGAATTTAAGTTGAGCCATTCTGGAAATATTAATTGGCCAAGAAAATAATTCTTTCGGAATTTTTATTACGTTCTTTTTTATTTTTTTTACTTAGGGGATATTTAAAAGTAGATATTTGCAAAATGCAGATACCGAAAATTTTGACTAACACCATAATTTCCTTTTCATATACCACTACATTTTTGCAGCAGCAATATACATATATGTTACAGATATATTATAATTACGTGGTTAAATATACGTAGGTATGATTTTAAAAAATCTTAGTTCCATGTTTTTTTTTTTTTTTTGTCTTCAGTCATTTGACTGGTTTGATGCAGCTCTCCAAGATTCCCTATCTAGTGCTAGTCGTTTCATTTCAGTATACCCTCTACATCCTACATCCCCAACAATTTGTTTTACATACTCCAAACGTGGCCTGCCTACACAATTTTTCCCTTCTACCTGTCCTTCCAATATTAAAGCGACTATTCCAGGATGCCTTAGTATGTGGCCTATAAGTCTGTCTCTTCTTTTAACTATATTTTTCCAAATACTTCTTTCTTCATCTATTTGCCGCAATACCTCTTCATTTGTCACTTTATCCAACCATCTGATTTTTAACATTCACCTATAGCACCACATTTCAAAAGCTTCTAATCTTTTCTTCTCAGATACTCCGATTGTCCAAGTTTCACTTCCATATAAAGCGACACTCCAAACATACACTTTCAAAAATCTTTTCCTGAGATTTAAATTAATTTTTGATGTAAACAAATTATATTTCTTACTGAAGGCTCGTTTAGCTTGTGCTATTCGGCATTTTATATCGCTCCTGCTTTGTCCATCTTTAGTAATTCTACTTCCCAAATAACAAAATTCTTCTACCTCCATAATCTTTTCTCCTCCTATTTTCACATTCAATGGTCCATCTTTGTTATTTCTACTACATTTCATTACTTTTGTTTTGTTCTTGTTTATTTTCATGCGATAGTTCTTGCGTAGGACTTCATCTATGCCGTTCATTGTTTCTTCTAATTCCTTTTTACTCTCGGCTAGAATAACTATATCATCAGCAAATCGTAGCATCTTTATCTTTTCACCTTGTACTGTTACTCCGAATCTAAATTGTTCTTTAACATCATTAACTGCTAGTTCCATGTAAAGATTAAAAAGTAACGGAGATAGGGAACATCCTTGTCGGATTCCCTTTCTTATTAGGGCTTCTTTCTTATGTTCTTCAATTGTTATTGTTGCTGTTTGGTTCCTGTACATGTTAGCAATTCTTCTTCTATCTCTGTATTTGAACCCTAATTTTTTTAAAATGCTGAACATTTTATTCCAATCTACGTTATCGAAAGCCTTTTGTAGGTCTATAAACGCCAAGTATGTTGGTTTGTTTTTCTTTAATCTTCCTTCTACTATTAATCTGAGGCCTAAAATTGCTTCCCTTGTCCCTATACTTTTCCTGAAACCAAATTGGTCTTCTCCTAACACTTCTTCCACTCTCCTGTCAATTCTTCTGTATAAAATTCTAGTTAAGATTTTTGATGCATGACTAGTTAAACTAATTGTTCTATATTCTTCACATTTATCTGCCCCTGCTTTCTTTGGTATCATAACTATAACACTTTTTTTGAGTTCCATGTATAAAAGTATAAAAATAATTTTTTTCTATTAAGAATAATATTTTTTTCCACAATTTACTTCTACATTAGTAAAAACGGAAGAAAAAAAGAACAAATATTCAACGTTCAATTCGATGCGATGAAATAAAAATGTGTGGAATTGTTGCATAACTAAATGTGGTAGGCGTGGTTTGACTTTCCCTATGCAAACCACGCCTACCATGTTTGTCAATGTAGCGTTTTTTTTTTCTTTTGTATTCGCAGAATTGTTTTATATATAACAGCGCCTCTTGTTTTTGCATGTTTGCGTTTTGTTGCGTTTTTACATTATCAGACCTCTGTAATTTTAATAAAACAGTCCTTTTTGTTCAAGTATTGTATTATCTTAACTTGTATTTACTTAGTATTTTTATCGTTACATTTTATTTCTCATATATATTTTTTTTCTTAGTGAAGAATATATATATATTTAAATATCATTCATAGTTTGAGTTACATTATTAACATTTTAAAGGAATCGTATTATTTTTCTGTATCTTATTTAACAATTTCGTTCTTTTACTGCCTTTCTAGAGATAAAAAAGTATAAAAAGAAAAGAAGAGAGATAATGTACATTCAATTATTAATGTTTGCCTTTCTTCGTCTCGTTCTTTATTCTTATCACGCCTATCAGGTAGTTTTATCGACTTTAAAATCACTTTCAATTTTTTTATATTTCAAATTTTTTTTTTTATTACTTTCCTTTTAAATAATGATACTCCATTATTATTATTAGTATTATTATAGCCAAAATATCGATATTACTCCAAATTGAGAACAAGTTGTATTTTTAAATTAATGGATTCAACATATCTAAATATTATATCTTACAAAGATAAAAAGTTTATGTCTGGACAATCTGTTCTTGACTTGGTATTGTCAAATTGCACAGTAAAGGAAGACTTTGACGTTTAATTCATTCTGATCACTGCGTTCCATTTTTTAGGTAAATTTCATAAGAAAGCTACCTATTGTAATGGGTACCATGATTTGACTTCCAGAAAATTTCGATATATCTTCGCGTTTTACATCCTCCAGACACCAAAACCACGGTCAGTTCAAGAGTTTATATGTATATATATATTTCACTTTCTTGTGGACATAATAACTGTCGTAATTTTACGCCAATCACTTTCAAATTGATACATAGAATATAACGACCCAAAATCTTGGTCGAGTTCGTTAATGAGCAAAATCGGAACATGGGAGTGGAAATGGGGGGACATTTTCGAAAAAACAAAATATCGATATAACTTTCTTATTACGTAAAATATCGAATTTGTTTAAAGTTCCTACTATTCCTTGGATAAGAGCCTAAAACCAAACGAAATAAGGGTTTTTGATATCACCAACCATAGACCTAGGGGATGGAAAAAATCGGGTATTGAAGACAAAAATAATTCATACCTCCGTTAACAGGTACAGTATCTAATCGGTTTAAAGTGGTCCTCTAAAAGTCCTCTAAGTGGTCTTTTAAAGTCCTCTAAACATTACCTAAAACTTTTGTCTGAAACAATTTTTGATATTACGATTAGGGATGACCAAATTTTTGCTGGAATTATAAGATGGTGTTTGTCGAAGGCTAAACATGTGAATTTTTTTTTTCACATGCAACCATTGTCGTATTGAGTAAATTTGAAGTTTTTCTTAACATTTAGGTTGAAATTATTTTTAACCCCTACTTAGCATAGGTGAAATCTACCTCCGCCTTCCGGCGTGCCGAAAGCGATTTTATGTACTACATCAGAACATTTTTTATAATATTCATTATGTCATGTAGTTATATCCATCTACCTAAAGAAGAAATTTTAATTAAGGTAAAAGATTTTACCTTAATTTGTTTAAAGATGTTGCTTCGTCTCCATGGATTAATGTACTGCTTAATGTGAATATTCATACTACAGTTCTCGATGTCTAAGAGGGTTTTCTTCAAGCCGTATTCAAGGCTTTTCCTTTGTATAAAAATAAGATTAGATTTTCTAAATTCCCGGCCCGGTTTTTTCGAGATCTGATCAAGTTGAAATAGAAGAAAATAGAGGAAATCGCTGTTTAAAAATTTCTTCCTGTTAACTACCGGAATTTCCTTGAATTGAGATGTTTGGTGAAGCGAATATTACAAAAAGATATAGATAATTATGGCTTAAAGTATGATGGTAACCTGCATGATTGTTCGTCAAAGTTGAGGCAGTTCGTAATGAAAAATAAATCTGATGGAGTCTGTTTAACGAAGGTTTGATATTGCGGACGACAAATCTGAGCGCTCACAATTTTCGTTTTCTGTCGTAGAGGTTCCTATTCCCATTCGTCACAGATTGAGATGTGCTATCTGAAACCTACGAGATCAATGGAAAATCATTTGTTAACATTGATGTTATTCCGGCGTTTATAGTGAAGGGTTTGAGAGATATTATAACTTCTATCTTCTAATCTATTTATTCCGGCAGTCTTACAAGTCGCTCTTTCACTTCCATCTGGAATTCAGCCCGCATTACTCCTATTTCTAAAGCCAGTTCTCTTTTGTTTAAGAATTACCGTCCTATCTTTGTTCTTCCAATTTTATCTAAAGTCTTCCAGAGAATAATATTCATCAATATTTACAATTAAAAAAACAATTTCCTTACGCAATAATTTTTTTCGAAAAGATCAGTCGACTTATACCAACTTGACGAAATTTTTATCAGTAACTATAAAAATAGAACTCAAAAGTAGGACAAAAAGTACCTAAAATGGGCTTAAAAAACCTTCACCATTGCTGATTCATAAATTGAGTAGTATATATTGGACAAATTTTTGTTAAATGGTAAAAGTTTGAGATCAATATCTCCAGGTGATGAGGTTGATAGATGCTTTGGGGTTAATTTTCTCAAACCTTTTCCAACATAACCCCAGTTTATAAACTCAGTACACGAATGCATGCTACCTAACCATTTTTTTTTTTAATTTGTCCGAAAAATTTTCCTTTCCAAAATTCGAAAATTGTTATCTTTTTATTTTGTTTCATAGAACTATATTTTAACTGATTTTTTTTGTCTTCGTAAGTATGACAGTAGTGTAAACGACCCCAAAAAAAACTTTGGTTGCAAAACTAAGGGTGGGGAAAGCCGATAAAAGTTTAAAAATTTTGATTTTTTTATATTTTTTTTCAATTTTTTTTCGGTTTATTTAATCTTTTAATAATAATAATAATGCAATAAAACTTATCATAAAACACCCCACCCCCCAAAAAAATTGGTAAATTTTTATCGACTGTTCATTTTATTCTTAAAAATGAATTGCTTAGCCAGGAAAAATGCCCGCTTTTTTACTTTCTTAGCACCATTGTTCTACAGTTATGCACTACAATGACAATATGGTAATCAGTCAAAAAATTGGGAATGGATTGTTTTTTTATATTTCTCGACGTTTCATGATCCAAAAACCACAAAAAAACAAAAAGTGTGGATAATGTTCATACGTACGTACATAATTACGTATGTTGGCGTGTCTAAAACTTATTAAAGTTTGACTGATTTATTGATTTTTCCATGAAATTTTGAGTTTCGTGGATTTTGGTTAATTTTCTGGTAAAAGTTTAGGGTCAATATCTCTAGGAAATTTTGTTGTTTCTTTCTTTGGTGTTAATTTTCTTAAAAGTTTTCAAACATAACCCTCTCTCACTCACTCACTCTCTCTCTCTCTTTTCCTGTTTAGCCTTCAGTAACTACCGTTTAGATAATTCTTCAGAGGATGAATGAGGATGATATATATGAGTGTAAATGAAGTGTAAGTCTTGTACAATCTCAGTTCGACCGTTCCTGAGATGTGTGGTTAATTGAAACCCAACCACCAATGAACACCGGTATCTACGATCTAGTATTCTAATCCGTGTAAAAATAACTGGCTTTACTAGGACTTGAACGCTGTAACTCTCGACTTCCAAATCAGCTGATTTGGGAAGACGCGTTAACCACTAAACCAAGCCGGTGGGTTTTCAAACATAACCCTACTTTATGTTAAGCCCACATGCGTACATGCTTATCTTATCATTTATTTTTAACTTCTTTGTACGAAGTAAAGGAAATACTGTAATCGAAAAAAATTTCGGTTTTCAGATTTCAATGGAAATATCCATTTTGACCATCCCTGAATCCATTTTGACTAATTTCGGCGTGACGTCTGTACGTACGTATGTACCTCGCATAATTTAAAAACGATTAGACGTAGAAATTTTGGATTTAGGACTGTTGTAATATTTAGTTATGTACCTCCCCTTTTGATTGCAATCGACTGAAAAAGTTTCCAAAAAAGACCAAAATCAAAAAAATATTTGGATTTTAGAAAAACATTTTTACGATAAATAATAACAATAAAAATAATATTTGGACACCACATGACTTCCTTGTACGGCTATTAAATTATATACACACATTTTTTTTAAATGAAAAGTTTATAAAATTTTATTTGATAATAATAATAATAATAATAATAATAATAATTCTTTATTCCATAATACATATACAAAAAAGAATGTTTTTACAATATACAGTAACATATAACTATGATAACTGAAAAATATAAAATTAACATTAATAAACTAAATTACAAAATTTAATAATAATTAAATATAATTATATAATTATAATTTAATAATAATTTACAAAATTTCTCTTAAGTTAATTAAAATCACAATATCCTTAATTATGTTTTTAATACCTACTACATTTAAACTAATTTAATTAATTAAACATAGCGTTAAATGAATTTTCACGCCTATTAAATTACATATATGTTTTATGTATAAATACTTTTTATTATATTTTTTCATGTTTTTTTTTTCGTTATTGCATTATTATTTATTGTAAAATTGTTTTTAAAATCAGAGGTTACTAATTTTATAATAAATCAAAAAATTTAAATTAAAAAAAAACAGTTAAAAAAAAGAGATGAAGTCTGATTCGAAACGATGTGCCCTTCCCTTTATTAGATCCAAATAATTAAATAATTAAAATTTCATTTGGCTCTAACTCTGGAACCAATGAAAATAAATACCACTTATGATATATCGTTGAAAAGCTCTCAATAAGGCTTTATTACTGCAGTTGAAGCGTCCAAAATCCAAACTCTTTTGGATTTTGGGCTTCTTTTGAACAGTTTTGGTTCACAGTGCATAGCAATCAAAAGGGGAGGTATACAACTAGATATGAATCAGAGGTTAAAAATTATTATTAATAAATCAATATGTTTAAATTAAATAAAACAAGGAAATGACGTCGGATTTTAAACGATGTGCCTTCCTCTTGTAAGATCAAAATATTAAAGTTTTATTGGGCTATAACTCTGGAACCAATGAAAATAAGTACCACTTATGATATATCGATGAAAAGCTCTCGATGAGGGCTTATTACTGCAGTTAAGAAAAAGTCAAAAATCCAATTTTTTTTTAATTTTTGTCTTTTTTTGACACTTTTGTTCCAGACAATTACAATCTAAAGGGAAGGTGCTCAACTAGATGTTACAACAGTCCTAAATCCAAAGTTTCAAAATCCTACGGCTAGTCGTTTTTGAGTTATGTCACCCCGAAACTAGTCAAAATGGATTCAGGGATTGTTAAAATTGATATTTCCGTTGAAATCTGAAATCCCAAATTTTTTTCGCGTTACAATACTTTATTGTACTATGTACAAGGAAGTAAAAATATCAGAAGTTATTATTGAAATAAAATTTTGTGTACTTTTCATTTAAAAAACAAAATGTGTATATTTAATTTAATAGGCGTACAAAGAAGTCACGTGGTGTCCATTTCAGAATTTTTTTAAATAAAAAATTACCTCAAAAATTTCCCTTCCCCAAAAATAAAAAAAAAACATATCTTTTTATTTATTGCATATTTTTTAATAGATTTTTTTTAAATTGTCTTACTAAGCATAATAATAGTGCAAACGACCCAAAAAAGATATTTTTTGGGGGTATATCTTAGGTACGGGAACCGATCAAAATTTAAAAATATCGATTTTTTTTTAATTTTACATTTTTTTTTTTTTTTTATTTAAAATTTTAATAATAATTACAATAAAATCTAATCAAAATTTATTCCCTCCACCAAAAAAGTAATTACACGTAACTTTTAATTGGTTGTACTTAACTAATCCCAGGAAAGTATAATAATTTTGTTGATAGCGTTTTTTTATTACTGTCGCAATATTTGAGTACACCTCTTTTCCATACTTTCTGGTTTTTTCATTGTACAAGGTCGTAAATGTAGAGACAATTATTAGTATGATAAATAATTTTTTTTTTACTTTTTTAAAAGTTATAAAGTTTGGTAATTCGTATTTATAGATTTCTTTTTCATATTTTGGTTTTATTAATATTGAATTTTATCATATAATTGTGGTTTTCTTTTTTTTAATATGTGATTTATATTTTATAGGCAAAAGAATTTTATTACATTTTCTGTAATATTGTTTGTAACGTATCGATATATTTTATAACGTTTTTAAATTACCTAACTGTATTGAACTGAAATTGATTTCAATTATAAAACTTGGAACGAAAGGCGTTGCAACCTTGGTTTCTTGTAATAAAATCGGTCAGAGAGGTAATAAATTCAAACATAAGGTGGATGGATGGAACGTACTCTTTTTCTCTCTCACTTTGTTTCTCTCTCTTTAAGAATATATATCAAATTTTCCTCTTTATGTACTTTTTTAAAATCACGTTAATTTAGATGTTTATTATTTGACGTTAATAATAAAATTTGAATTATAATTTATAATTTTAAAATACAGTATCGTTGTAAAAACGAAAAAAAAATAAATTTTTACTTAACAGAAATTATTTATTTTTATATACTTAATTAAATCGATATAGGCTGACAATTGTAAGAAATATTTTTCTAGCTTACATTAAAATTAAGGGCAGTTGTAACTGCTCTATCCTTTGCTATGTTAATTTTAGTTATATTGAAGACTTATTATCTAAGGAACTATTAAAATGCCTTAGGCTTCGAATTTTTTCTGGATAATTGGTATTCTAAAGTAGATCAGATGCATCTTGAATTATAAATATAAACTATTTCCCTAATAAAATAAAAATTAACAATTATTTAAATTTTTAGGAAATATTAAAAAATATCGTTAAAAAAAATCGTTATTTTTTTTTAACGAATAATTGTTCACATATCTTACTGTTTCACATCTCCCAGACCCCAAACACAGCGTCAGATTAAAAGTTTACATATATATATATATATATATTATTTCATATTATTGTGGACACGATAACTGCCATAATTTTGCGCCAATCACTTTCAAATTGCTTCTTTTTTTAAATAACTCATCGCAAAATCTCGGTCGAGTACGAAATGGCCAAAATTGGACACTGGGGGTGGAAATGGGTCGGGCTTTTTCGAAAAAAAACAAAATATCGCTATAACTTTCTTATTAACTGAAATATCGAGTTGGTTTAAAGTTCCTGCTATTCTTTGGATAAGGGCCTAAAACGTATTTAAGTAAAGTTTTTTTATATCACAAACCATTAGCCCAGGGGGTGGAAAAATTGGGTATTGAAGACAAAAAAATCATACCTCCCTTAATAGGCACAGTAGTGAAATGTTTTTAAGTGGTCGTTAGTCTTCTAAACATTACAATTTTTGTCTGTATCAATTTTTGATATGGCCAACCCTTACGGCAAGGGATAACCAAAATGTTGGTGGAATTGTAAGAAGATGGGGCTTGACGTATACTAAATATGTGAAATATTTTTTCACATGCAACCATTGTCGTATTGAGTTTATTGTTTTTGTTAACTTTAAGGTGGAAATCTTTTTTATCCTCTACTTAGCACTGGTGAAATCTACCTCCGTCTTCCGGCAAGCAGAAAGGAATTTTTTATTTCGTTTAATACCTGATTAAAATCTTCCATATTTTGATATGTTTTGTTTTAAATAAAGTTTGAAATTGTTACGTTTGTGTTTAGTTTCTGTGAATTTTATTTTTGACGTTTAAATGAAAATCAAATTTTCTACAATTTTTTTTTTAATTTGATCTGTTTATTGTCCATTTCGTTTATAGACCTAGAAAAGGCTTTCGATAACGTAGACTGGAATAAAATGTTCAGCATTTTAAAAAAATTAGGGTTCAAATACAGAGATAGAAGAACAATTGCTAACATGTACAGGAACCAAACAGCAACAATAACAATTGAAGAACATAAGAAAGAAGCCCTAATAAGAAAGGGAGTCCGACAAGGATGTTCCCTATCGCCGTTACTTTTTAATCTTTACATGGAACTAGCAGTTAATGATGTTAAAGAACAATTTAGATTCGGAGTAACAGTACAAGGTGAAAAGATAAAGATGCTACGATTTGCTGATGATATAGTAATTCTAGCCGAGAGTAAAAAGGATTTAGAAGAAACAATGAACGGCATAGATGAAGTCCTACGCAAAAACTATCGCATGAAAATAAACAAGAACAAAACAAAAGTAATGAAATGTAGTAGAAATAACAAAGATGGACCACTGAATGTGAAAATAGGAGGAGAAAAGATTATGGAGGTAGAAGAATTTTGTTATTTGGGAAGTAAAATTACTAAAGATGGACGAAGCAGGAGCGATATAAAATGCCGAATAGCACAAGCTAAACGAGCCTTCAGTAAGAAATATAATTTATTTACATCAAAAATGAATTTAAATGTCAGGAAAAGATTTTTGAAAGTGTATGTTTGGAGTGTCGCTTTATATGGAAGTGAAACTTGGACAATCGGAGTATCTGAGAAGAAAAGATTAGAAGCTTTTGAAATGCGGTGCTATAGGAGAATGTTAAAAATCAGATGGGTGGATAAAGTGACAAATGAAGAGGTATTGCGGCAAATAGATGAAGAAAGTAGCATTTGGAAAAATATAGTTAAAAGAAGAAACAGACTTATAGGCCACATACTAAGGCATCCTGGAATAGTCGCTATAATATTGGAAGGACAGGTAGAAGGGAAAAATTGTGTAGGCAGGCCACGTTTGGAGTATGTAAAACAAATTGTTGGGGATGTAGGATGTAGAGGGTATACTGAAATGAAACGACTAGCACTAGATAGGGAATCTTGGAGAGCTGCATCAAACCAGTCAAATGACTGAAGACAAAAAAAAAAAAAATTGTCCATTTAACATAGTTATTTGACACCAAAGAAAATAGTTTATTTTTATTTTCCAATTCTTTTTAATTTTTCCCTGATTTCTTGAAAATTAAATTAATATAATTCTAGGCTTTTTTTTCTATTTTTTCAGATCTCATATACAGTTTTTTTTTGTATTTGTTTGATCTCCTGGACCACCGTTAGGTATTTCTGCAGAGGATAAAATGAATGATAAATGTAGCGTGTGAAAATGCTATGCGTGATCGGGATTCAAACCCGGGACCTCCGGATAAAAAAGGCTGAGACTACCACTCGCGCCACCATTGGCGCGAGTGGTAGAAGAAGTGTTTGTCCCACGAAGAAGTGTACGCTTTTGATTTAGTATCATTCGCTTATTTCCCCACTGAATCTACTGAAATTTTAGAGACTTTTTAACGAAAGTTCTAAAAATGATCTGTAAATATTTCAATCTTCGAAGATTTATAAAAACAAAATGGTGGTTTTCAAATAAAAACATCAATTCAGTTAAATCACTTTTTTATTCGTTACAAAATAGCTGGTAAAAATGATTAAAAACAGGAGTTAATTATAAGTAGATTAATTAAAAACAGTTAGATAATTAATCACATTACGAATAAATTATTAACTTGTTTTATTGAATTTGAACAGCTGTTTAACAACACATTATTTATTTTTAATCATTTTTACCAGCAATTTTGTAATGAATAAAAATGTAGTTTTATCTGAAATTGATGTTTTTATTTGAAATCCGCCATTTTATTTCTATAAATACTAGAAGATTGAAATTTTCAAAGAACATTTTTAGAACCTTCGTTAAAAGGTCTATAAAATTTTAATAGAATCTGTTAGAAAATGGGTGAATAATACTAAATAAAAAGCGTTCGCATCTTCGTGGAACACTCTGTATAACCCCTTCATTTTTGTAACAAGAATTATCGTATGAGGGTTATTTTTTCCCTGGTCCAATCGGTCGCGAAATACAAACCCCCGCAAAAATCGGATGAACCTTTGCGCATATGTGTTGCGCAGTGTCCCTCGCATGGCCTTCAATCATGCCGCGTCACTTCGTTTAGTTCTGAACACGCAGCTAGCACGTAAAAATATCTACAACAATAGCATCTCCCGCCAAGTGTGAAGTGCGTGCGGTAATTCGATTTCTTCTGGCTGAGGGATGTAACGCGGCTGAAATTCATCGACGAATAAGTAATGTGTACGGTGAAACTTCAATCAGTGATAGCAAAGTGCGATAATGGTGCAGGAATTTTAAGCAGGACGTACAGATGTTCATAATGCAGGAGGTCAGGGAAGGAAGCGAATGTAAACCGATGATCTCGTTGAGCGAGTGGATGAGGCGATTCGAGAAAATCGTCGGTTCACAATTTCTTAATTGAGCGATTCGTTTCCTGAAATTTCAAGGTCAGCTCTGTACACCATTGTGAGTTAGTGACTTCAGTACCACAAACTGCGTACGAGTTGGGTTCCCAAGATGATGTCCTACCATCACCAAACAATGAGAATGGACGCCTCCTTAACGTTTTTCCAGCGCTACCACAATGAACGAGAAGATTTTTTAAACACAATTGTCACTGGGGACGAGACGTGGGTCCATTTCGAAACTGAAGAAAAAAAGAACAATCCAAATAGTGGATGCATTCTCATTATCCCAGTAAACCAAAGAAGTTCAAGCGAACCTTCTCCAACAGAAAGTGTATGGCTACTGTGTTCTGGGACCGGAATGGAATTCTCTTGGTGGAATTCATGGAACGTGGCATGACCATAACTGCAGCCTCAAACTGCGTGACTCTTCGTAGTCTACAAAGAGTCACGCAGCCCTTTGTAGGCTACGAAGGGCAATTCAGAATAAGCGGAGAGGAATGTTGTCATCAGGGATTGTCTTTCTCCATGACAATGCTCGGCCGCACACTGGCAGCTGTAACAAAGAAGCTCCTGCAGCGTTTTTGTTGGGAAGTGTTTGATCACCCACCATACAGTCCGAACTTGGCTCCATCCGATTTTCACCTCTTTGCTCACATGAAACGCTGGCTAGGAGAACGACATTTTGGCACAGACATCGAGCTGCAGAACAGCATAGATACATAGCTGAAAACACAGGCGGCTCCGTTCTATGATGAGGGTATTGGAAAGTTGGTACCACGCTACGACAAATGTCTAAATCGGAGTGGCGACTATGTAGAGAAATAGCGTAACTATATAAGTATTTGGTACAAATAAAAAAAATTTTTTATTTTCACTGTAGTTTTAATTTCGTGACCGATCGGACCTTGAAAAAATAACCCTCATATATTTTACCAACTTTGAAGAAATCGGGGCGAAAGATTTCGCTAGCCGACACTTTCTAACGAAGCATTTCCTAATCTATTTATATGAATGTTTTCCTTCATTTTTATAACATGACCTAAAAATTTTGTAACATTCTTTGTGAATCATTCTGTACAACTAAAAATGAATATTTAGACAGAATGATTATTTTTTTTTACCCTGTAGTTACAATAGATAAAGAAAAACATCAAGCTATTTTGTAGTTTGCATTTAATATTGAATATATACAAATCAGCTTTTTGTGAATAAAAAATACCATTTATTTTTTTTAACACATTTCTTACCATTCTACCATTTATAATTTTATTTGATTATTTATTTATTTGCCTTCTTTTTTTAATTTTATCAACCGCTCTTATTCACATAAAATTTTCCCAGTTTTTCCTGTCGTAAACATCTCTGTTTCACAACACATAACCATTTATTAACTTCTATTTTTATTTAATCCCCACGAATACCACTCGATAATTCTTTTTAATCTACCTTACATCTTCTGTTCTTATTATATGGTTGGCCTATTTAAATCTTTTTATATATATATATATATATATATTTTTTTTACCATAACTTTTCCGAATAAAATCATTTATTCTTTTTCTTGCCTTTTCCAGGAACACTCGTACTTTATTTTATCATCACAATTTTCCTATTTATTCTAATTTCTTTTAAATATTTTATTTGTTCAATTCCAACGAATTTTATATCATTTTCGTACAAGGAAGTATTGTAATCGCGAAAAATTTTGCTTTTTTGAGATTTCAACGGAATTATCCATTTTCAACATCTCTGAATTCATTTTGACTATTTTTGGCATGACGTACTTGTGTGTACGTAACTCGCATAACTCAAAAACGATTAGGATATTGAAATTTTGGATTTAGGACTGTTGTAACGTTAATTGTCTACCTCCTAGTTGTGCACCTCTTCTTTTGATTGCAATCGACTGGATCAAAATTGTCCAAAAAAGATCAAAATCCAAAACATTGGAATTTTTTACTTTTTCTTAACTGCAATAATAAGCCCGCATTGAAATCTTTTCAATAATATATCATTCATTGGTTCCAGAGTTATAGCCAAATAAAATTTTAATTAAAATATTTGGATCTAACAAAGGGAAGGTACATCGGTTCGAATCAGACTTCATCTCCTTTTTTTTTTAATTTAAATATATTGATCTATTAATTATTATTAACCTATGATTCTTAAATCAGCAGAAGCGAACTTAGGTGGAACAAAGAGAACTGGTAGAAAACCTTGGATTTCAGAAGATATATTGCAGCTGATAGAAAATATAAGAATGTTCGTGATGAAGAAAGTAAAAGAAATGTAGTAGAAATAACAAAGATGAACCACTGAATGTGAAAATAGGAGGAGAAAAGATTATGGAGGTAGAAGAATTTTGTTATTTGGGAAGTAGAATTACTAAAGATGAACGAAGCAGGAGCGATATAAAATGCCGAATAGCACAGGCGAAACGAGCTTTCACTCAAAAATATACTTTGTTTACATCAAAAAATAATTTAAATGTCAGGAAAAGATTTTTGAAAGTATATGTTTGGAGCGTCGTTTTATATGAAAGTGAAACTTGGACGATCGGAGTACCTGAGAAGAAAAGATTAGAAGCTTTTGAAATGCGATGCTACAGGAGAATGTTAAAAATCAGATCAGATAGGTGAATAAAGTGACAAATAAAGTGGTGTTGTGTCAAATCGATGAAGAAAGAAGCATTTGGAAAAATAAAGTTAAAAGAAGAGACAGTCTTATAGGCCACATGTTAAGGCATCCTGGAATAGTCGCTTTAATATTGGATGGACAAGTAGAAGGAAAGAATTGTGTAGGCAGGCAACGTTTGGAATATGTAAAACAAATTTTTAGGGATGTAGGGGATATACCTAAATGAAACGACTAGCACTAGATAGGAAATCTTGGATTGCTGCATAAAACCAGTCAAATGACTGAAGAAAAAAAAAGGTCTGATTGTAAAACACTTTACAATAAATAATAATAATAATAAGAAAATAAAGAAGTTATTAACAAAATAAAATTTTATGTACTTTTCGTTTTAAAAAAAAATTTTTATTTGTAATTTAATAAGCGTACAAGAATGTAATGTGGTGTCCAAATTAGAGTCTTTATTATTATAATAGCAATTTAGGAAATGTCTCCCTTTTCGAAATAATACCCAATTTTTTTTCCTTATTTTAACGTTCTCAAACTTTATTATTTTTGTTCCTTGCATTACTATTAATATAAAAATAACATCGCCTAGGATGTTTCCTTTAAATAATTTTTCATTCAATTTTTGTTTTTTTCATTTTCTTTTTTAATATTTAATAATAGCATATTCCATTTGTTTGTGTTATGCTTACCAGGTTTCTTGTAATCTAATTTAACAATATAACACGAACATGTACAAAATGATAAAATTAAATTGTTATATAAAAAAGAGCAGTTAGAAAAAAGTTCATTAAATTCATGACATCCATACAATTTACAGTTAAACATAATTTCAACAATGAAATAAAAACTATATACAATAAAACTAAGATAGATACAAAGTCGTATATGTTTGAAATAAATAATTAAAATGTTCATAAAATAATGTACAATGTCATTTTTTAATATCATTTCTTTGTATAAATATAACAGAAAAATTAATTAAACTGAATTTTTTATTTAAAAAAAAATTTATTACAAAAGATTATTTTTTAATAATGAAACCGGTGTAAAATTAAAAGAGAAATACGAACCAATTAAATATAAAGAAATAATTTTTCAGTTATTTATATGCTCCACACATCTCAGGAACGGTCGAACTGAGAATGTACAAGACTACACTTCATTTACACTCATACATATCATCCTCATTCATCCTCTGAAGAATTATCTAAACGGTAGTTACCGGAGGCTAAACAGGAAAAAGAAAGGGAAAAGTTATTTATATGCTAGTTGATTTTTTACATATCAGCGACGCCCTAACATTACCGCGACCACCCAAGCGGTCTTTGAACTTAAAAATTTGGAGATTCTAATTTGTAATCCCGATTAGGCATACAATCAAAGAGAAAACTTTATAAGAATATAATAAAATAAATATAAAGCTTTCTGTCTTTCAAATCGGTTATAATCGGCTATAAGTACTCAAACATTTATTCCTTGTTCCGAGAGAATAGATTGTACACCACCACAGTGTACCACCATATACCACTATGGTATAGTGGTTAGCTCGTAATCGCAAATCAGCTGATTTCGATGTGTAGAGTTCCAAGGTTCAAATCCTAGTAAAAGCCGGTTACTTTTATACGGATTTGAATACTAGATCGTGGATACCGGTGTTGTTTGATAGTTGGATTTCAATTAACTTCATTTCTCAGGAGTGGTCAACCTGAAACTGACCAAGATTGCATTTCATTCACATTCTTACATATCATCCTCATTTTTCCTCTTAAGTAATCCGTTTTGGTAATCAAACGTTTTAAACATTTACGAGTAAAGAAATTGATTTTGAGTAAAATGTTATGAATAAAGTCCTCAGAGACTAAATACAAACGTATATTTTCGAAGTTTATTAAAATCTAAACATATGAAAATGTGGTAGATTTTAAAGTGGTACTAAACAAAACAAAATTTTCAATATTGGAATGGAATGGAATGCAAAGTTGGCAGGAGTCTATTACTCCCTACTTTATCGCAGAACCTGGACAGAGTCCCTTGCTGCTGGATCATTCTAATCGGGCTTGTTTTTAAAAGGGTTATTTTTTTTTTTTTTTTTTTTTTTAATCTCGGATCTAATTTTTCAAGTTTTGTCTATTATTATTTTAGTGAATTTAAGACGGATTTAATTGCATTCCAATCCGTTGTTAAACCAGCGTTATTGAACCCATTTCATGGGCCGACCGCGGAAGGCTAGGCTTATAAAGCCTGTCCTTGTTTTTAAAAGGGTTATTTTTTTTTTTTTTTTTTTTTTAATCTCGGATCTAATTTTTCAAGTTTTGTCTATTATTATTTTAGTGAATTTAAGACGGATTTAATTGCATTCCAATCCGTTGTTAAACCAGCGTTATCGAACCCATTTCATGGGCCGACCGCGGAAGGCTAGGCTTATAAATCCTGTCCTCCCGACGTAATTCCCCTTCAGACCGTCCACTGAAGTCCTCTCGGTGCTAACTCTTTAATAGGCTAGCAGGAATACGCCACAACGGGGCACTAGCTATAAGGAGGGAGCAATGCGTCCCCTTTTCCGGAGGAGTCGCAATTGCTGGGATATTTTGTCTTACTGTAAGTTTTTTTAAATTTAGACCGCGTTTTTGTTTTATGCGCGACTTACCGTGTTTGACGTCTTCAAACTATATAACTCGCGAAAACTTTTCACTCGCGACCCCGGAAACGCGTCTGACGCACTATTCCGTTTATGGCTCATGCGATATGGAGGCCCCTAAGCCTGGTTTGTCGATTTTCGGCTACCGCACCGCACCATCACGGTGGTTCGTCCAGTACGGCGTGAGGCCGCTTCCTTACAACTGTCGGAGTTGGGTCCTCTCGGCAGATGTCCCGAAGATGACTGTGTTCGGACACAGCCGCTCTCCCGAACAGTCTGCGCGCCTGCGCCACCCCCACCTCGGACACGGATTGAAATCTCGCATCAGATCGGAGAGTGGCGATTTCAATATTAAAAAAACTATTCCAGAAAATAAACAAAAAGAATTTAAACAAAGAAATGAAAAATCGGTATTTATATATTATAACAGCGCCAGTAGGGTTAGTCAGTCAGCTGTTAGATGGCGCGCGTTAAAGACTATCGCTATAGCTAGAAATAAACTTGATATCTGAATACCTTTTGTTTCTGTTTAGTCTCCGGGAATTATCGTTTAGGTATTAACTTCAGAGAATGAATGAGAATGATATGTATGAGTGTAAATGAAGTGCAGTCTTGTACTGTCTAAGTTCGACCATTCCTGAGATGTGTGGTTAATTGAAACCCAACCACCAAAGAACACCGGTATCCACGACCTAGTATTCAAATTCGTATAAATGTAACTGCCTTTACTAGGACATGAACGCTAAAACTCGCGACTTCAAAATCAGTCGATTTGGGAAGACGCGTTCACCACTAGACCAACCCGGTGGGTTGAGGGACACTCTCCTTTCTTTTCTTGTTTCGCCTCCGGGAATTACCTGAACGGTAATTCCCAGAGGCTTCATAGGATGAATGAGGATGATATGTATGAGTGTAAATGAACTGTAGTCTTGTACAGTCTCAGTTCGACTATTCCTGAGATGTGTGGTTAATTGAAACCCAACCACCAAAGAACACCGGTATCCACGACCTAGTATTCAAATTCGTATAAATGTAACTGCCTTTACTAGGACTTGAACGCTGGAAGTCTTGAATTCCAATTCAGCTGATTTGGGAAGACGCGTTCACCACTAGACCAACCCGGTGGGTTGAGGGACACTCTGCTTCTTTCTTTTCTTGTTTAGCCTCGGGGAATTACCGTACAGGTAATACTTCATAGGATGAATGAGGATGATATGTATGAATGTAAATGAAGTGTAGTCATGTACAGTCTCGGATCGACCATTCCTGAAATGTGTGGTTAATTGAAACTCGATTAATCAAATTCTCCGCATTTATAAAAAAATTTAATCAAATTTTCAGCATTTTATGAATTGAAAGAGCCAGTTAGTATATACAGAATATATTAACTGCATGGATGAACGATTGAGATACAAATAAATGGTTAGATGGTTTTCCCTTTGTACAATGTTTTTATAAAAATATTTTTATTCAGCTTTCACTATCAGTACATTCAAAATACGGTGAATTTGATTAATCGCTTCCATTTTTAGAGAATAACATATATATATATATATATATATATATATATATATATATATATATATATATATATATATTGTATATTTAACGTTAATTAGACGAGATTATCGAACTTAAGTTGTTTGGCTTAAATTTAAACTTCCTGTTTACTTCCTTATACGAAGTAAAGAAAGTATTGCGATCGCGAAAAGTTTCGGTTTTCAGATTTCAACGGAAATATCCATTTTGATCATTCCTGAATCCATTTTGACTAGTTTCGGTGTGATATCTGTACGTACATATGTATCTCGTATAACTCGAAAACGATTACCCGTAGGATGTTGAAACTTTAGATTTAGAACTGTTGTAACATCTAGTTGTGCACCTACCCGTTGATTGCATTCGACTGAACTAAAAATGTCCAAAAAATCCCAAAATCCAAAAACTTTGTTTTTTTTATTTTTTCTTAACTGCAGTAATAAGCCCTAATTGAGGGATTTTTAACAATATATCATAAGTTGTACTTATTTTCATTGGTTCCAGAGTTATAACCAAATAAAATCTTAATTAATGAAATATCTGGGTCTTACAAGGGGAAGACATCGGTTCGAATCAAACTTCATCTCTTTTTTTTAAATTTTTTTCTTAATTTAAATATATCGATTTATTAATAATTATTAACCTGTGATAATAAAAAAAGTATACGATAAATAATAATTCAATTTTTTTTTTGTCTTCAGTCATTTGACTGGTTTGATGCAGCTCTCCAAGATTCCCTATCTAGTGCTAGTCGTTTCATTTCAGTATACCCTCTACATCCTACATCCCTAACAATTTGTTTTACATATTCCAAACGTGGCCTGCCTACACAATTTTTCCCTTCTACCTGTCCTTCCAATATTAAAGCGACTATTCCAGGATGCCTTAGTATGTGGCCTATAAGTCTGTCTCTTCTTTTAACTATATTTTTCCAAATGCTTCTTTCTTCATCTATTTGCCGCAATACCTCTTCATTTGTCACTTTATCTACCCATCTGATTTTTAACATTCTCCTATAGCACCAGATTTCAAAAAATTCTAATCTTTTCTTCTCAGATACTCCGATCGTCCAAGTTTCACTTCCATATAAAGCAACACTCCAAACATACACTTTCAAAAATCTTTTCCTGACATTTAAATTCATTTTTGATGTAAACAAATTATATTTCTTACTGAAGGCTCGTTTAGCTTGTGCTATTCGGCATTTTATATCGCTCCTGCTTCGTCCATCTTTAGTAATTTTACTTCCCAAATAACAAAATTCTTCTACCTGCATAATCTTTTCTCCTCCTATTTTCACATTCAGCGGTCCATCTTTGTTATTTCTACTACATTTCATTACTTTTGTTTTGTTCTTGTTTATTTTCATGCGATAGTTTTTGCGTAGGACTTCATCTATGCCGTTCATTGTTTCTTCTAAATCCTTTTTACTCTCGGCTAGAATTACTATATCATCAGCAAATCGTAGCATCTTTATCTTTTCACCTTGTACTGTTACTCCGAATCTAAATTGTTCTTTAACATCATTAACTGCTAGTTCCATGTAAAGATTAAAAAGTAACGGCGATAGGGAACATCCTTGTCGGACTCCCTTTCTTATTAGGGCTTCTTTCTTATGTTCTTAAATTGTTATTGTTGCTGTTTGGTTCCTGTACATGTTAGCAATTGTTCTTCTATCTCTGTATTTGAACCCTAATTTTTTTAAAATGCTGATCATTTTATTCCAGTCTACGTTATCGAAAACCTTTTCTAGGTCTATAAACGCCAAGTATGTTGGTTTGTTTTTCTTTAATCTTCCTTCTACTATTAATCTGAGGCCTAAAATTGCTTCCCTTGTCCCTATACTTTTCCTGAAACCAAATTGGTCTTCTCCTAACACTTCTTCCACTCTCCTCTCAATTCAATAATAACTATTAAAAAAAAAGAAAAAATATCAGAAGTTATTAGTGAAATAAATTTTTTTTGTGTATGCGTATAAATGTGTATACGTAATTTAATACGCGTACAAGGGATTCACGTGGTGTCCACATTCTATTTTTTTCGACGGTTTCTAGTAATCTTGGAGATTGGTTTTTTGGTGATTTTTTTTTTTTAAATTTCTAATTATCGTTTCGATCTCTACCAGAGCTGATCTGTGTTTGTCGAAATATTCCGAGGAAGGTCCGAATAAAGGAAATATTTTGGTCTTTCACCAACGTATTTTTAATGTGACGATATTCACCGGAGAATATTGGCATTCTCTAATTTTGGTCTCTCCCGGTAACATATATATACAGGGTGATTCAGGAGGATAGGGTAATACTTTGACAACTCATTCTAGAGGGTAAAAATAAGAAAAAAGTTCATATAAACATAAGTCTGAAAACGCTTCATTAGCGGATGAAAGATTTCGCCTGCTTATGGTTTTTGAGCTGGGAAATCGAAAAAAATAGGTCCCAGAACTGTATCTCTCTTAGTTTCTAAGATATCCGATGTAAAACGCCAAAAATAGGGTCAAAAAACACATTTTTTTATGTTTGACGTACAATAACGTTGTTAAATTGGCAATAAATCATAAATTTTTTAAACATAAATCGTAGAGAATTTCATTATAAGAAGATTTATGTAAATAATGTCAACAGAAAACAAATAAAATTTTAAACATGTCGACTTTTATTAACAACAAAACAGATTAATTTTTAACAGATTGAAAAAACTTTTTCGTTACGTACAGTAGAAAATAACTGTAGGAAGAAAGAATAATTACTGTTTTTTTTTTTTTTATGATAATGATAAAATTCTGCGTACAAGTAGTATTTCAGTTGCAATTAATCGTGTGGTCGTTGCCGGACTACGTTGAACCATCTGTAGAATGTTTTCACCTTCATCAGCATGATTTGCTTGTCGTTCAGATGAAATATGGGAAGTGTACCATATTCACTAAGATTATTAAAAATGCTAATAAATACTTCACGATTTGGTACAACATGACCTGGATACCTATGTCGATATTCCGCTGCCGCAGCACTTCCATTCCAAAATCCATAGATGAAAATCACGTTGGCATGTTCGGCATTAGTGAAGATACGCGGCATTTTTCAAAACAAAACTAAACAGAATTTCACTTTTTTTAACACACTTGATTTTTATGCACCATAAAATGAATACAAAATTACATTTCATAACAGTTTTTTGAATTTTTTACGATAACAATTCGACGTAATACTGCAAACACGATTGATCAGCGAAAGGTTATTTAACACATTACCACAATTACCTGACAACAGAGTAGTATTTAAACAAATTGTGATGAAAAAAATCAGTGTTGCCAACTTGTTTTCCGTAGGTCTAAAATTATTGTACCTACCAGACACATCTGTTTTCTTTTTTTGTAACATTTTCTTCTAAGTTTTCATCTGTTTTGTTGTTAATAAGAGTCGACATGTTTAAAATTTTATTAGTTTTCTGTTGAAATTATTCACATCAATCTTCTTATAATGAAATTCTCTACGATTTATGTTTAAAACATGTATGATTTATTGCCAATTTAACAACGTTATTATACGTCAAACATAAAAAAAAATGTGTTTTTTGACCCTATTTTTGGCGTTTTACATGGGATATCTTAGAAAGTAAGAGAGATATAATTCTGGGACCTTTTTTTTCGATTTCCCAGCTCAAAAACCATAAGCAGGCGAAATCTTTCATCCTGTATAACTCGCTAACGAAGCGTTTTCGGATCTAAGTTTATTTGAACTTTTTTCTTATTTTTACCCTCTAGAATGAGTTGTCAAAGTATTGCCTTATTCTCCTGAATCATTCTGTATATATCATTAAGGCAATCATAAACATAGAAAAATTTTAATATTTTTAAATTTATTAAAAAAAAAAAACACACACCAAATTTATCTAGAATTGCAAGAATTATTTGGTAAAATTCAATATCAGAATTTTAATAATAAAAAAAAAATTATATAATGTTAATGAAAAAAGTATTTTTTTAAAAATGAGTTAAAAAATAAAATAAAATTATTTTCATAAATTACGTCATCTTTTATACAGTTAGAAGAATTGAAACTAATTTATGGAGTTCTTTTGTATGCAATTCTGAATGTTTATATATCATTCGTTGGCATTTTATATATATATATATATATATATATATATATATAATAAAATGATGAAATAAACTTTTTTTCTCTTTTTTTGTTATAGATGGACATTGCAATTTTGTTATAGAATTCATGTAAATGTAACTCTGTTGTTAGGGTCCAGAATCCAGATTTATACTTTTGTTAAGGATTCTCATAAATCTCTACCGATCTCCAGCCTACTGCTACGTTTTTTTTTCCTCATGTGAAAGGATAAACATTCCCAATGGTGCTAACCTCACCTTTATTGTAATACTATAGGTTTTTATATATATATATAGGCGATACATCTTTTATGTGACGTGAAATAGAAAAAAAAAATCTAAGGAAAACACATTGTGTCATTAATAAAAGAGTTGAATGTAGATAAAAAAAAAAAATCCGGTATTCCGGTTGCAAAAAAGGATTAAATTTTACAATAATTTATGATACTTTTTTTGGTAATATAAAAAAAAGTTAACATTAATTATATAAATACTGACAGAAATAAAAAGTATAATTTTAATACTGGCAAGTTTTAAAATAATTTTTTTTTTTAAACTAGATTTAAATAATAATGTTTTTGTTTCTTAATATTATTTTCCCACACTAGCTAACGCTGTAGTAAAGCAATAGCTCTACAAGGGAAAGTATTGTAATCGGTAAAATATGTAATATGCAGTTATCACCGGATCATGACGTTTTGACACCTAACGAATCCAAAAACCGGATGGAAATTTTCCGGATGTTCGTATGTACGTGTGTGTGTGTGTTCAGGTTTTCACTTCTTATATTTCCAGAACTACTGGACCGATTTTGAGAAAACTTGATCACATTACTTCCAAATATGTAGCATTAATGTCATTAAATTTTCAACTTGAAAAGTCAAGGGGAATGAAGCTGGGGTGATATCACCCCAGTATCCCGACATTTCGCCTAATTAAAGTAATAATATTTTTTCTTAGGCACATTTGTTAACAATTAAAAGATTATAATATTTGCAAAAAATCGCATACTCAATCCAAAAAATTATCTAAATAAATAAACGGCTAAGGGGGTATACAGCGTCAATAATACCACCTCTCACCACAAGAAGCACTATTTTGGAATATTTTCGGGCGAAGCTTCATTGTGCAGCTAATATATATAAATATATACACACGCACGCACACACGCGCGCACACACACACACACGTGTGTGTGTGTGTGTGCGTGATCTCACGCGCAAACACACATAATACACGCACACGCACACACACGTGTGTGTGTGTGTGTGCGTGTGCGTGCTCGAGTTCGCGAGCGCATCTGTAAATACGTGTGCATGTGTGAGCGTGTATGCGTGCGTGTATCTCTCTCTCTCTCTCTCTCTCTCTCTCTCTCTCTCTCTCTCTCTTTCTCTCTGTCTCTCTCTTCTGTTTTTAGGCTCCGGAACCACAGTAAGATGATATTTGTGAATGTAAATGAAGTGCTCTCTCTCTCTCTCTCTCTCTCTTCTCTCTTCACTCTCTCTCTCTCTCTCTCTCTCTCTCTCTCTCTCTCTCTCTCTCTCTCTCTGTCTCTCTCTTCTGTTTTTAGGCTCCGGAACTACAGTAAGATGATATGTGTGAATGTAAATGAAGTGCTCTCTCTCTCTCTCTCTCTCGCTCTCTCTCTCTCTCGCTCTCTCACTCTCTCTCTCTCTCTTTCGCTCTCTGTCTCTCTCTACTGTTTTTAGGCTCCGGAACCACAGTAAGATGATATTGATGAATGTAAATGAAGTGTAGTCTTGTATAGTCTCAGGTCGACCATTCCTGAGAAGTGTAGTTAAGGGAGTAGAGTACAACAAAGTTTTTTTTTTACTTTCTTTATATTTTCAGAGTTATTCCTTTAATTTGGTATATAAAATGTTCCGATATGTTAATTAGAAATATTTTGTTTAGAATTTTCAATATATCATTGCAAGAATTTTGGGAATTTTTTTTTTTTGCTTTTGACGGTTTTGATTATAGCTACCGTGCTTTTTCTCCTCTTAAATTATCACGCTATCTTACAGCATTATTATACATCGATATATCGATAAGAATCAATATATTGCTAAACGATACTATTGTGTGTGTGATACTACTATGTGTGTGTGTGTGTGTGTGTGTGTGTGTGTGTGTGCGGGGGAGTATGTGAGTGTATCACGTTTGAATTTTTCTTGTTAATTTTTGTAAACAAATTTAACTAGTTGTGTTTTTTTACCACAGACGTTCATTTAATATTTCTTATTAGAAAATCTATTAAAAAAGCTTTTACTTCTTTTTCCATAATCATAAATTTTTTAGATAATTTTTTTTAATACTAAGATGAATAAAAAGAAATGGTTATGTATTTCTGTAAACTTACTATATTTTCTTTATTACTTTTGTATTTTTAAACTTTAATAAGTTTATTTATTAATAATTTCTTTAACTCTCCATCAACAAAAAAAAATCGATATGATTACATTTTGTTTCTTCTTTACTAATCTCAAATTTATTATACCTTATGTACCATTGTTAATTTTAATTTCGATCAATAATAGATATAAAATGTTTCCATATTCTATTAATAATATGTATGTAGTTTATTGTAAATACGAGTGATATCTCTAAAGTTAAGACCGCTGAGAAATTTCTTTCCTTAAGTTTGGCAAACCTGTGTTGTTCATGGCCACGTTAATAATGTACACATTACGTTGTTGTCTGAAAGTTATCGCGCTGCAGTATCTTTAATTACGTGCAAGTTATTACGTTGTAAAATGAATAAGAAAATCGATGTTGCCGCAGAATGTGAAATACGTGGAGTCATACGTTTTTTAAACCATCAAAACCTTAAGCCGGCTGAAATTCATACGCAGTTGGTTCCTGTGTACAGTGAAAATGTAATGAATGAAAGAAAAGTCTGAAAATGGTGTGAAATATTTATAAATAACAGGATTAATGTGCGCAATGAAGAACGTTCGGGAAGACCCTCGATAATCACCGAGGACTTGTTGAAACATGTCGATGATGAAATCAGAAAAGATCGTCGCACCACGATTTCCGACTTGGCCCTTCTTTTTCCTCATTTTTCAAGAGCTATTATAGATCGCATTTTTCATAACCGTTTAGGTTTCAGAAAGGTTTGTGCACTTTGGGTGCCCCAGGTCTTAACGGAACATCATAAAAAAATCCGAATGGGATCTCCTTTGGAATTTTTAATGAGCTACACAGAAAAAGGCGATGAGTTCCTTAATTTAATCGTTAACGGCGATGAAACATGGATTTCGTATTACATCCCACAGAGAAAACGGCAGTCAAGTGAATGGTGTCGTCTTCAATCACCAACTAGACCAACAAAGGTCAAGGCACAGCCATTTGGATGCAAACTGATGGCCGCATTCTTTTAGGATCGGTTTGGCATGCTACTGATTGATACCTCGTGGAACGACTATAAATGCAGAAGGCTACTGCAAAACTCTACGTAAGTTACGACGCGCCATTCAAAATCGGTGACGTCAGCGGCTGACCGACGGCGTCATCCTGCTGTACGATAATGCACGTCCACATTTTGCGGGTCCGACACTTGATTTACTGAGAACATTTAGACGGGAAATTTTTGATCCCCCACCGTATAGTCTGGCCTTAGCTTCTTCTGATTATCATTTGTTTGGGAAATTGAAAGAATTTTTGAGCGGTATGCAATTCGCGGGTGACGATGAATTAAAATTGCTGTTAATCAGTAGCTAAATGGATTGGCGGCAGAAGAATACTACGAGGGTATACTGAAGCTGGTATACCGCTACAATGTCTTAAATGACGGGGCAATTTTATAGAGAAGTAGTTTAAGAGGAATAAAAGATATTTATAAAGTTTTCAGAATAATTTCTTTTACAATGAATCGGTCTTTACTTTAGAGACAACCCTTGCTTGTAGGACTTGGTCCTGCTTTATAAAACATTTAGTATGACAAAACTATTTACTATGATAAAATTTTTTTTTTTTTTTTTGTCTTCAGTCATTTGACTGGTTTGATGCAGCTCTCCAAGATTCCCTATCTAGTGCTAGTCGTTTCATTTCAGTATACCCTCTACATCCTACATCCCCAACAATTTGTTTTACATACTCCAAACGTGGCCTGCCTACACAATTTTTCCCTTTTACCTGTCCTTCCAATATTAAAGCGACTATTCCAGGATGCCTTAGTATGTGACCTATAAGTCTGTCTCTTCTTTTAACTATATTTTTCCAAATGCTTCTTTCTTCATCTATTTGCCGCAATACCTCTTCATTTGTCACTTTATCCACCCATCTGATTTTTAACATTCTCCTATAGCACCGCATTTCAAAAGCTTCTAATCTTTTCTTCTCAGATACTCCGATTGTCCAAGTTTCACTTCCATATAAAGCGACACTCCAAACATACACTTTCAAAAATCTTTTCCTGACATTTAAATTAATTTTTGATGTAAACAAATTATATTTCTTACTGAAGGCTCGTTTAGCTTGTGCTATTCGGCATTTTATATCGCTCCTGCTTCGTCCATCTTTAGTAATTTTATTTCCCAAATAACAAAATTCTTCTACCTCCATAATCTTTTCTCCTCCTATTTTCAAATTCAGTGGTCCATCTTTGTTATTTCTACTACATTTCATTACTTTTGTTTTGTTCTTGTTTATTTTCATGCGATAGTTCTTGCGTAGGACTTCATCTATGCCGTTCATTGTTTCTTCTAAATCCTTTTTACTCTCGGCTAGAATTACTATATCATCAGCAAATCGTAGCATCTTTATCTTTTCACCTTGTACTGTTACTCCGAATCTAAATTGTTCTTTAACATCATTAACTGCTAGTTCCATGTAAAGATTAAAAAGTAACGGAGACAGGGAACATCCTTGTCGGACTCCCTTTCTTATTACGGCTTCTTTCTTATGTTCTTCAATTGTTACTGTTGCTGTTTGGTTCCTGTACATGCTAGCAATTGTTCTTCTATCTCTGTATTTGAACCCTAATTTTTTTTAAATGCTGAACATTTTATTCCAGTCTACGTTATCGAACGCCTTTTCTAGGTCTATAAACGCCAAGTATGTTGGTTTGTTTTTCTTTAATCTTCCTTCTACTATTAATCTGAGGCCTAAAATTGCTTCCCTTGTCCCTATACTTTTCCTGAAACCAAATTGGTCTTCTCCTAACACTTCTTCCACTCTCCTCTCAATTCTTCTGTATAAAATTCTAGTTAAGATTTTTGATGCATGACTAGTTAAACTAATTGTTCTGTATTCTTCACATTTATCTGCCCCTGCTTTCTTTGGTATCATAACTATAACACTTTTTTTGAAATCTGATGGAAATTCCCCATTTTCATAAATATTACACACCAGTTTGTATAATCTATCAATCGCTTCCTCACCTGCACTGCGCAGTAATTCTACAGGTATTCCGTCTATTCCAGGAGCCTTTCTGCCATTTAAATCTTTTAATGCTCTCTTAAATTCAGATCTCAGTATTGTTTCTCCCATTTCATCCTCCTCAACTTCCTCTTCTTCCTCTATAACACCATTTTCTAATTCATTTCCTCCGTATAACTCTTCAATATATTCCACCCATCTATCGACTTTACCTTTCGTATTATATAGTGGTGTACCATCTTTGTTTAACACATTATTAGATTTTAATTTATGTACCCCAAAATTTTCCTTAACTTTCCTGTATGCTCCGTCTATTTTACCAATGTTCATTTCTCTTTCCACTTCTGAACACTTTTCTTTAATCCACTCTTCTTTCACCAGTTTGCACTTCCTGTTTATAGCATTTCTTAATTTCCGATAGTTCCTTTTACTTTTACTGTATGATAAAAATCTACTCATAAAAATTTAAAGGCTAGTTATGAACATGTGCAAAGGACCTATCTATGGGTATATAATCCTATGATTATGATTTTTATAACTTACCTAACAAACAGTTTAAGTTATATTTAAGCTATTTTAATACTTTTACTCAATGCCATATGGGATTTATGTACAATGATTTAAAGTATTTACTAACTTTTTCTTGTTTTAATTTTTTAGTCAAGTCGTATTTTTGTAATATTAGCTTCTAATTTAATTCGTTTTAATTTAAGTTTTAATCATTAAAGATTATGGGAACGCGCTGAAATTTAGTAATTTTTGAAATTAAATTTTGTGATTAAATGACAACGTGTTGTTACACGCTTGGTGGTCTCTCTTTCATTCATTTCTCTTTATTTATCTCTCTTTATCTTAGACTGTATTCATTAAGTTTCTTAGTTATCTCATTTTCGCTTAATGAACAAAATTTTCTATTACAGTAAATTTTACTTTTTATAGCTCGTTAAACTTCTATGTTTTTTTAATTTTTGTAACAAAATTTATATTTTTACTGCACAGGACATAACAGTAAAAATGGGTTTTTTATTACAAAATAAACACGTTTTTATATAGAATTTCGAATTGCTCCCTCCATGAAATCCTGGGGTGCACTGTTCCCGTACAAAGAAATAGATACTTTTTAGATAATAACTTACTATAAATTGTATTTTATTATATTTAACAGTTGAAAAGTTAATTAATGATTTTCAAACTTTATTAGCACACTGTATATTTTATTATTTAATTCATAGCCTACTTATTTACTAATTTATGCCACTTATTAATTAATCATTACTTTATAGTGGTACCATTTCCATCATGATTTCAAAGATTTTCAGTTTTAATATCTTTTTCACACATTAATAATTTTTATAGCTCATTTACTTTAATTATATACCTGAAAAAGTTGTAGAACTTTCCCGTCATGCGACTAAAACCGTGTTCCGGGTACAACTGTGAGTTGTTTCCGATGCACGGCTTACTCACACACACACACACACACACACACACACACACACACACACACACACACACACACACACACACACACACACACACACACACACACACACACACACACACACACACACACACACACACACACACACACACACACACACACACACACACATACACACACACACACACACAGACACACACACACACACACACACACACACAAAACTTAATTTATAATATTTATCATTTTATTTAAATATAATATTTTTCTTTTATTTAATTCAGTAATTCTATCAAATGTGCGAGCGAATACCCTATTTAATTCGCACGGGCGTGGTGGTACTAGCGGTAGCAATCAGCACTAACTAAACCAATGTAATTTCACAACGTACAGAGAACAAATCTTGCTTGTACCAAATACAAATGGCTTAACGTACCAAATATCAAATCAACCGGGATAATCGAATTCGAGACTCAACCAGATCGCGTTGCTTTTTTACTTTTTAAATATTATTTAATTCTACCATCCACCTAGACGTCATAACATAGCAGTAGTTTACAGCATTTTTTTTTTTTTTTTTTTTTTTTTGGTGGGATGTAAATGCAATTTTATAAAACAAA
This sequence comes from Lycorma delicatula, assembly GCF_047948215.1. Taxonomy (NCBI): domain Eukaryota; kingdom Metazoa; phylum Arthropoda; class Insecta; order Hemiptera; family Fulgoridae; genus Lycorma; species Lycorma delicatula. The sequence continues at coordinate 31,275,726 of NC_134467.1, forward strand.
AACCTTTTTGCAAATATTGTTATTTTTTAATTGTTAACAAATGTGCATGAGAAAAATATGATCTTTTTTTCTGGTTGATTGAGACCAAGCCACCAAAGAACACCCGTATCCACGATTTAATTTTTAAATCCTTAAAAAATAATTGCCTTTACTAGGATTTGAACCTTAGAACTGTCGACTTTGAAATCGGCTGATTTGTGATGGGTGATGATAAGTTTACCGCTAGACTAACCCGGTGGATTCTATAGGTTCATCTGCCTTTCATCAACTGATCCCATCTCTCCTGCCACACCTACTGAAAAGCAATTCCTCCTTATCTGCCTTGCTCAGTTTTATTCACATCTCTTCCCTTTTCCGAACAAGGAGATTCCGGAGCACAAGTCTGTCTATTATGCTGCAGCATTCCCGGAGATGATTCTGTACCCATAGGGTATCCGAAGGGAGACTATTGTTCCCTAAAAAGAGGGACAGGAAGAAAATTTAACGAAGCCATACCGTAAAAATGAGAAAGGTATAAAAAAAGAGAAAAGAAACTAGAAAGAAATGATATTTTATGGTCATGTTGACCTTTTGGCATAAAATTAAAATAAAATAGTATAATATTTTTTTTATATAACTAGATTGTTTTTTTAAATATTAAATATTTTTTTAAATTTATTTCAGATGTCGATGCCAACTAATATGGTTGCTTGCGTTGTATTAGTCGTGCTGCTTCATTATTTTCATCTCACAAATTTTTTCTGGATGTTTGTGGAAGGTAAGATATTTTTCCAAACTGTTTATTATTAGTACATTAGTTACATTACCGCGAATATAGCTTTCTCTCTCACTCTCTCTCTCTCTCTTCTGTTTTTAGGCTCCGGAACCACAGTAAGATGATATGTGTGAATGTAAATGAAGTGCTCTCTGTCTCTCTCTCTCTCTCTCTCTCTCTCTCTCTCTCTCTCTCTCTCTTTCTCTCTGTCTCTCTCTTCTGTTTTTAGGCTCCCGAACCACAGTAAGATGATATGTGTGAATGTAAATGAAGTGCTCTCTCTCTCTCTCTCTCACTGTCTCTCTCTCTCTTTCTCTGTCTCTCGCTCTCTCTCTCTCTCTCTGTCTCTCTCTCTCTCTCTCTCTCTCTCTCTCTCTGTCTCTCTCTTCTGTTTTTAGGCTCCGGAACCACAGTAAGATGATATGTGTGAATGTAAATGAAGTGCTCTCTCTCTCACTCTCTCTCTCACTGTCTCTCTCTCTCTCTCTGTCTCTCTCTCTCTCTCTCTCTCTCTCTCTCTCTCTCTCTCTCTCTCTCTCTCTCTCTCTCTCTCTCTCTCTCTCTCTCTCTCTGTCTCTCTCTACTGTTTTTAGGCTCCGGAACCACAGTAAGATGATATTGATGAATGTAAATGAAGTGTAGTCTTGTATAGTCTCAGGTCGACCATTCCTGAGAAGTGTAGTTAAGGGAGTAGAGTACAACAAAGTTTTTTTTTTACTTTCTTTATATTTTCAGAGTTATTCCTTTAATTTGGTATATAAAATGTTCCGATATGTTAATTAGAAATATTTTGTTTAGAATTTTCAATATATCATTGCAAGAATTTTGGGAATTTTTTTTTTTTTTGCTTTTAACGTTTTTGATTATAGCTACCGTGCTTTTTCTCCTCTTAAATTATCACGCTATCTTTCAGCATTATTATACATCGATATATCGATAAGAATCAATATATTGCTAAACGATACTATTATTATCGACATTTTATACAATAACAATGTCAATGTATAATTATATACTAATGTATTATGATTTGATAATTGTGTTTTTGTGTTAGTAAACAGTGTTTACAGTTTTTATTTTTAACTATTAATAATGCGTAGGTTGCAGAAAATATTTAAGAAACATGATAATGTAGGTAACAATAGAATTATGTACCAAATCCGTGATATAGGTAATGAAATATTATCTAAACGTTCGTAATAGTAGTGTTTCTAGTAGTAAAATAAAAAACCAACCGGTTTGTTTTTAGTGATGAACGCGTCCTCCCAAATCAGCTGATTTGGAAGTCGAGGGTTCGATTCCTGGTAAAGGCAGACTTTTTATACGGATTTAAATACTAGATCGTGGATACTGATGTTTCAATTAATCACACATCTCAGAAATGGTCGCGAACTGAGACTGTACAAGACTACACTTCTTTTACACTCATACATATCATCCTCTGAAGTAATATCTGAACGGTAATTCCCGGAGGTTAAACAGAAGAAAGAAAAAAAGTAGTAAAATAATAAGTAACACAAATATATATACCGGGAATTTCATTCATATTCTAAGTATTTAATTGTAAGTATAGAATTCTCCCGTTAAGCCCAAGAGTGGTAGAAACTGCGGGGGGGGAGGTGTGGCGACCAGTACTTAACTAGGCGGGTGTCTTCTATTACGGGATTGGGATGTAGGTGTAGAATTACTAAATAAGTATATGCTTCTAAAATGAGCCGTATGTCGAAGTTGTGGAAAACATTTCGGTTTCCTTGACAAAAAACATCGGATTGGCTTCTAAACTTTCTTTTTTTTTGTGGTAATTGTACAGAAAAAAAAATCTCTATTATTCTTCTCCACTATTTCGATTAAAACTAATAAAAATAAAACATAGAATTTCTTCGATGTAAATATTAGGCTTCGTGCTTTCGCTAAAGGAAACCGTTCCGGTGAATTACTTTGTAGCATACTAAGTGTTATAAAACCACCTGTTAGATTTTCAACATATATTGTAGCTTGTTAATGTGATCGCTAATGCTAGAAAAAAGGTTTCTTTGAATACGATGAAATCAACAGTTGAAAAAGTAATTATTGATAATGATTGTAGTCATGATATATGTTTGACAATAAAAGGCTCGTGACTTTTATTCTATTACGGGATTGGGATGTAGGTGTAGAATTACTAAATACGTATATGCTTCTAAAATGAGTCGTATGTCGAAGTTGTGGAAAACATTTCGGTTTCCTTGACAAAAAACATCGGATTGGCTTCGAGAGGCCACGCTTCTTTAAGAATAAGAAGAAGAGAGGCGACGCTTCTTTAAACGGTGTCATTACTGTCCCTAACAAGACAGGGTAAGGTAATCGATTATGTATTAATTTTTGTCGATACTTGTGAAGCACTTTAGGTGATACTGCAGTTTGAAAAAATAGTGTTCTCTAAAAATGATAGATTCCTGACTTATTTTATATGCTGATAACGAATATGTTATAATATTTATGATTTTATTGATTTTGATGAAAAGGTTTTTTATGTTAAAAATTTTTTTATGTATTTTTATTTTACTATGCTAAATTTTAGGCTTATTCTAGTTGAAAAAAAAATTTGAGAAGAAAGATATTTGTGATTTTACTGATTTTAAATTAATCAGACTTAACCTAGGCTCGCTTCGCTTGCTAACTTCGACTAATTAACAGTAATGTTTTGATTATTTAAATAATTCCAATAAACCCATCGGGTCGGTCTAGTGGTGAACGCGTCTTCCCAAATCAGCTTATTTGGACGTAAAATGTTCCAGCGTTCAAGTCCTAGTTATTTTTAAACGGATTTGAATACTAGATCGTGGATACCGGTGTTCTTTGGTGGTTGGGTTTCAATTAATCACACATCTCAGGAATGGTCGAACTGAGATTGTACAAGAAAGACACTTCATTCACACTCATACATATCATCCTCATTCATCCTCTGAAGTATTATCTAAACGGTAGTTACCGGAGGCTAAACAGGAAAAAAAAGAAATAATTGTAATAATTACTGAATTTATTTTCTTTTATTTTTGGTTTCGGAGTGTCGGACGAAATACATTTTCGGGCGAAATGTCGGACCCGTTAAAAGGTTCCGCAAGATATTATTAAATTGTGAGTGTGTATACGCCCTGATATTTTTTTTTTAATATATATATATATATTTACCTCTGGATCCTCCGTTAGGCAATCTTCAGAGGATGAGATGAATGATTTGTAGCGTGTGTGAAAATGCCATGGCTGACCGGGATTCGAACCTGGGATCTCTGGATGAAAGGCCGAGACGCTACCATTCATGCCACGGAGGCCGGCTAGAATTTATTATTTAAATATTCGATACATTGCTGTGTTAATTAGTCAAGGTTAGCGTAAGTTAAGTTTGATTAAATTATATCTATATATTTTTTTTTTTTTTTTTTTGAGGACACATTGGACCACTTTAGTCATCCACATTTCAGTTCCTCTTGAATTTTTGTAATCGTCTGGCCTTTCGACTTTTCCAGTATTTCTTCATTCTATTGGATCATAGCTTTCTGATCTCGTCTGTGACCTTCACTTTGTTATGCCTTTCTAATATTTTAACGTTGAATCTATTGTTTTGAAGTGCGTAGTTAATTTTCATTTTATCACAGGCGGCCTCAACCCTCAAGACAATTTCTGGAAGATCTCTTTGGAATTCTCCACAGGTTTTTTTTTGTTAATATTCCTTGTGACCAGTCGTTTTAGAATTCGGTTGTCAGGCATTCTTAAAACGTAAAGATTGGTTTGTCTGGCATTTCTCCCGCCACCACTCCATTTGGATGCCCTAAAACATACGACCAAATTTCTGTACAGACATTTGATTCTTAATACGTAGAAAAAGTTTGAAATCCTTCGTTTTTTCATTGTACTGAGAATCGGGTCGACTTCTTTGTTGACTGTTTCAATTGTGACAATTTCCCAAATTCCATCCTTTTGAAAATTTTTATTTAAACAAGTTCTGGTAATTCGCCTTTCTGTTTTAAGTATCTGTTCTGTTTTACTTTCATTCTTAATCTGAAAGATAGTCTCACAAGCATGAAGCGCCAAATTATATTTATAAAATAAAGAAATATAAATGGTTATAAAAATGATAATGTAATCATTATATCAGTTGATATTAATAGCCCAAACATTTGCAATTTATTGGTCGACAGCCAAGCCTGGTGACCAACGGACTTAAGACACTGCGGTACCACCTAAATTATACAAGTGCCCTTTTCTCTAATTACTGTAGATATAAGGAAAAGTATAAAAATATTTACACTTAAAATTGTGTGGCTAATTACTGTGGTACTTATGGAGGTATGGAAGTTCAAGGAATAACATTTTTTTTATCGCTCTGTTAGAAAATCTAACATTTGTTATATTCACTATTTTCGGCATGGAGACGCAAAAGTCTTTAAACACAAAAGTGCTATATCAAATTAAAATTTTTATGGACATAATTGCCCTATTACTAAACTTAAATGTATGGGACACGTTCAAAAAAAGGAAGGAAATAGAAAAGGTGGCAAATAGAAAAAGTATCTCTACTTTAAAATGTGTTTTTAAAAAAATTTGATTTTTTACTATTTATGCCCCTTTTTCTCAATATCTATAAAAGCTATGGATTTGAAATTTTTTGGACAGTTTCATGGATGTATACTTTACAATTATACGTATAATATACGGATTTAAAAATTTTTACGTAAATACAAAAATTAAAAATAATTATACGGCTAAAAATATTCACCCTCAAAAAAAACTTTTACTTTTATGAAAAGGGAAATTTTCAAAAACACCTCCACTTAAATAGAAATTTTTAATTTTCAGATTAAAATCTCCTTAATTTTTAAGAAAAATCTGATGTAGACACCACACGACTTTCTTGTACGCCTATTAAATTACATATACACATTTTTAAAGTACATAAAATTTTATTTCATTAATAACTTCTGATATTTTTTTTATTGTTATTAATGAATTATTATTTGTCGTAAATTTTTTTACAATCAGAAGTTAATAATTATTAATAAATCAATATATTTAAATTTTAAAAAAAATATGAAGTCTGATTTGAACTGATATGCCTTCCCCTTGTAAGAACCAAATATTTTATTAATTAAAGTTTTATTTGGCTATAACTCTAGAACTAATAAAAATAAGTACCACTTGTGTGATAGATTGTTGAAAAGCTGTCAATTAGAGTTTACTACTGAAAAAAGGGGGCTAAATTAGTGTTTACAGTAATGAAAAAATACAAAATGCAATATTTTTTTTTGGATTTTGGGCTTTTTGAACACGTTTGGTCCAATTTTGTGCTAAAATTATTAGATCGATTATTTTCAAAAATGTATTATTTAATTTGATACTAATTTACAATACTAAAATTAACAATTAATTAAAAAAATTATTATTTAATCGAATTGAACCTAAATTTGACATGAAAACAGACTTAAAATTACAACAATTTTCTGTTATCACTAGGCCTTTTTGTTAACCAATTTTAAAAAATAAAATGTCATTTAATTCAAAATAAAAGGCTTAATATTTAAGTAATTGATATAAATTTTGATAAAACTAATATTTATGGAGTTATAACGGATTTAAAAATAAACATGTCCGCCATTTTGCAATTTACCAAGGTATTTAATTCCTGATTTTTTGCTAATTTTAAAACTTTATTACCAAGAAGCTTACAAAATATTAATGTGATTCGTCTATCCAAACTTGAGATATAAATTTTTATATAAAAATAACAAAATGGCGTAGAGTGGGAGAACGAAAAAGAAATTGCCATTTTTCCTAAAGATATTTGTTGTTTAGTATTTATATTTTAATTCTTCGACCTTCATTGTTCTGATTTTTATGTACTGTTTCCATTTACTATTAAAAAAACTCAATAAAAATGTTAAAAAAAGAAATTTTTTATCTGAATAATCTTTTATAAGCAACATTTTTTTATCAAAGAAGTTCTCTCCTGACTTCAGTTTAGTCTTCTTTTTAAGTTATCTCTTTTATTCTCTTTGTAAATTTCTGAATTTATAATTTCATCCCCTGAGTAAGAAAATACTATATCTGTGTTGTTATGTTACGTTCTTTTGTATGAATATATAATACTTAATTTTCTTCCTTTCTTTTTCTTTGTTTTACTATTTTCTACTTTCAAATTTGATCGTTCTCTCTTACTCTCTCTCTCTCTCTCTCTCTTTATAAATCCAAACCATTTACAATCTCTTTTAACTTATTTCTACTTTCCGCTAAATTAATAATATGATCAGAGTATTTTTCATTTTTATATTTTTAAATTTATTAATTATTTCAAATGTGATGAATTGAATAGACTGATTTTATATGATATTGATTTACAGTTAATTAGATTTATTTTGAAAATAATTAAAATTAAATAAATGCCTGAAACCATTCAAATAAGCTCGACAAAAGTCAAATGGTTAAAAGGTTACACAGACCTAGATCTATTTGAATATATAAAAATTATAGGGAAGAATTTATGGAGAGAAAAGGGAACTTATCGTACAGTTATTAAAGTGAGAAACAAAATATATGTTATTAGATTTAAAATTGAAATACCAATTCTAGTATTTTTTTAACCCAACTACAATTTCTTGATAGATTATGTTTGTATGTACGTACGTATATATCTCACGTAACTCAAAAACGATTGGCTGTATGATGTTGAAATTTTGGATTTAAGAGTGTTATAACATGTAGTTGTGCATCTTCCAGTTTGATTGAACTCGACTGTAATAAAAGTGTCCAAAAAAAGCCTAAAATCCCAATAATTTTGATTTTTTTACCTTTTCTTAATTGCAGTAATAAGCCCTCATTGTGAGCATTTAAACGATATAACAAAACTCGTACTTATTTTCATTTGTTCTAGTTGTACCCAAATGAAAATTTAATTAATTAAATATTTGGATCTTACAAGAAGAAAACATATCGGTTCGAACCCGACATAATATATTTTTTTTAACTTTTTTTTTAATTGAAATATATTGATTTATTAATAATTATAAACCTATGATGAAAATGGGGAATTCCCATCAGACTTCAAAAAAAGTGTTATAGTTATGATACCAAAGAAAGCAGGGGCAGATAAATGTGAAGAATACAGAACAATTAGTTTAACTAGTCATGCATCAAAAATCTTAACTAGAATTTTATACAGAAGAATTGAGAGGAGAGTGGAAGAAGTGTTAGGAGAAGACCAATTTAGTTTCAGGAAAAGTATAGGGACAAGGGAAGCAATTTTAGGCCTCAGATTAATAGTAGAAGGAAGATTAAAGAAAAACAAACCAACATACTTGGCGTTTATAGACCTAGAAAAGGCGTTCGATAACGTAGACTGGAATAAAATGTTCAGCATTTTAAAAAAATTAGGGTTCAAATACAGAGATAGAAGAACAATTGCTAGCATGTACAGGAACCAAACAGCAACAGTAATAATCGAAGAACATAAGAAAGAAGCCCTAATAAGAAAGGGAGTCCGACAAGGATGTTCCCTATCGCCGTTACTTTTTAATCTTTACATGGAACTAGCAGTTAATGATGTTAAAGAACAATTTCGATTCGGAGTAACAGTATAAGGTGAAAAGATAAAGATGCTACGATTTGCTGATGATATAGTAATTCTAGCCGAGAGTAAAAAGGATTTAGAAGAAACAATGAACGGCATAGATGAAGTCCTACGCAAGAACTATCGCATGAAAACAAACAAGAACAAAACAAAAGTAATCAAATGTAGTAGAAATAACAAAGATGGACCGCTGAATGTGAAAATAGGAGGAGAAAAGATTATGGAGGTAGAAGAATTTTGTTATTGGGAAGTAAAATTAGTAAAGATGGACGAAGCAGGAGCGACATAAAATGCCGAATAGCACTAGCTAAACGAGCCTTCAGTAAGAAATATAATTTGTTTACATCAAAAATTAATTTAAATCTCAGAAAAAGATTTTTGAAAGTGTATGTTTGGAGTGTCGCTTTATATGGATGTTAAACTTGGACAATCGGAGTATCTGAGAAGAAAAGATTAGAAGCTTTTGAAATGTGGTGCTATAGGAGAATGTTAAAAATCAGATGGGTGGATAAAGTGACAAATGAAGAGGTATTGCGGCAAATAGATGAAGAAAGAAGCATTTGGAAAAATATAGTTAAAAGAAGAGACAGACTTATAGGCCACATACTAAGGCATCCTGGAATAGTCGCTTTAATATTGGAAGGACAGGTAGAAGGGAAAAATTGTGTAGGCAGGCCACGTTTGGAGTATGTAAAACAAATTGTTGGGGATGTAGGATGTAGAGGGTATACTGAAATGAAACGACTAGCACTAGATAGGGAATCTTGGAGAGCTGCATCAAACCAGTCAAATGACTGAAGACAAAAAAAAAAAAAAAAACCTGTGATTGTAAAAAAAAATGTTTACAATAACAAAAAAAAATTTTTTTTTTAGTTATGCAATAAAAAATGTAAATATATAAAAAGTTTATACAGAGTCCGGCAAATAAATCTGACGATTTTATAATAATTGTTATGTTGGCACCACTGTCAATGAGAAGGCGGGAGTGTTGTACATCGACAGGTCTATTCGTGTTATTTCAGTCGCCAGTATGTCGTGGTCGGGTGAACACCGAGCGTTTGTGATCGAAGCCTGTTTTAAAAATAACGACTCGGTTATTGTAACACAGCGCTTATTTCGCAGACATTTCAATTTAAATCGACACGCGCCTGTTCCTAGTAGGAATTCAATATTGTTGCGGGTAAAGGATTTTATGAACACATCGTTTGCTTTAAAAATGAAACTGACAGGACGAAAACGGATTGTGACAACGCCTGAAAACATTAATGCTGTAAGGTTAGCTGTTGCGCCGTCTCCACGACGTTCAGCAGCGAGACATGCTGCTTCGCAAGCCATTTCTGATCTAAGTGTACGACGAATGCCGTACCTGAAATTCCAATCTTATGATTTTAGTGCAGCAACTTAATGCAAACGATTGGGAGTCTCGCAAAGTAACTTGCGAGGTCATCCTCGAAAATGTCCACCAGGATGCCGTTCCGTTATTCTTTTAAGTAACGAGGCGCATTTTCATCTGTCAGGATTAAACAAAATTACCGTTATTGGGCTTCGCATAATCCACGGCAAATCCTTGAAAAACCACTTCACAGTCGATATGTTACAGTGTGGTGTGCGGTTTCAAAGTTCAGCATAATCGGCCCGTATTTTTTTTGAGGAGTTAAATCGCAGAGTAACAGTAACATCTCATCGATACGTAAACATGTTGAATGAACATGAACTTTCAAGGACATGAAATTTGGTTTCAACAGGATGATGCCACCGCCCATACGGCGAGAATCGCAATGGATGTTCTGCGAGAAACCTTTCCTGGACGTTTGATTTCCCGATTTGGCGATATTCCTTGGCCAGCGCGTTCACCTGATCTGGCTGTTTGTGATTTTTTTTTCTGTGGAGGTATCTCAAACGTAAAGTCTTCAGTAGTCGACCACAGTCAACTGCAGAACTCAAGGAGGCCATTCAACGAGAAACTGAAGCGGTTCCACAAGTGATGATTGAGCGAGCAATGTCAAATTTTAGAATGAGGTTAAGCGAGTGTGTGAGGAGTAATGGAAAATATTTAAATGTTATAATATTCAAATAATAAAAAAATCTATGTAAATAATTTAGTATAAATTGCAAAAATTGATCTTTAATGTGATATATTAAATGTTTTAATAGTACGAAACACAGTTTAATTATTATCCCTGAAAAATCATCAGGTTTATATGCCGGATCCTGTATAATTTAATAGGCGTACAAGGAACTCATGTGGGTGTCCACATCAGATTTTTTCTTTGTAAGGGTTCTTCAAATTGAGTTCAAAAAATTAACAATTTGTGGTGGGAAGTCTTATTTTTTTTTTTAATTTACAACCGTAATCTTTTTTTTTTAGCTTATGACCAGTCATCATGGAACACACCTCAACAACGTTTACAAATAGTAAAAATCTATTATTGAAATATAAAATCGGTTACAACTACGTATTACGCATTTTGCGATGTTTATGGTAATCGGCCAAACAAAAGCAGTATTCATCGCTTGATTTAAAAATTCCAAATAGAATTTCCTTTCTTTACTGGATGTTAAATCCAATTCACCAAAAAAATGCAATGAGTCAAGTAAATATTCCTGCTCTAAATGTAAATGTTTGTGAAAATCGAAGTTTTTAGATAGATTTCATTAGAAAGCTACTTATTGTAATGTGTACCATGATTCGACTTCAGGAAAACTTCGATATATCTTCGCGTTTCCCAAAACCATCCCCAGACCCCAAAAACCACCGTCAGTCCAAAAGATTATATATATATATATATATATATATATTTCACTTTCATGTGGACTCGATAACTGCCGTAATTTTGCGCCAATCACTTTCAAATTGATACATAAAATATAACGACCCATAATCTCGTGTGAGGGTTTTAATGGGCAAAATCGGACCATGTTGGTGGAAATGGGGAAGCTTTTCCAAAAAAAAAAATCGCTATAACTATCATATCAAATAAAATATCGAATTTGTTTAAAGTTCCTACTACTCTTTGCATATGAGCCTGAAACTTATCTCAGTAAAGTTTTTTGATATCATTAACCATTGGCCCAGGGGGTGGGAAAAATGGTGGGGTTTTGAAGACAAAAATAATCATACCTCCCTTAAAAGGCACAGTATCGAATCGGTTTAAAGTGATCGATAGTCCTCTAAACATTACCTAAAACTTTTCTCTAAAAAATTTTTGATATGACCAACCCTTACGACAAGGGATGAACAAAATATTGCTGGAATTGTAAGAAAATGGGGCTTGTCGCATGCTAAATATATGAAATATTTTTTCACATGCAACCATTGTCGTATTGAGTAAATATGAAGCTTTTCTTAACTTTAAGGTGGAAATCATTTTTATCCCCTACTTAGCACTAGTAAAAACTACTTCCCCCTTCCGGCGTGCCGAAAGGGGTTTTTTATCCCTTAAAGGGGTTGGACCCGTATAAATTTCAATTAACAAAAAATTAAAGTCACGGGACCATTATTACGTAGACAGTTCTTTGCTTATTGGACACTAGAACAGTTCGAAGTGAATGTATGTTTTTATCAAAAAATTATCTTTACAGATAAAGATAATTTTTGGCTTGATTGTTTTGTAAATAAGTAACAATTGCGGTATTTTTGATGATTCCAATACATAAATCATTCAACAGTTACCACTACAAGAAAAAATCTGATGTAGATATCACATGACTTCCTTGTACGCCTATTATATTGCATATATTTTTTCTGCACTTATGTTTTTATTACTTTTTTTTTTTTTTAATATTTGGTATTCTTTAATTATTATTGATTCTATTTTTGTTTTTTCAATAATTAGATAATCATTATCTAATTATTTTAGATAATAATTAGATAATTATTATCTAATAATTAGTAGATAATAATTATTAATAAATCAGTATATTTAAATTTAAAAAAAAAAATTAAAAAAGAGATGAAGTCGGATTTGAACCGATATGCCTTCCCCTTGTAAAATCCAAATATTTCATAATTTAAAATTTTATTGCGTTATAACTCTAGAACCAATGAAAATAAGTACCACTTATGATGTATCGCTGATAATCTCTCGATGAGGGCTTATTGTTGCAGTTAAAAAAAGTCCAAAATTCATCGTTTTTGGATTTTGGTTATTTTTGGATAATTTTAGTCCAGTTGATTGCAATCAAAAGGGGAGGTACACAACTACATGTTATAACAGTCCTAAATTCCAAATTTCAACATTCTACTGTTAATTGTTTTTGAGTTATACGAGATACATACGTACAGACGTCACGCCAAAACTAATCAAAATGGATTCAGGGATGGTCAAAAAGGATATTTCCGTTGAAATCTGAAAACCGAATTTTTTCGCGATAACAATACTTCCTTTTACGAGTACAAGGAAGTAAAAAGTCACTGTATTTTTTTTTTTTTTTATTGTGTGGATTATGGGCTGGTGGCAGGCCCATTTTGTTTTTTTCGAAAATGTTAAGGAGATACTGTTACAGTAAATGCTGAACGCTGTCGAGCAATAATACTGATATTTTTTTGTTTTTTTGGAAAATTTTGAATTGAATGATATGCCACGTAGCTCCTGAAACAGTTTAGTTAATGCGTCAAAAGTTTGTTGATTCGATAATTTCACAATACGTCAGTTGTCCAACAAAATCAATTCATTTGACTCTTTTTTATCTTTTTCTTTGGGGTTACTTTAAGTCTCTAGCAACAAAAAATACTAAAGATTGATGACTTGAAAGCAAATATTCTACTAATTATTAGTGGAATTAAAGCGGATTTCTTTGAAAAAGTCATGCAAAATTCTGTTGATGGAGTTAAGTCAAGCAAAGCCGTCCAGGCCGTATTAATGATGCGTTTTTCAAGCACAATGTAATTTTATAACTTTCAAAAGGAAAATAAGAATCGGTTGATATTACAGATATTTATTGTTTTACTGCAATTTGAAATACGTTTTACGCTGAAAATGAAATACCGTTTAGCTCAAGGACAGATTAAGATATTTCAATTAAATCTGGTGTAAATATACTCAACAAAATTTTCTACAAGACTGATAATTTTGACCTTTAAAGGTTCCAAAATGATGGCCATTAAATTTTTTAATCCGCTAATTTTACCCCTTAATTTGGATTTTTAAAATTATAGTCTGGGGCTTAAGTTTACCGGAGACGCAAAAACTCTAACGAAGCGTTTCTGAAAATATGTTGTTTATATGAATTACTTTAACAGTAGAACATGTCATGAAAGATGTTTAAATTCTTTTTGAATTATTCCTTATAAAATATTTAAACAAAGTTTAAATTTATTAAATATTTAATTTTTCTCCGCTTCCAAATAATTATTACTTTGCTGTACATAGGAATAGTCGGTTGAATAGGAAATGCCACGGTGATACATGCGAGTAGCAACTCAAGGACATTTTATTATTAGTTAATTCGCTGTGTTACCTTTGTTATTCCAGATTTAATATCATTTCGCTATAACAGATATAATAAAATTTTTAGTAAATAAGCCTGTCTGTTGGTAAAACCGGAAGTTCATTTTTTTTTTTCTTTCCTTTGTTCTAAGTTCAAATGATGAATCCAATCAGATATCACAGTGAAAAAAAGAATATTTTTTTATGATAAACACAACGATATTGAAAATAAAATAAGTTCAAGGAAGAGGTTAAAAAATTCTACATATAAATATACCTTATATTAAAATTCACGTTATTATCCAATACATATTTACTTAATAAAATACTGTATGTATTGTTTAATAATTAAAGAGACAAATTATTAGTGGAAAATTATTATTTTATCAATGATAATGAAACTACTCCTTAACATAATCCCTAACTATATTTAGGCACTTTTCACATTTTCTGTGAAATTCTTTATTCGAGTCGTAAAGACTTGTTTGACTTGGTGTCTGAGGCGTTCTTTTACCACATTTTTAGTCCATACATTGATCCCGAACGTGATGCCATATGAAAACCAATTGAGAAGAACAAACAACAAAAAATCTGTACGATAGATTTGCATAGTTTTCGGTGTGTTTTAAATGGAACAAATGTGCAATGTAGAAAAATTTCGCCTTTTGAAAGAGAACAAGAACATACTGATGCTATTACTTCGTAATGTTTAGCATGTCACAGTAGTATTTCCTGTTGATTGAATGTTATTCTTAAAAATAATTGCAATAAATTGGGCCTTTATAGTCTCAAAATACCGTTGGAATCACTTTACCAGTATGTTGTAACACACTTTTAGTGTGTTATTTCCAGTGGCGGCTCGCGGATAAGCACTGCAGGATTTCAGCAACCACTATTTCCACTTGATATTATTGATAAAATTTAGTATAATGATTCCTTTTTTCTTTAATTTCTTCTTAATACAGAGTGATTCAAAGAAACGAGAGATTTAAAAAATTAAATAACGTTAATGAAAATCTTTTTTTAGAAAATGAATTTTATTTCATGTAATTGTACAAATGTTGCCATTTTAGTATACATACATTTTAGTTTATTTTGTAAAGATGACATCTTCCAGGTGACCTCCTCTTCTACGTAAACACTCACGAAGTCTCTTCGTTAAATTGTTCATGGTTTGACGTAACATCTCAACTGGGATTTCCGCAATTGCTTCTCGGATCTTTGCCTTCAGTTCTTCCGTTGTAGTAATCTACTGTAGAACGCTTTGCTTTTAAGGTGACCCCGCAAAAAGTAATCGCGAGCTGAGAGATCAGACGATCTGGGAGACCATCTAATGTCACCGTTTCGTGAAATGACACGTTGTCCAAACAATCGGCGTACAACTGCCACCGATATTCGTGCAGTACGTGACGTTGCTTCGTCTTGTTGAAACCAGGCTGTGTTAAGAATCGGTGGAAATCTCTTTTTGTTGTTCCACAACAAAGGTTTCACGCACGGCTACGTAACTAGCCGACGTCACTGTAATCGCAAGACCGTTGTCATCCTCAAAAAAATAATGGTTTATAACACCGTAAGATGACATAGCACACCATACGGTCATTTTCTGGCTGTGCAACGGACGCTGGTGTAGCTGCGTAGGATTTTCTTGCGCCCGGTATCTGAAATTTTGCTCGTTAACAAATCCACCGAGGTGAAAATGCGCTTCGTCTGACATCCACAGTTCGTGAACAAACTCTTCGTTATCGTTTATCTTCTGAAGCATTACATTACAGAATTGTGCTCGCACAACTGCATCGTTCGTTTTCCGTTCCTGGAAGATCTGCAACTTGTACGGATGGAATCGCAAGTCCTTCTCTAACATTCTTCGAACGCTTGAACTATGTATTTGCTGAGAGACGACGGATTGACCGATGTGGACTTCGTGTGACAGCATCTTGTAAAGCTTGAACATTCTGTGGTGTACGGACGGTTCGCTCACGGCCTGGAGGTTTCTTTTTCATCGTCGAACCGGTTTCCTCAAAATTAGATATCCGTGTTTTAATTGCACGTGCTGATGAAACACGGTCGTGCCGTCCCAGATTAAAATAACGGCGAAATTCTGTACGCGCTCCTTCCACACTGTCATTGTTTTTGTAAAACGCTTTGATAGCAAATGCACGTTGCGCACCACTCCAAGGATCCATGACAACTAAATGGCAGGTTAGGTTAGAGAGGCCGGCGCCACTTATCAAGTGGTACCAATCACCCACGGCTACCAACACAACTTTCAAAATTTCCCGTTTCTTTGAATCACTTTGTACTTGTACAATATATAATCCTTAAGCTTAATGTCAGTAACCAACCACCAGTTTATGAAAAAGATATAAAAATCTTTGTATGGAACTGTGCGCTTCACAGTTCCAGAGGCGTGGTGTTTGTCTGTTGTGCGGATCCGCTCATAGCAAGCTGCACCCAAGGCTGCGAGGAAGAGAGAGCACTGTCGCTCCCGCAGTTCCAATCCTAGCGTGCTGGTGGAAAGTAGTTTTTTTTTATACTCTACGTGTGTATGGAACGTTCCTTGTTCGTTCCCTTTTCTGGTTTAGTCGGTGGAAGGAATATGAAAGCGGTTTAGTTGCTTTTTCAGTAGTGATCAGAAAATGGCGAAAAGCAAGGGTTCTTTGATTGCCAAGTCTGTTCAGAAACACGTTGGAAAGACGAAAGAGAATGTAATTATAAAAAACTAATTATGTGTTTGTTTCTGTGTACGTAAAAATATAATTTAAGCACCGTTGGATTATAAGGTTTTTAAGCGGACATTTTATTAAGTTATCATCTTTTTTTTTTTTTTTGTCTTCAGTCATTTGACTGGTTTGATGCAGCTCTCCAAGATTCCGTATCTAGTGCTAGTCGTTTCATTTCAGTATACCCTCTACATCCTACATCCCCAACAATTTGTTTTATATACTCCAAACGTGGCCTGCCTACACAATTTTTCCCTTCTACCTGTCCTTCCAATATTAAAGCGATTATTCCAGGATGCCTTAGTATGTGGCCTATAAGTCTGTCTCTTCTTTTAACTATATTTTTCCAAATGCTTCTTTCTTCATTTATTTGCCGCAATACCTCTTCATTTATCACTTTATCCACCCATCTGATTTTTAACATTCTCCTATAGCACCGCATTTCAACAGCTTCTAATCTTTTCTTCTCAGATACTCCGATTGTCCAAGTTTCACTTCCATATAAAGCGACACTCCAAACATACACTTTCAAAAATCTTTTCCTGACATTTAAATTAATTTTTGATGTAAACAAATTATATTTCTTACTGAAGGCTCGTTTAGCTTGTGCTATTCGGCATTTTATATCGCTCCTGCTTCGTCCATCTTTAGTATTTCTACTTCCCAAATAACAAAATTCTTCTAGCTCCATAATCTTTTCTCCCCCTATTTTCACATTCAGTGGTCCATCTTTGTTATTTCTATTACATTTCATTACTTTTGTTTTGTTCTTGTTTATTTTCATGCGATAGTTCTTGCGTAGGACTTCATCTATGCCGTTCATTGTTTCTTCTAAATCCTATTTAAATTAGTAAAACGAACAACTATTTATTGTAATTTTTTAAGTATGAAAATTATTTAGCAATTATCAGTGAGGTAAAACACGTTCTTTTAGATAGTGCAATTGATTTTACTAAAACTTTTATTGTTAAGTAAGTTTTATTAGTCAAATTTAAAATAATTTCCAAAAAAAAACATGAAAATATCATTATAAAAAAATTGTTATAAAAACATAATGAAAATAGACTTCCATTTAAATCTTGTTATAAAATTCTTAGATAATTTTACAAATCTGTATATTTTGAGGGTTTGAAAGTAGTGATAGATATTATATAAACCGGTAAACACCCTCGTGAATTTCAATCAAATCTACATACATGTTCAGTAAATAATAGGGAATCGATAAACAGTAAATGCCGTTGTCACTCGATAGACCAAGTCAAGTCGATCAAATATTTCGGAATAATATTGGACGATCATATGAAGCGGAACGACAACGTACCCAAGACTAAAATACCTTATTCATACTTTTTACGAAATAAACAAAATTAATGATCTTGAAACAATAAGAATTATATATTTTACACATACTCATTCACTTTTTCAATTTGAAATCGAGATATGAGAAGGAACGTATGATATCCATCTTAATAAAATGTTTATGCTCCAGAAATATTTAATTAGAGCAGTTCTCGGTAGATCAAGTTTATATCCATGTAAACGCTTTTTTTAAGAATATAAAGTACCTATTTTGAGACAAATATATGTCAAGAAAGTAATACTACACGTAAGAAAACATATAAATGATTTCGAATTTAAAAATACACCGTAAAAACTCGTTCACCAGGAATTAATAACTACACCACATCCTATTCAAAATTAACTGTTTGGAAACGTCAATTTTCGTATTATTTCAGTATAATTTTTGACTTTTCTAACAAAGTCACCAATCATTTTAATATCCAAATAATATATAGTAATCTAATCAAAGAAATAAACGAATGGGTAAAACACAAGATATATTTTAAATTATCAAACAAAATCCCGTTTGAGCTCGCTATGACTGCCAACTAACAGTGCACCACGTCCTTGTGGATTGTATCTATTACGTGACATTGCGTCGCAAATTTAAACTAGGACTAATGTGCGAACTGCTCTAGAAAATAATTAAACGAAGTTATGTTCCGTTTTACTATTTCTTAGGACCGTCCGTTTATATTCAATTATTTGAATTACTGTAGTGCGCCTCAACTATTAATGTAATTTTCTGTAAAGCATATAGTAATTTTATTATCTTCATTTGAGAATTATCTTTGTCTATGTATCTTGATTTTAACATACGCTACAATTTTTTTTTTTCATTTAAAGATGTATTTTTACATTGCCGAGTTTTAATATTTAATTATTTACAAGAAATAGATCGCGTCCGGACAATGTTAACGTGAACGCGTTTTCCTCCCTGCCAAAAACAAATTTACTAGTCATACGTTGATTTTTAATTTTTTCCACGAAAGAGAACTACAATGTTTTCATTCCGTCCGTTTGGATTCCTACTTCAAAAGATTTATCCAATCATTCTGATGAAATATCTCTGATTGGATAAAATGTGTTGTCTATAGAGCAATGAAACGTTTTTCTCGTAATATTTATATTATTTATTTATTTATTGTCAATTAAAAATTACACATACAGTTTTACTCAACACACTTATCCTTGACGCAGCTAGAAAAAGAAACCTTGAGCGCTAGTCGCGAGTTCAAACCATTATAACAGGATGATTCATAAAAGAACTAATTAAAAATACAATATTTAAATAAATAAAAATACATCATTTTTGTAGCATGATACATAAAGATATAATAATATGATGTGGACATCACATGACTTCCTTGCACGCCAATTAAATTACATATACATATTTTTAAAAGTATATAAAATTTTAGTTCACTACCACTTCTAATATTTTTTCTTTTTTTTATTGTTATCATTGAATTATTATTTATCGTAAAAATCTTTTTACAATTAAATGTTAATGACATGTTTAAAATTTTATTTCTTTTTTGTTGACATTATTTACATAAATCTTCTTATAATTAAATTCTCTACAATTTATGTTTAAAAAATGTATGATTTATTGCCAATTTAACAACGTTATTGTACGTCAAACTTAAAAAAAAAAAATGTTTTTTTTTACTCTATTTTTGGCGTTTTACATGGAATATCTTTTTGGCCCTATTTTTGGCGTTTTACATGGAATATCTTAGAAACTAAGAGAGATACAGTTCTGTGACCTATTCTTTTCGATTTCCCAGCTCAAAAACCATAAGAAACAATTGAATTTTCCCCTTAATTGACCTTTCCAAAATTTCAGAAAGTCTTAATTTACCCGGAGGAACTCGGGCGAAATCTTTCATTCTGTATAACTCGCTAAGGAAACGTTTTCGGAACTATGTTTATATGAACTTTTTTCTTATTTTTAGCCTCTAGAATGAGTTGATCTTCCTGAATCACTCTGTGTATATGTTGATTTTTTAATCTCAAGTAGTATATTAGTTTATTGTTGTTTGCTGTTCATTATAATATTACGATAAATTTATTGTTATTAATATGGATTATTTTTGTCTAATCTAAATATTTCATTATTCTCTAGAGTAGTTCGCACATTAGTCCTAGTTTAAATTTGCGACGCAATGTCACGTAATAGATACAATCCACAAGGACGTGGTGCACTGTTAGTTGGCAGTCATAGCGAGCTCAAACGGGATTTTGTTTGATAATTTAAAATATATCTTGTGTTTTACCCATTCGTTTATTTCTTTGATTAGATTACTATATATTATTTGGATATTAAAATAATTGGTGACTTTGTTAGAAAATATACTGAAATAAAACCAAAATTGACGTTTCCAAACAGTTAATTTTGAAAAGGATGTGGTGTAGGTATTAATTCCTGGTGAACGAGATTTTACGGTGTATTTTTAAATTCAAAATCATTTATATGTTTTCTTACGTGTAGTATTACTTTCTTGACATATATTTGTCTCAAAATAGGTACTTTATATTCTTAAAATAAGCGTTTACATGCATATAAACTTGATCTACCGAGAAGTGCTCTAATTAAATATTTCTGGAGCATAAACATTTTATTAAGATGGAAATCATACGTTCCTTCTCATATCTCGATTCCAAATTGAAAAAGTGAATGAGTGTATGTAAAATATATAATTCTTATTATTTCAAAATCATTAATTTTGTTTATTTCGTAAAAAGTATGAATAAGGTATTTTAGTCTTGGGTACGTGGTCGTTCCGCTTCATATGATCGTCCAATATTATTCCGAAATATTTGATCGACTTAACTTGGTCTATCGAGTGACAACGGCATTTACTGTTTATCGATTCCCTATTATTTACTGAACATGTATGTAGTTTTTATTGAAATTAGAGGGTGTTTACCGGTTTATATATTATCTATCACTACTTTCAAACCCTCAAAATATACAGATTTATAAAATTATCTAAGAATTTTATAACTTCAACAAGATTTAAATAGAAATCTATTTTCATTATGTTTTTATAATAATTTTTTTGTAATGATATTTTCATGTTTTTTTTGGAAATTATTTTAAATTTGACTAATAAAATTTACTTAACAATAAAATTTTAGTAAAATCAATTGCACTATCTAAAAGAACGTGTTTTACCTCACTGATAATTGCTAAATAATTTTCATACTTAAAAAATTACAATAAATATTTGTTCGTTTTACTAATTTAAAAAGGATTTAGAAGAAACAATGAACGGCATAGATGAAGTCCTACGCAAGAACTATCGCATGAAAATAAACAAGAACAAAACAAAAGTAATGAAATGAAATAGAAATAACAAAGATGGACCACTGAATGTGAAAATAGGAGGAAAAAAGATTATGGAGCTAGAAGAATTTTGTTATTTGGGAAGTAGAATTACTAAAGATGGACGAAGCAGGAGCGATATAAAATGCCGAATAGCACAAGTAAACGAGCCTTCAGTAAGAAATATAATTCGTTTACATCAAAAATTAATTTAAATGTCAGAAAAAGATTTTTGAACGTGTATGTTTGGAGCGTCGCTTTATATGGAAGTGAAACTTGGACGATCGGAGTATCTGAGAAGAAAAGATTAGAAGCTTTTGAAATGCGGTGCTATAGAATAATGTTAAAAATCAGATGGGTGGATAAAGTGACAAATGAAGAGGTATTGCGGCAAATAGATGAAGAAAGAAGCATTTGGAAAAATATAGTTAAAAGAAGAGACAGACTTATAGGCCACATACTAAGGCATCCTGGAATAGTCGCTTTAATATTGGAAGGACAGGTAGAAGGGAAATATTGTGTAGGTAGGCCACGTTTGGAATATGTATAACAAATTGTTGGGGATGTAGGATGTAGAGGGTATACCGAAATGAAACGACGAGCACTAGATAGGGAATCTTGGAGAGCTGCATCAAACCAGTCAAATGACTGAAGATAAAAAAAAAATATTACTAATCTGTGAAGATGTGAAAATGGCATTTCCCATGTAAAAGACAAATGAAAGTTTGCTATAAAAAAAAAGATAAATATCTTTTAGATATATCTCTTATAGAATTAATAAATATTGACGTTACAAAGAGATTACAAAGTCATTTTTTAGTTTTTTCGTAATTTTTTAAATTCTTAAATCAAGAAGTTATAAAATTTCACATCTAACAAAAATAAAAATTCGGTAAAAATTTTCTCGGAAGGAGATTTTGGGGTGGTCGTGCAAAAAAAAATAAAAGCCATCCATTTTTGAAATTTTTAAACTTTTTTCATGTATCAATACTTTTCCACTATGTAAAAATAAATAATCAATGCCAGGAAAGTATAATAAATTTGTTGACAGATTTATTGTGTAATCATTTATTTTTTTAACACTGGTTTTAATGTATTTAGATTATTAAATACCCTCATTCATATTATATTTGATGCTACAATAAAATGTTTCATCGTTTTGTAAAACTTTTTTGTTTTACAATTTTACATTTTTTTAATCTACTTGAGGTTCTGTTACTCCCCCACGAACATTGCTTGATTATGTTTTCACACGGTGCAATATTTTTTTTTTTTTATTTTTTTTTATATTGAACGTTTTTTAAATTTTAAAAATTTATTTTTACGCAAAAATATTTTTTAACCGAACATTTTTCGGCGATTTTCATATCTTGGTACAATTTCTCCTTCAGTTAAAAAGCATGATTCCAATACTTTGAAACTACTTCTATTGGAATAAACTGATAATTCCACCCTGAAATCCCCGTATGGAAAAACAGGAACTTTTGGAAGGTTTTCGCCATCGAATAGATAATCTTTAACCATGTAATCACCCTGCAACAGAATTAAAAAATAAAAAATACGTCAACACATCCAGTAATCCAGGGAATGTTTTACAACGTTAAGAGACTGATTTAAGATATCGAAATATATTTAAAAAATAAATAAAAATCATATATGAAAATGCCAAATCTACTAAATTAGAGTTCCGTAAAAATTATTTTCATCTATTTTGAGATTACATAGCAACATTTTAGTTTTTCGAAATTCGCTTATAAGTAGGAAGCTTAAAATCAAAAACTTACACTTAGATAAGAAAACCGAGAATTCAAACATTTGAAATATTTTCAAAATATAATTAATTAATAGTGTGGACTATACGTGCTATTTTGAATTTCTCATATATCATTAATAAATAAAAAGTTATGGACATTTGCTTATGGCGCGCGCGACTCTTAAGTATATATTGCTGCAAGACTAGCCCGGTCACCGACCGGGTTGGTCTAGTGGTGAACGCGTCTTCCCAAATTAACTGGAAGGCGAGGGTTCCAGCGTTCAAGTCCTAGTAAAGTCGGTTATTTTTACACGGATTTGAATACTAGATCGTGGATACCGGTGTTCTTTGGTGGTTGGGTTTCAATTAACCACACATCTCAGGAACGGTCGAACTGAGAATGTACCAGACTATACTAATACATATCATCCTCATTCATCCTCTGAAATATTATCTAAACGGTAGTTACCGGAGGCTAAACAGGAAAACAACGAAAAGGACTCGCTCGGTCGCGTACCTAATTAACAACCTGTTACCTAAGGAAAGGTAACAGCTTTCCTGAAAGCTGTTACCTGTCAGGAAAGGGTAACAGCTTTCCCTATTTTAATAAATAAGGATATTTTAAAGAAAAACGGTAAGTAAATTTAAAATAAAACATTTTTTGAAAATAATTTGTCAAGAAATCCCTTTCAGTACGCCGGAAGATGGCGATAGATTTCACCGGGACCAAGTAGGGGTTAAAAAAGATTTCCACCTTAATGTTTAGAAAAACTACGAATTTACTCAATACGTCAATGGTTGCATGTTTAGCATACGACAAGCCCCATCTTCTAACAAGTCCAGCAACATTTTGTTCATCCTTTGCGTAAGGCTAGGTTATATCTAAAATTGTAACAGAGAAAAGTTTTAGGTTATGTTTAGAGTACTTTAAACCGATTCGATACTGTGCCTATTAAGAGAGGTATGATTTTTTTGTCTTCGAAACCCAATTTTTTCCACCCCCTGGCGCAATAGTTTGTGATATCAAAAAACTTTACTTAGAAAAGTTTTACAGTCTTACCCAAAGAAGAGTAGGAACTTTAAACGAATTCGATATTTTATTAAATTTATAGGGATATTTTGTTCTTGTTTTTTTTCGAAAAAACAATGGCATGGAAACCCCATTGTTTTGTTGGTTCGATTTTTCGAACGCTATTGGTTCGATTTTTGGCCGTTAACGAAATCGACTGAGATTTTTTGACGAGTTATTTTTAAGGAACAATTTGAAAGTGATTAGCGCCAAAATACGGCAGTTATTGTGCCAACAAATTATATAAATATAAATCGATAGTGAAATTTATATAAATAAATATATATATATATATATATGTGTAATTGTATGTATAACATTTTGAGCTAACGTTGGTTTGGGGCATGTGAAACGCGAAAATATGTCGAAATTTTCCGGAATTTGAATCAAGGTTCCCATTACAATAGGTAGCTTTCTTATGAAATCTAAAATTATCAAAAAGATATTTTTTCATAGTTTCATACGTTAGTTCATATACCTTTAGGGATTCTTTAACATCCTTAGTAATCCATTTGGTCTCATGCTTGGGAAAACCTTTTCTCCTCTTTCGACACCTTAATATATATTATAAATAACAAATCAGATATTAATAATTTAAAAAATAAATATAAACTTACTTTTCCAAAAATACAGGAATAATTTTTGCCTGCTATTCGAAAAACTTCCTCAACCCAATTTTTAGCGAATTCTTCAACAAACTTACATTGTTCCAGTGATACATCAAGAACTGTATTCCACGTTTTGCTTCCTTTACCTTTTATATATATATGAGGGCGTAGCTATAATTTAAAATAAAAATAAAATTAATTATGTTTAAGGAAATTTTGTATGAAATAATATTTGTTAATTTCCCATTTTTATTTTTAGAATGCTCTTCTTCACCTAGTAAAATTTCCTTCCTTTTTCTAGATGTAGCGTTTCTCATTTCTGCTTATTTTATTTAGAATTGTTTATGCAAAAAAATTACAATGAAATTGTAAATCGTACGTACGGTAAGGGTCTTGCAGATATCATTTATTTAGCTCAAAAAACGAAAATGTCCGTAACATAAATAGAACTGTTTTTAACGAAACGATACTGATATGAAAAAGGTAAGACACTACATTTCTATTGTCAAAATCTGTTATTTATTTACAGTTTTCTTTAAAAATAAATATATATAATAGACAATAGATATACAATTATACATAATAAATAGTGTTTAAGCGAGCCATATAATAAGCAAAAATAGAAAAATTTGCTTTTCCATTTTTACCTCCTAAAAGAAAATTAATAGGCTAAATTAAAAGGAGGCTCTCCTCATTTTCGGGAAAAGGAGGAGAGCCTCCTTTTCCCGTTCCCCCTTCTCTTTCTCCGTGTGTAAATCGGTCCAGTAATTCTTTAATCCATAGCGGACATACATACGATCATTTACTTTTATATATATAAAAGAAGAAAGTCTTTGTCTGTATATTTGTTTGTTTGTTTCGTAAATAACTCTACACCGGCGCTACCTAGCGGGTATACTTTTTGCAGAAATTTTTCTTTTCACGTAACGAATATTCATATTCTGAATATCAGACAAATCGGACCAAAAATACAACTTTTCGAAATATCTCTACCCCAGCGCCACCTAGAGGGTCCAAACTAATTCAGTAACCTTCCCTGGCATGCGTCCAACCGTTCCCCAAAGTTTCATCGCTATCGGATGAACGGTTTAGGAAGGCATAAGAGACATACAGACAGACAAACATTCATTTTTATATTAATAGATTTAATATCAGCTTATATATACGTATCGGGAAAAAATTAATTAAATCATACCCATCCATTTAAATCATTTTCCACAGTGCTATTAAAAGATATCATCACATGAGTCTGATTCACTGGCACAAGTTTGATCGAAAATCCTTTTATTGAATTTTTTCCTAATTTTGTACAATATGAGATATTTTTCAATTTTATCATATACGTTCCCTGTAATTAAAAATATATTAATTATTCAAAAATTAAATCTAATAAAAATTTTATTAAAATAATTTATTTTTTATCAGTTTAATAGCTCGTAAATTACATCAGGCCCTGCATTATGATGTCCTATTATGTGCAACTATAAATTTGTTTTATAAGTTACGTACTTTAGAGGTTTTTTCAATATTTTTTGCATGGTAAAATCATAGAGAAATTTTTCTATGACGAATAGGGCGTCATTTTGGTTGGTTTTATGGAATTCGGATCAATAATTATAGCTCATGTGTACTGCAAAATGCTCACCAAACTGAGATGTGCGATCCAAATTCGACAACGCGGAACGCTGTCGTGCGGTGTAATCTTCCTTCACGACAACGAGCGTCCTCATACCGCTGCTTTGACCAAGAAGAAGATTCAAGATTTTCGTGGGGAACTTTTTGACCACCCTTTATATAGTCCCTTACATACACCTAGCGATTACTTTATCTTCTTGCATTTGAAAAAGTGGCTGGTGGACAACGTTTGAAAACGACCAGGAACTTAGAACTTTTTTTGTCAATTGGTTCAATCCCAGGAGGCAAATTTCTATTCAGATAAGTTAAATAAATTGGTGCTGCGTTACAAAAGGTGCTTAGAACTGAATGGTGATTTTGTGGAAAAGTGAAGTACTCTTTTTTTTTTTACTTTTTTTTATATTTTTATTATAATTTGCGTAATTTATACAATAATAACTTCCACAAAATAAATAGGTTTGAAACTTTTATAAAAAATCCAAAATGACTTCAATTTTGATTTTACTTTCCCGGGCTATAGCGATATATGTTGGTATAGCAGCTGTTATAACTGGAAAATGTATAAATCGGTAAAGAAAAACTAAAAAAAATTCTTTTTTTTAAGTTTTGTCCCTTGAGGAGACATTTTTTAAAATAAAAATAAATATGATTTAATTAGTATGAGTAAATAATCAGCAAAAAATTGGTTAATTCCATTGCCTTGAAATCTAAAAAATCTTGTTTTGTCAAACGTACATTTTTTTTGGGAGGGGGCTTGCTGGATGAAAAACGCTTTTGCGTTATCATTGCCCGAACACGACATATTTGTTATAATAAAAAAATATATATAACTTTATATTTTTTTTTTTTTTTTTTTTTTTTTTGTCTTCAGTCATTTGACTGGTTTGATGCAGCTCTCCAAGATTCCCTATCTAGTGCTAGTCGTTTCATTTCAGTATACCCTCTACATCCTACATCCCTAACAATTTGTTTTACATACTCCAAGCGTGGCCTGCCTACACAATTTTTCCCTTCTACCTGTCCTTCCAATATTAAAGCGACTATTCCAGGATGCCTTAGTATGTGGCCTATAAGTCTGTCTCTTCTTTTAACTATATTTTTCCAAATGCTTCTTTCTTCATCTATTTGCCGCAATACCTCTTCATTTGTCACTTTATCCACCCATCTGATTTTTAACATTCTCCTATAGCACCGCATTTCAAAAGCTTCTAATCTTTTCTTCTCAGATACTCCGATTGTCCAAGTTTCACTTCCATATAAAGCGACACTCCAAACATACACTTTCAAAAATGTTTTCCTGACATTTAAATTCATTTTTGATGTAAACAAATTATATTTCTTACTGAAGGCTCGTTTAGCTTGTGCTATTCGGCATTTTATATCGCTCCTGCTTCGTCCATCTTTAGTAATTTTACTTCCCAAATAACAAAATTCTTCTACCTCCATAATCTTTTCTCCTCCTATTTTCACATTCAGTGGTCCATCTTTGTTATTTCTACTACATTTCATTACTTTTGTTTTGTTCTTGTTTATTTTCATGCAATAGTTCTTGCGTAGGGCTTCATCTATGCCGTTCATTGTTTCTTCTAAATCCTTTTTACTCTCGGCTAGAATTACTATATCATCAGCAAATCGTAGCATCTTTATCTTTTCACCTTGTACTGTTACTCCGAATCGAAATTGTTCTTTAACATCATTAACTGCTAGTTCCATGTAAAGATTAAAAAGTAACGGAGATAGGGAACATCCTTGTCGGACTCCCTTTCTTATTAGGGCTTCTTTCTTATGTTCTTCAATTGTTATTGTTGCTGTTTGGTTCCTGTACATGTTAACAATTGTTCTTCTATCTCTGTATTTGAACTCTAATTTTTTTAAAATGCTGAACATTTTATTCCAATCTATGTTATCGAAAGCCTTTTCTAGGTCTATAAACGCCAAGTATGTTGGTTTGTTTTTCTTTAATCTTTCTTCTACTATTAATCTGAGGCCTAAAATTGCTTCCCTTGTCCCTATACTTTTCCTGAAACTAAATTGGTCTTCTCCTAACACTTCTTCCACTCTCCTCTCAATTCTTCTGTATAAAATTCTAGTTAAGATTTTTGATGCATGACTAGTTAAACTAATTGTTCTATATTCTTCACATTTTTCTGCCCCTGCTTTCTTTGGTATCATAACTATAACACTTTTTTTGAAGTCTGACTGAAATTCCCCTTTTTCATAAATATTACACACCAGTTTGTATAATCTATCAATCGCTTCCTCACCTGCACTGCGCAGTAATTCTACAGGTATTCCGTCTATTCCAGGAGCCTTTCTGCCATTTAAATCTTTTAATGCTCTCTTAAATTCAGATCTCAGTATTGTTTCTCCCATTTCATCCTCCTTTATATATATAACTTTATATATATCAATTAAAATAATAAAATTACCATCTGTATGCGGCAAATGGAATGAATAGGTGAAACACGATGAAGTAATTTAAATATTTCTGGATAAATGCGGACGGCCCTAATAAATCGTAAAACATAAAGACAACATTTCATTATCCTCTAGAATGGTTTGCATGTTAACGCCTAGGTTAAATTTGCAACGCAATGCCGTTCAACAGATATAATCCGCAAGGATATGGTGTACTTTTAGTTGGCAGCGAGCACAAACCGGTGCGTCTGTTTTAGTCAGAATATATCCATGAATGAGGTTAGTGTGCTCTATTCGGGCGATTTGTGTATATACGTATTTATTGTGGCGTGTTCGGCACCTCAACCAGGATATTGAGAGAGACTAACAGCTAAAAATTGTTATATAAATACGATTTATTTCTCTAAGAATATAAAAAAATAAATAAATAATATTAATGAATGAATTACACACAAAATGGTACATCAAATAAAGACAAGATATGTTTAAAGAGTTAAATCATAAAACCAGAATACACTGCGATTGACAATAATATAATTTTGGGGTATATTATATAACCCAATATTGCATTAACAACAAAATAAGATTAGACTAGTCTAAAGTTCATAAAATTTCATTATCAGCAAATAATATTACTTTTGTTGTTTATAATAAAAATAGACTTCATGAATGAATTTAATATTGTCTACCAATAACTCACCGAACAACTTCCTCCTTTCACCCACGGTCTACACTGGAATACTTGTGCTCGGACTCTTCGCTCATTGTTACCAAATGATTATTGATAATGCTGTTACACAATCGCCTCGAAAACGGCCTTGTAGCACTCGCTAATTACTGATTGTTCCTGCTGGTCCCTGGCCATCATAACCAGTACCCGCCTCATTCCTTAACTGTTAAAGTGCAACAGTTTTATCATCCGCACACTTTCATTTTCCCATGAATTCCTACTCCGGTCTTGTAACCTTTCTCGTCAAACAACAGCTGTTGGAGGTGTGACATTTTCAATACTACAAAGAACAAATTTTTAATCCTGTTTACCTGAGAATAGGTAACTTTTAACTTTTAACTTAACTGGATTCCTTTCATTATTATATTTTTATACTTTCTTCTTAATTGGAAGGAATCCAAAAATCCATATAACTAGCCTATATTTGCTCTTATAACTCTGAATCTCATCGACCAGTTATTTTTTTGGATCTTGGTAGATAGATTCTATCTTTTAGGAGAAAGACTGTCTTATTATTATTTTTTTTTTTTTAATTAAAAAAAGGGAGAACGGTGTTTTAGCCGAAATAAAATTTCAAAATTTGATTGGAGGACTTTAGTAAAATATTTTCCATACAAAAGTTGAGGTTTTAGTTTATCAAGTTCACAAAATTTTTAATTTAATACTCACCTTCCTCCCGAAAAAATTACTTACATATATATATATATATATATATATTCAGGACAATAGTTAATGGAGGTTTTTGTACATTTATATTTTCTATATTAATATGCCTTCAAATCACTAACAATTTTTTCCCATCCCACTGCAATTGTGTGTTATCTAAAAATATTTCTTTAATAGAATTATTTTTCTTGTTTTTTTTTTAAATCCATCTTTCAAGTTACCCATTGGGTAACTTACTCTAAATATAGATTACACAAACAATTACCACCAGTTCCTAAAAAATTAAAATTTTGTTTATTTAAATTATAGCTACATCTTTGTATTTTTTAAACAATAATAAAACCGGTTCTTAAACATTTTATTATCACCACTTAAGGAATTATTTTATTTAAAATAATTAATTTTACCTAAATTCTTCCCGTTGAGTATGGGGAAGCCTAAAATGGAAAAAAACTATGAATTGACCGGCGTAGAAAGGACAGGTTTACAGTTAATTACCGGTTTTATGTAAGCAGTAACTATACCATAAATACTTTGTTTCATTACGTCAAATTTTAAGTTTTTTTTTTTTTTTGTAATCAGAATTGTATAATATTTGATAAAAAAAATTACTTGACACAGCCGATATATATATAGAAAAATATTATTAAAACGGTTCTATAATACAATTTTTTGAATAAAATTACAAAAAAAATATTTGATTAAATATAAAAATTTATTTTTTAAAAAAGCTTTTATTTAACTAATATTAATATTAACATTAATAAAAAAAAGGAAACAAATTAGAAAAACCCTCTAAAAAGTAAAAAATAAGAATTAAATCAAATTAAAAAAATATAATATATTAACAAATATAAAAATCCACTGAAAAGTAAAAAATAAATTATATAAATATCTAATAAATAAATGTAATAATTATTAAATTTTAAAATTAAAAGTAATGAAAATATTTAGTTAAATAAAAGCGTGGGTCATATCAAAATGCCGACACTGTAGAATTGTATTGTCATCGAAGTTACATACGTGAATCAAATTTCATTGATTTTTATAACATAGATCAAAAGATATAGCAGTTGTAAGATTTGATTGTAACTAAAGCAAGTTAAATAAAAGCATATAATAAAAATAAATCGGTTTGCCTGTTTTCATTTCCTCCATTAATCGAAATTTTTTTTAATAAGCTGTAACCGTATCACTTAACCGAGATAATAATGTAACTTAGAAAATTAAAATAAAAAAAAAATATTGGTACTCACCGCTTCCAGATTAGTATATATTTCGTTAAAAAATATTGTTACTATTAATATTGAAATAAATAATTTCATTTTGAAAAACTTTTCTTTTACTTTATAATGACGAAAACAAATAATAGATTATTGTTTTAATAAATTAATAAAGAAAAACTAAAGTTTTATAAATTTGAGTTTCTTTTTAGAATGTATATTTCTAAATGAGATATTTTAAAAATAAAATTTTCATATAGGATGTAAAATATGTTATAATATAATTAATAAATAGTCTATCGCTATAAAAATCAATATGTAATTAATTTTTTTTGTTTCTACCAGGCATATGAAATATAGTGTAACATGTAAAATATGTATATATATATATAAATTTTATTTTTAGTCATTTTCATTGAAATTATCTTCCTACTGAATCTGTGTGTAATTAAAAAAGTGAAACCTGATAATTTTGATTGGGTTGCGACTTCCGTTGCGTTACATTATTGGTTTTTCTTTTAATAATATAGATAAAAAATATCCTTACAAAAAAGAAAGGCTGGTTTTAACAAAAAACTAATACTCAAAAATATTTTTCCTATTACATGACTTCTCGGAGATAAATAATAATTTAAAAAATTGAGGCAAAAAGGAAATAAACGAAAAAACAAAATATTTATTTTTTATAGGTGGAGAATATATTTTAAATAAACATTCTCTAAATATATCAATTTATTGATTCAATAGACGATAAGAATAAAAAAATATTCAAAAAACCTTTTCTGGATTTTAGGTCTGGGGTTTTTAGTTTGCTTTGCATTTCTCCCGCCACCACCCCATTCGGTCGCCCTTAAGCATAAGACCGAAATGTCTGTGCAAACGGCTACTGAGCCTCGAAACGGTTTAGCGAACAGTATCCTAAATAGCTCCTAGAGGTTAACTAATAGCGTGAACGGACTAAGCGCGGTATCATACCCCACCGGTTTACATGTCCAAACCGCTTACTTGTCATATATTTACTAAAATGGGTAGGCGCACCCCATTAACTACTAAAATTATATATATCAACCATAAATTAACATTTATTTCGTCTAAACAGCAAATCGCTGCCACACCTAGGTCACTGAACGCTAGGAAAGTCCCTGTCAACTAAATTAAAGCGCCTGGAGCCTTAATTGGCTGGTGGGCACCCATATATCTCTAAGTTAGCTTCCCACAGCAGGGCGATAGAAGTCTTTCCCTTAAGTAAACTACTGCTGTCGGTTGAACAATGCAACCGCATCATGGAACGCCCACAGGGTTCGACAATGCGGCTCTTGCCGCTTGTGAGTGGTCAATTTTCCCCTTGACCTCTAAGTTCCAGAGTGGCCCGGTCTCTGGCCCCCCCAAAAGCAGGGCAGTCAAAAATCAGGTGTTCATTTGAACGGACCTCCCTGCAGACGCACAGCTCATTAGCTACCAGCTGGGGAGCTGATGAGCTGTATTAGGTCTGGGATGTGTAATTTTTAAAAATTGCGAACAATTCTTTGTAACGTCATATATGAAGTTTAAACTTTGA
Source organism: Lycorma delicatula (assembly GCF_047948215.1). Lineage (NCBI taxonomy): Eukaryota > Metazoa > Arthropoda > Insecta > Hemiptera > Fulgoridae > Lycorma > Lycorma delicatula. The sequence continues at coordinate 31,308,561 of NC_134467.1, forward strand.
AAAAAGTTTTGGAAAATAATTTAGCAAACGAAAGATAGAGCGAAACAATAAGAAACATATATATTACAATTTTATGAGATGTGGGTTGTTTTTTTTTAAGTATTTTGGATTATTTATATATGTAGTTAGGTAACAAATTTGTTTTAATAGAATTTTATCTAAAATACCTCCAAAGGAAATCGTAATTTTTTTTCAAGATGTCCCTTTTAATGAATGTTGTGGAACAAAATTATATGATCATTGTCCATATATAAAAATATTTGAACCAAACTTTAAGAAAATTGGATCACGCAATTCTGAGTACATACTATGTTTTTGTTTGTTCTGGATTATTGTTTTTCAACCTGGTGGTCGCGTTGATATGAAAGTGAGGTCGCAAAATTAACATTAAAACTTTTTTCATGAATAATAATGAAATCATTTTACTAGGAAAAATCATTTATTATAAACATTTTACTTATAATTACACATGTAAAGGAAATTAATAAAATGTTTGCGTTTTTTTTTTTCATTTAAAAGTTTTACCTTATGTTTTTCTATGTTATAAAAACACAAAATCAAATAGTTTTCAAATGATAAAAGACGATTCCTATATTTAGTTTTAAGGGCAATCATAGACGAAAAAACCCTTTTCACAAAGGTAAGACGTGACGAAAGGGATTAATATCTTCAATGTTTCTGTAACTAAATTTCTATATTCATTTAGACAAGCAAATCAAAACGTATATAAATCTTCAGATTTGAATTATAGTTGTAACATTTTATCGGCAGATATTTCGATGTATGATTCGTGAATCCCAACCGGTAACTTAGCAGTTGATAACGTTTTCACTTAATCGATCCAGGACCTATCGCTTCAATAGATCATTTTTATCTTCCGTGAAATATTCTGCCAACTGAATTTTCAGTTCACGAAAATCCATCTTCATGATCTTACACATGAGCTGTATTTCTACATAGATATTCCTAGTCTTATAGTGAAATTGTGCAAGTTTTGACGCAATATTTCAATAAGAATTTCAGCAATTACTATTAGGTCTTGAATTTTAATTTTTCTGTCTTAGTAGGGGCGACCCACGAAAAGAAATCGCATACTGACAAAAAGAAAATTTTCATGGAACTCCTATAAATTATTGTTGCCTAACAATGTGTGTCATTGATATTTTTACCGCGTGTTATGTTGGTTTGTCTTGTTGAAACCAGTCGTTGTCAAAAGTTTTATAAATGTCAGTAGTTTTTAGCAACAAATATTTTCTCCAGTTATTGGAAGGATATAACTCTTTAAAACTTGTTCCTTATAGTTAAAACTGGTACTTCCTGTTTATCCCCTACAAATAAGATCTTATGAAAGTAGCGGCAAGAAATAAGAAATCTTGTCTGGATTTTTTTTTTTCTCTCAGCTCCCCTGGGCCGGACCGACTTGGTATTACGCTGCCCAGGGGAGTGTCTTTAAACTCAGATAGGCCTCCCCACCTACCGGCTATATACCGGCAAGGCAGGTCGGCCTACCGGTTAGCTCTTTTTGAGAGTTCTTTATCAATATTGCCCCCTTGGGGACCCAAAAGGGCAATACTAATACACCACGCCAGACCCAGTTCGCCGCGACGCGGTACCGGGTCCCTTCAGTATTCAGTGTGCTGTTGCCTGACTGTTACCCGTGGAGTCCTTGGTGGCTCATCAGTGCCAACACACCGCAGCATGCTGGACCTCACCAGCAAGGCTGTCCACCCAGTCCTATTCTAGCCAACACGTTGTCTTCTCTCATCGGAGTATTTCTGTAGAACAACTTGTCTAACAAAACTAGCAAAATTATTCCAGTTTGACTCGCTTCTTAGCATGTAGTCTATTGTTGTCTCTGGAGTTATACCTGTGAGTGCCTTACTATGTCTAAGTGTGTCCCACCTATTGCACTCAAAAAAGGTGTGCTCAGCATCATCTATCTCGTTGCAGTAGTTGCAAATTGGCTCTTTTCTCTTGCCTATTTTGTGCAGGTAGTTATTGAAGGAACCATGTCCTGTAAAAAACTGCGATAGGTGATGATCAACCTCACCAAATCTTCTCGACAACCGTGGCTTGATGTTGGGGATGAGGGTTCTCGTCCATCGACCCACAGCTTCCTGCGACCATCTTTCCTGCCAGATATTATAAACGGCATCCCTGACCTCTTGTTCTGGCTTGCCTTGTGCCCTCTCCAACCTCTTTTTTGCGATTAGGTCAATAGGAGGTGTACCCGATAACACGCACAGGGCGGCATAGGACACTGTCCTGTATGCGGACACAACACCTAGGAGCACACACCTGTGCGTCCTCGCCAGTCTCTCTTTGTTGCGCCTGATGGCGATAGAGCGCCACCAGGCCGGAACGGCATACATAAGCGAAGACACGACGGTGGTCGCCAGTAAACGGCGCTTTGAGGCCCGAGGGGCATTCTGCGATGACATAATGATGTTTAGACTTTTTATCATCCTTTCTGCCTTGTTGCATACATTGACTATGTGCTCGGTGTATCTACCGTTTTTCTGGAGGATAACTCCTAAGTACTTGATGTTATTCGCTTCTTCTATAGCATGACCGTTGATGGAAATATTGAACGGTTCTAGCACTCTTCTACCCGTAAAGGCAATACACCGGCATTTTTCCGTAGACAGTTGCAGACCCCTGGACCTCAACCACTCCTGCATAGTGTCGATGGCCGCATACACCCTCTCCCGCACCTCCAAGACCGTCCTTCCCTCTACGAGGACTGCAAGGTCATCTGCATAAGCCAGCACCTGGACGCCGACAGGAAACTCCTTCTGAAGGAGTTCATCTATAATCACCAGCCACAACAACGGCCCCAGAACAGAGCCCTGCGGAACTCCACCGTGCATTTGAAAATGTACTGTTTCTTCCTGTGCTTCCACCAGACATCCTCTGTTGGACAAGTAATATTCAATTTGCCTACGCAGGTACGGGCTGAGGCCCCTAGCCGCAATTGCGTCATTAATATGACCCCAACCAATAGCCCCGAACGCGTTTTTTATGTCTAGTGATAGCATCAGTGGAATTCTCCTGGTTCGCCAAGTGCCTCTCTTCACCTCGTCGGCCCATCCCGAAATTCGGCAGATAGCCTGCACGGTGGATCGCCCCCGCATAAACCCGTACTGGTTAGGACTGATTCCGGCTCCCTCTTCTAGTTCTTTGATGATGCGGCGAGCCAGCATCTTTTCTACTAGCTTCCCCATCATGTTAAGGAGGCTCAGGGGTCTATAGGTTATATCTTCCTCCGAAGAAGTGCCTTTAGGTAGGAATACCACTCTGGCCTCCTTCCAGCAGTCGGGGAAGTCTCCGTTCTCCATGCCATGGCTGGCAATCTCGAGCATCTCCCAGGGAGCCTTCTGAACCAGCCCCTTGATCACTGCCCCGGGAATCTTGTCCGGGCCAGGGCTCTTTTTGGTTGCCAAACTCCTCGCCGCAAGTTGTAGCTCTTCCATGGTGAATCTTCTATTGTCGCAAGGTGTGAATCTCACGATATCAGGCACTGTATGCGGGAACAACCTGGCTACCTCCCTTGCAACACTGGTCTTATTGAGGATAGGCATACGTCTCCCGAACTTTTTGGTCACAATACGATATGCCTGGCTCCAGGGATTGCTGTCAAGCTCTTCGCAGAGCCTGATCCAGCAATCCTTTTTACGTCTCTTAATAGCCTTATTGAGCGATCTTCTTGCCTCGAGGTATCTATTGGCTATTTCCTGGTACCCTTCTCTGTTATTTCTAAGAATACGTTGTTTCCTTCTCCTAAGGGACTGGAGCTCTTGTCTCATTGCTTCAATTTCAGCAGTCCACCAATATACGGAGCGCCTCCTTGTATTGTTAGCTGCCATTCTGTCCATTTCCTGCTTTATTATATTAGATAAAGCCTCAGGTGATTGTTGATGTCTATCAGACAGTCTACTTGCAGTCCTGTTGACGATTTGCTCTATTTGTACTGATGAGAATCTCGGTGGGGGGGAGTGCACTTCACGCCTGAAATCTACGTCTTTCAGATCCAAGATAGAGGCGCGGTGATCGCTCGCTATATCTTCTGAGAGAACCATCCACTGGTACTGATTCCTCCTGGGATTTACAAACCCATGTCCTCACATCTAAAAAAAACTTCAAGAATGTGGTTTTAATGTTGCTTCAACGGAACAGAACGCAAGAATGGCGGGAGTTTCAATATTTCTCCCTACAGATCGCAGAACCTGGACAATGTCCCTTTCTGCTGTATCTTTCTATTATCGGGCGGATTTCATCGGTTATTTAGTGGCGGTTATAAATTTTAAGTTTTATTTATGGACGGATTTGGTAATATGCGTTCCTATCCGTATGGACCACGGTGTAATTTATTTACTGGTTCTGACCGTGATAGACTAAGCTTTTGAGCCGTGTAATCCCGGTGTGATTCCCCTTCAGTCCATCCGCTGAAGTACTTTCTGTATCAGCACCTACGAGCTAGCAGGAGTGCGCCTACTGGAGCCCTAGTTATTTGGAGGGAGAAATGTGCCCCTTTCTCCGGAGGGAAATATGAGGTTTTCACCGGATTTTGACACCTAAGGAACCCAAAAGACCGGATGGAAATTTTCCGGATGTTCGTGTGTACGTGTGTATGTTTGGTGTCTCACTCTGAACCACGTTATATCTCCAGCACTGCTTGACAGATTTTCACCAAACTTGGTCAAATTACTTCTATATATGGGACATTGATGCCATTAAATGTTCAACGAGGTGAGACTGTAGAACAAGGAAACCCTCAATATCTCGAGATTTTACCTAATTAAATTTTTATTTTTCTTATACATATTTGTTAACAATTATAAAATAATAATACAGAGTTATCATAAAAGAATGGTGCGGTTTTGAGCATGGTTTAAATTAAAACAAAATTACTTACAGTTTATGTTTTTTATTTTTCAAATTTGTCGTCTCAAACATTTTTTTTACATAATTAATAAATTTCAATATTTGCGCCCTTAGTCGCTCGACAAATGTCCAAACGATACTCAACTTCTCTCCAAACATTAGTTAACATTTCTTCGTTAATGGTCATCATTGCTTCATTAATCCTGCTTTTTAAGCGGTTTAGGTCGCGAATTTTTTATGTATAAACAACGCTTTTGATGTTCCCCCGCAAGAAAAAATCGCAAGGTGTCACGTCTGGACTCCTTGGAGGCCAAAGTACGGGTCCTTGCAGGCCTATCCATCGATCTCCAAATTTTTTGTTCAAAGCGTCCGTGACCAATGCATTGAAGTGCGGGGGAGCACCATCTTGTTGGAAATGAAGTCGATGAATGTTTTCATCCGGCTGAGGAAAGCAATAATCGGTTAACATTTCAAGATATACGACTCCATTAATTGTTTTTTCAGCAAAGAAGAAAGGCCATATTACACGATTCTTCATCACACCACACCAAACATTAACTTTAGGCGAATCGTGTTGTTTCTCGATAATTGCGTGTGGATTTTCAGAGCCCCATATTCGTGAATTGTGTCTGTTAACGTATCCATTCGCATGGAATGTAGCTTCGTCTGAAAAAATTATATCGTCTAAAAATGATTCGTTTTCACTTATTCTGTCCGACATTTCAGCAGCGAAATTGTAACTTTTTACACCATCATCGGGTTTCAATTCCTGCAGTATCTGGATTTTATAAGCGTGTAATTTCATTTTTTTACGTAAAACTTTGTGAACTGTTGATTTTGGAATACCTAATTCGACGCTTCGACGGGGGATGAACTTCCATGGACTTCTAATTGCCGATCGTCTAATTAGTTCAATAGTTTCGTCTGGTACACTTGGTCTGCCGGTTGATTTCTGTTTCTTAACCGATCCGGTTTCTTCGAATCGTTTGAACCGATGTGTTATGTTATTTTTGTGCGGCGGATCTCTTCCGAATTCACGTGGAAATGCACGTTGAACTAAAATTACGGATTTTAATTCGGCCATCAATAAAGCACACTTTGCTTTGTCTTTATCCGAGAACATAGTAACTCGCTAAACTCACCGCAACAACAATACAAGAACTGACGTTGTGGTTACAACTGCTGCTAAACAAACTTTTGGGTTGGAGGCTTTCAGGGATACCAATATAACATCTAGAAATTTCCCTACAATCTTCCTATGAATTACTGAAACTACACCATTCTTTTATGATTTACTCTGTATTACAAAAAAAAATGTTTTACAAAATCAGCTCCACCACAAAAACTGTTCTAAATAAACTAGCGACTAAGTGGGTATAGTGTGTAATTAGAACCCCCGCTTACCACAAGGAGCGCTAGTGTAGCATTGACGTCCAATAGTCGTCTTCTTTCTTTTTCCTGTTTAACCTACGGGAATTACCGTTCAGGTATTACTTTAGAGGATGATATGTATGAATGTAAATGAAATGTAGTCTTGTACAGTCTCAGTTCGAACATTCGTGAGATGTGTGGTTAATTGAAACCCAACCACCAAAGAACACCAGTAATTACGATTTAGTATTCAAATCCGTATAAAAATAACTGCTTTTACTAGGATCTGAAACGTAGAACTATCGATTTCAAAATCAACTATAGTCGTCTTCTATGTTACAACGTCACAGGTGAGAAGTAGAGTTAAATAAATGAATAATATTTAAAGTGTAAAAAAGTACTTAAAATAGCCGCTAGTATCGCCACATCCGCGCGAATGAAATGTAGTATGCTCACGCGCTTTAGTTAGAATCATTGAATTAAATAATCAAAAAATATTATATTTAAATAAAATTATAAATATTTTATATTAAGTTATATGTATAAGCCGTGCATCAGAAAAAGCTGCGTAACGGGAAAGTCTCGCAAGTCTGTTATCAACTTTTTTTAATAAGTAACCTCGAAGGCAGGGGGAGTCACGTCGAACACAGAGTAAGCCGCGTGGAACACCGCCCTACCTTTAAATGTACTTTTCTCGGTAACCGAAAGAGATATCGTTAAAAATAAGAGAACTATTTTGTAGAAACCTTTATTTCAAATAATGCAAGTGGTATCCGGTTTCGATTCGACTATAAATCGATTGTTATTATAAGCCACCATCTTGAAAATGCGAAAACTTTCGCAATAATAATAATAACTTTGTGTTTTTTTTCGAGTTATAGAAACTATCTTTATGCGACATATCAATTCAATTGGTTGTGTAATTTTTGCGTGAAGGAATAACTGATTCAAAGACACCACTAGATTTTTATGTATATAACAGAATAGATGTATAAAATGCAATTTAATTCTAAAAAATTCTATTGGAGGTAGAAATATTTAAGTAAAAAATTATATTATTAAATAAAAAATAACATAAAAGATTTAAATTTATGTTGTACAATTATTTTTATTTTATATATTAAAAAATAAACATGTAATTTTTATTTTTATTTCAAATTTTTTATTAGATTTTTGACAATAAAAGTTATGGATTTACTCCTTAATAAAAATTAATTAAATGAAATATTTAACTAATTATTGAATTGAACTTCAAATTTACATAAATAGATATATTTTTTTACACATATGATTTAATCATTCAGTTAAAATATGTAGTATTCATTTCTTTTTATCTACACTATAAAAGAATTTTATTTTTTTATTTTTTTCTAGTATGATCATATAAAAGGCATAAATAAATAAAAAATGATTATTTTATTAAACAAAAAAAAAAATGTTATCTTACATTTAGATTTATTGTATCAGAATAGATATATATATATTTACTAAGAAGTTTATTAGATATATAACGATACAAAAGATTCAAGAACAAATATTAATTTTTTTTTTTTTCCCCGATGAATTAATTCCACACATAAGCCTAAAGCTTGTTCTTGGGAATTTGAAAATGTAATTTTATAGCGTATGAAATATAACATGCCTGACCGGGATACGAACCCGTGAATACAGGATGAAAAGCCGAGAAGCTAAAACTCCGCCACGAAAATCGGCAAAATTAAATTAAATTTATTAAAAAATTTTATCTTTTTCTGGGTATATAAGAATTCAAAATTCATCTATATAAAATCTTAAATCTTCGAAACTTCTTCACCGATTTCTTTGAAATTTTGGTACAACAATGCATTCAAATACGCGCGTGTTTTTATATACCTAAGATGTCACACCTGTGACAGGTAAAAACCTGCTTTTTTTAAACAGCGCTATCTGTTGGACATAAATGCTATTTTACGATTCCATTTCAATGTTTCCGACATGCGTCCTCTATAGACTAAAAAAGTACTGGACCGATTTACAGGTGGGGAAAAAAAGGGAAAAATCGGATTAGGAAAAAATCGGGAAAGATTTACACGCCGGGAAAAGGGAAAAATCGGGAAAGGTAAAAGGGAAGAAGGGGAAAACGGGAACAGAAAAAATGGGGAATGGAAAGGGGAAAGGAGAGAAAAAATAAAAGAGGAAAGGGGAAAATAGGAAGGGTGAAAGATAAATGCGGGAAGGAAAATTAAAAATGGAGGAAATGGGGAAAATTGGAGAAAGGAAAATCAAAGAGGAAAAGGAAAGGGGATGTGGTAAAAATGAAAAAGGAAAAAAGGAGGGTAGTTGAAAGGCTCAGAGAAAGGGTGAAAAGGGGAAAGGATGAGGAAATAAGGGAAAGGTTAAATTTTGTGAAGTTCAGTAATGTTCATTTTGTTGATGTTTTATCAAACTTTCAATTGTGTTCATTTAATCTATATATATATATATATATATATAGCAATAGCGAAATATTTTCGGGTCTCCTAGTTATAAATATATTTATTGTGTACTCTTCTTACTAAGAGGTCAACTAAAGGAAAAAAAAATCATGAATTAATCAGATTTCTAAAGTTTTTCTGGAATTTTTTTTAATCAGTCATCACTTTAATTATGCCTATCATCTACACCTTCCTTCAGGGTTATCTGTGGAATTACTATACATAGGAAGAATTTGTCGTCATGATTATTTTATTACTTTACACCCTTCTGATGACACAGCTAGTAAAAATTGTAAAATATAATAAATCATTTCCATTTAGTGATGATAATTTTTTTTTTAGAATTTAATTAGTTATCTATTATTTTGGTAATAAATGATTTATATGGGATTGGCGTTATCCATACTTCTTTGTTTTCTATTCTAAAACTTATTTTATTTCATCATATCTTCCATCCATTTTCATATTTTTTCTTATTGTATGTTCTATAACATTTGCCATTCCTGCATATTATCAATAAATAGTTCTTTCTTTAATTTATCAATGAATTATCTAAATTTCTCTTTATGAATCTTGAAACCTTACGAATTTATTTTTTATTTTTTTTAATAAGCATGAGATTTTTCACCAAAATCCTTTTGATTCCCCGTTAATAATATTAATATTTTTTACCTTCCACTTGATTCAAAACCTAAGACCCTTTAAAAGAGTTTATTTTATCCATATTTTAAAAAGGAAGAGCCAAATAATTTATAAACATTAAAAAAAACAATATTTTTGTTATTAAATATAAATCAATTTGATCCAAAAAATTTTGTCTTTTAATGATTCTAAATTATAAAAAAATTATAAATTTGTGTATCCGAGAAATTTTTATAAATTCTTAACGAGTAGACTTATTGGGAAGAGCTTTTAAAATTTAAAAAACCGTAAAGCAATTTTTGAAATTGCTGATATTTATGATTTAAAAAAATCTTATATTAGTCAATTAGATTGTTTTTTTATAATTATGTTATACTTTATAGTACCTTGAATTTTATTTAATCTCACAATGATATTAAAAAAATTTCAAATTTTAGGACAGTAAATGTTAGGTTCCATTATCAAAATTGCTTGTATGAATAACATAACAAATATAAAGTTTTATGAAAAAATTTTTAATTCGATAGAATTTTAAAAGATGGAAGATTTTTAATAGGATGATATCACCACATAAACATTAAACTTGCGTAAGAGATATGGAAACAAAATCGTACGAAAAATGCCATTTTTGAACGGGATTCGACCCTAGGACCTCCAGATTAAGATCCTAGACGCTACCACTCCACTACGAAGATCGGCGGAAAATTATTATATTTGATATAATGTTTTGACATTTCAATATAAGCTGGATTAGGAATATGGTAATTTTGAAAACAAAAAGAAATCATGAATTTAATCAAATTTCTTTAGTTTACCCGGATTTTTTTTTAAAGAAACCATTACTTTTTCGTTTTATTTTTCATCTTCAGTTTCCTCCAAACTTTTTTGGAAAATTAAAGGAGAAAAATTTATCGATAAGATGTTTTTATTGATTTTAATACCCTTTTTGATGGTAACAGCACATGATGAATTTGTATTAAAACATGTTATTTTCCTATCTATATAATATTTTGGTTTTTCAATAAGGTAATAATTAATTCGGGAATATTTTTTTTTTTTGCTTAATGAGATCGTCACTTAAACTTTAAGCTTGTACGTCTGATATGAAAATGGTTGCGTATATAAAACGCCATGTCTGACCGGGTATTCGAACCCCGGACCTTCGGATAGCCACCACTGCACCATGATGGAGATCGGCATATAATTTAACTATTTCAGAAAGTATTAAAAAAAGTCCAGAAATTACTAAAATGAATCATCGATTATTAATTATTTATTTATTTATTCGATTTTTTCTTAATTTTTTTTTGAATGTTCTTCTTGTAAAGTAATATGATAAAGTCCCTCGTTTTATTCTAGTGTACAATCCTTTAACAGATCTTCTTTTTACGGTATTACCCCATGTATATTTCCTTCTTGTATTTGAACGAGTGAATTTTTTTTTAGAACATTTTATAAATGTATATTTGTTTCTTCTCTTTAAACGAGTGTATTTTTTTTTTTTAGAATATTTTATATATGTACATTTGTTTCTTGTATTTAAACGAGTGTATTTTTTTTTAGAATATTTTATTAATGTATATTTCCTTCTTGTATTTAAACAAGTGTATTTTTTTTTAGAAAATTTTATTAATGTATATTTCCTTCTTGTATTTAAACAAGTGTATTTTTTTTTAGAACATTTTAGTGTATATTTCTTTCTTGTACTTAACCAAGTGTATTTTTTTTTAGAACATTTTAGTGTATATTTCCTTCTTGTATTTAAACGAATGAATTTTTTTTTAGAACATTTTATTAATGTATAAGTTTTTCTATGTAATGTGTTATAACTATTTTTTCGGACTAATTTTCTTGTTAATTTTATTTTTAAACCATTTTTTGGGTTTTTTTTCTTTTTACTGTACTTTTTATATTTTGTAAACCGTTTACGTGTTACTTTAATTCTGGTTTGTCTTACGGTTCTTGATTTCCTTGTTAAATTTTTACTTCTAGTATACGTATGAAAAGATCTTTTTGATTTTCTACTACAGAATTTTGTATATTTTTTACGTTTTGTGTAGAAAATATATAATTTCCTTGTATTAGGTCGTTTTGTCCATGATTTTTTACGTGTTATTGTTATATGTGTTCTTCTTGAATGACTTTTTCTAGTAACACGAAGTTTTATGTTTTTATATTTTTTATTTTTTTTATCTATAATATCCTTTTTATTTTTGATTATTATTTTATTATATTTTTTATTCTCGTTTATCTTATCTTCTGAACTTATATATGTTCTAAGTAATTTTCTATTATTATTTATATTTTTTACCGTATATTTCGATCTATTTCTATACGTCATAGTAAAAGTACGTTTTCTTCTTGTATAATATGGAACTGTTTTAAAAGTAATACGAAATTTAACGGTTCTTGTATAATTTATTTTGTAGGAATAAAATCTTTTACCGGATTTACCTGTTTTATTAATTCTATAAGTACTTTTACGTCTTCTTCGTTTTATTATTATTTTTTTATTAATTTTTTTACTTAAAATAAATTTATTTATAAATTTATAAAATATTTTTAAAAATTCTATAAATTTTGTTTTTATTTTATTTTTTGTAGTTATTTTAATATTATTAGTTTCTTTATTATTTATATTTTCTTTTTTCTTTTTATTTTCATTTTTACCTGAACTTTCATCGTATTCCTGAAAAAAAAAATGAAAAGATTTTATTGTAAAAACTAAATTATAAAACTAAAAATAAATATTAATAAAATATGTTATTTAAAAGTATATATATATTTACAAAGTGAATCAAAACTATGGAACCCCTCAACAACTTTAAAACCGTTCCAGATATAGTACTGTAACATTCAGGATAAGGAATCGGTCAACTATTATACTTTTTGAAGAAAAATAGAATTTCAACCCATTCTTGTTGAATTGCCCGGGGGTTATAAATATTTTAATTAGTAACACCCTTAATGTGATAAAAAGAAAGCGATGTGTGAAGAAAAATTTTATAAATAAAAGGTGAACGCCGAATGTACCAAAATAGCTTTTGAAGATCAATTCTAGTTTTGATCTACAAGTTAGTTGGAAAACCGAAAGAGAAAGGAATCCTTAAATTCGTAGCCCTGCGGTGGATGGTTGAGCGGGGTTTAATGCTGTATAGATAGAATAGCAACCCAGATGGTTAGGAGCCTGCTTGGGTGCTTACTTGCCATTATATTTTGGTATCAAGCGAATACCAACACCTCTTCATTTGTTACTTTATCCACCCATCTGATTTTTTAACATTCTCTTATAGCACTACATTTCAAAAGCTTCTAATCTTTTCTTCTCAGGTACTCCGATCGTCCAAGTTTCACTTCCATATAAAGCGATACTCCAAACGTATACTTTCAAAAATCTTTTACTGACTTTTAAATTAATTTTTGATGTAAACAAATTATATTTCCGACTAAAGGCTCGTTTCGGCTGTGCTATTCCGCATTTTATATCGCTCCTGTTGCGTCAATCTTTACTAATTCTACTTCCCAAATAACAAAATTCTTCTACCTCCATAATCTTTTCTCTTCCTATTTTCACATTCAGTGGTCCATTTTTGTTATTTCTACTGCATTTCATTACTTAGTTTTATTCTTCTTTAATTCCATGTGGTAGTTCTTGCGTAGGACTTCATCCATGCCGTTCATTGTTTCTTCTAAATCTTTTTTTATCAGCAAATTGTAGGATCTTTTCACGTCGCACTGTTACTCCAGATTTAAATTGTTCTTTAACATCATTAAGTGCTAGTTCTATGTAAAGATTAAAAAGTAACGGGGATAGGGAACAATCCTTGTCGGACTCCCTTTCTTATTACGGCTTCTTTCTTATGTTCATAGATTATTACTGTTACTGTTTGGTTCCTGTAAATGTTAGCAATCGTTCTTCTCTCTCTGTATTTGAACCCTAATTTTTTTTAAATGCTCAGCATTTAAAAAAAATTAGGTTTTTATTATGTTAGGTTTGCACGGGTTATGTCTAATTCCTCCACGTCTTTCTGTACTTCGTATAACCAATTCGGTCTGCTTTTCTTGTTCCAGAAAAGTTCGATTATCCGTCTGATAAGTCTGGTCTCTTCCGTTCTGAAAATATGTCCTAGAAAGGAAATTCTCTTCTTTCTAAATTTATTAGTTATCGGGATGATCGTTTTGTAAATCTCTTCGTTTGGAATAATTCTACAAATCCCGTCTTTTTTAATGTTTTTCCCGATGCATCGTAGAATCTGTCTTTCAATCTTTTCCAGTTTGTCGGTAAACCTTGCCTGGTACGGTCCAAATACGGTTTCGCATCCGTAAAGTATTTCCGGTCGGATAACTGAGTTATAATGTCTTATTTTTTTGTTTATGGACATGGATTTTTTGTTATAGATGTTTTTATGATGGCTTTGACGAGTTTATTTATTCTTTCATTCCAGTTTGGATTTTCTTGGAGGTTGTGTGTGATGTTTTCCCCCAAATATTTAAATTTTTCTACTAGTTCTATGTCATTATTGTTTATTTTTACTTTGCTTATGCATAGTGGGTCTCTCAGCATATTTTTGTTTTAAGATAGAGAGAAATCTGTTTGTTCTTTGTTAATATCCTCTTTTTTTGTACCATTCTTATATTGAGTCGCTCTTGGACTATATATGTGAGATTCATGGTACGAAACCTTTCAGCCTAATTTTGAAGCACTTCCGCTTATCCATTCGCTCTGAAATTTTGCATTCAGGTTTGCTCCTCCTGATGACAACACATTTTAGCAACATTTTCAAATCGCTAAGATGTCCCTAAGTTGCTATGTGAAGAAATGCTCCTTGAACTTATGTAACCTTGTTGACATGCCTAGAAAAATAACCTTGCCTGTTTCGGTAAGTGTGAATCTAAAATTTGCACACGTTTGAAATATATAATTTTATCAAAACGTAGGGCTCTACCTACTGTAACAACCGACTGGAGGTAAATGATAACACGCTATTAGTTTTATAAACAAGTGAAATATAAATATATATTAGGGTATACAGTTGCTACTAGAAATTCTGTACAGTAACGACCGAAGTTTTGGGAAATTTATTACTTTTTAACCAGATCGTAATTTTCGGACGAAAATCTCAAATATATCGCAAACGGTCGGTCCTAACGCTCTGATAATTTTTTCAACCCTCCTCCACCACGCCCCATCCACTTCCAGTGGTACCCGTCAGATGATAATATTTCCAAGTGCCCCCGGGGCGCTGTTCGGGAATTGGGGATGGGGTAACACCGTAATATCTCGGCAACCGCTCGTCGGATTTTCACGATTCAAATGGCGTATGTATCAGCCGGTCAAGCTCTAACTGTTTAACGCATCGGGTATACTCTTGATCGACCGAATCTTGGTTATCCAGAAATTAAATCGTTTAGCCCTATGTTTTGATTGCATTCACCCCACCGTAAAACGTATCCATCCGATCTTTTGTTAAATACGCTCAAACCTGTGCGCTATCGCAGCTGTAAAGTATAAACTTATCAAGACTAAAAAGTAGAAAATAATTAATATATAAAATAAACTTCTTAATAACCGTTATTACATTTAATATTAGTGGTTTTTAAAATGTTTTTTTATATATTTTTTATTGCTTTGTAGATGAGAATAATAGTAAAAAATTCTGATAATTGTAAACGTACTTGTCAGTTCCCTTATCTCAAAACAGACGAAAGACAACTTCGAATTGCTTATTATATAACAGATAATGATACATTTTTTTGTTACAATAGAACTTGAGAATTGTCCTCATTATTGAATAATAATTACAATTATACATGAGCTTGAATAATTTTCCATTTTACGAAGAATTAAATTACTAATGTTCGCTCTAGGGTAATTTTATAAAAATATTTATTTAAGCTACAGTTCAGTTTTCTCTCCTGAATACTCAATTTTCTCTATATAATTGTTAACTAGAACAATTTTTTTTTTTTTTAGAAATTGCATTATTATTCTTTCCCTTTTATGCAGTTTCCAATTTGTTCAAAGCTCAATTTGTACGTAGTAGTTGTTTCAACTGTTATTTTACCGTTATTGTTATTTAGTTTTATATTATTATTATTATTATGTGGTTTAACAACAAGAGTTTTACCAATTGTGCAAATAATTCTTTCCCTTTTTAAAAAAAAAATTCCCTTATTTTATAAAAAAAAATTATAATAACTTAGTGTAAGTAATGATAATTTACTTTCACGTCGAATATATCTAAAATAATTATATTTAATGTGAAAGTATGGTGATTATATAAAAAATGGGTTATCGTTTTGTTTTTTTTTTTTGGCAAATCTTTATGTTTTAGGGTACAACAAGTGTACGTATGTCACACTGCTTTTAGTGTTATATTAGCTGCAGAGGCGTAACCCACCGGGTTGGTCTAATGGTGAACGCGTCTTCCCAAATCAGCTGATTTGGAAAGCCGAGAGTTCCAGCGTTCAAGTCCTACTAAAGCCAGTTATTTTTACATGGATTTGAATGCTAGATCGTGGATACCGGTGTTCTTTGGTGATTGGGTTTCAATTAACCACACATCTCAATATTGGTCGAACTGAGAATGTACAAGACTACACTTCATTTACACTCATACATATCATCCTCTGAAGTATTATCTAAACGGTAGTTACCGGAGGCTAAACAGGAAAAAGCAAGCTGCAGAGGCGTACCATAGGCGGGTTTCTCTGGCGGGTGGCGTCTCGGAATGGGATAATTAGGTGTCCCAAAATTGATTATCTCTTGTGTAAAAATATTTTTTTTTTTTAAGATGAAAATTAATATAATGAAAGTTAAATTAGAAATTTAACTATATAAATTGATACTACAAAATCGGGAGTTTACGCTAGTGATCGGGACATTCCGGTGCTAAGCTAAGAAGAATGGACACACACACATACACACAGACACACACACAAATGCTGTTAAGAAGGGTAGAATTTTAAGATTTACCGAACCGTCTTTCTTCAAATTTGATTAAAGTATTTCTATACTGGGGCATTGATCATATTTTTTTCCAAAATTCGTTAAGGGGATTCGGGGAAATCGCAAAAAATAATTTTGATTTTCTTTAGAAAAATCTTTTAGAGAAAACTTTAGCAAAGCAAATTAGTTACCAATGAATCTCCAAAAATAATTTTTTTGTAAAAAAATGAATCCCTACCCCTTAAATTTGAAATATATATTTTTTTGTTCTTTTGCTGTACCTCTCTTTACTTTAAATATTTTTAAGTTTTCGTTTAAATATATAGCTATCAAGAAATGACTACAAATTTAAAAAATTAAAAACCCTGAACCTAAAATGCAGAAATATTTTTTGAGATTTTTATTTTTCTTATTTTAGTTCCTATTGAAGCGATGATAGATTTATAGAAAACTTTACTTAATTTCTTACGATTAACCTATACAGAATATACTAAGAAGTTCTCCAGAAACATTCATAACCAAATCTATTCGTGAAATTAACGAAAAATATCCATATGTCATAAAATTCTTCGTTTGCGAGTGACGACTAGTAAGAAACCTTTTCCCAGCTACCCCCCGAAGAAATGAGATTCTACTGAACTTTTTAGAACGTTAATTAAGGGACATAATTAATAATTTCTTCTAGTGTTTGACCTGAAAAATTGAATAAAATAAAGATATGTCCAAAAATGCACTCACTCTTTGCTAATCCATATCTCGTGACAAATTTGACTTGTGATCATTTTTGACACTGAGAGATGATTATGGTATGTGTTAAAAATGACCACCAGCAGTTTCTATACAACGCCCATGGTGCCGAAATGCACAACAAACTACGGCTGTTAATGTATCTGGAGTAATGGTAGCACATGATTCTAAGATTTTTTCACGTACCTCGTCGATTGTTGCTGGTTTTTTCCGTGTCCTGTAATTTTTTACGGTCCCCCAGAGGTAGAAGTCCAGAGATATCAAATCAGGAAACCTAGGTGGGTACTCAACAGCACCTCTTCGACCCACCCCCTAATTTCCATTACCGAATGCGGTTAAAATTAGTTTAAGGAAGTAGAAAAAGAATAAAGTTAAAATATACAAAAAATTGATTTTTTTTAAAAATTATTTTCAATAATATATTACGTGGCCCAAAAATAAAGTTGTTTTTTTTTTCAGCTTAGGATATATCTTCCCCAGTTAATAGTTTAATTTCCCCTACTTTTATACATCAAGCTAATTCTTACATCAAACGATCTATATAATATTATAATTAAACGAATACTGCAATAATTTTATTATCTTAAGTAATAATAATATATTATTGTTAGATACTGTATTTTAATAAATAATAAAGCCATACTTAATGATGAACTTTCCTTATAAAATACCACTTTACAAATTTCCTAATTGCTCATTTATGTATAAATATATATATATATATATATTAAATTAGTAGACTTAATTAGTCTCTTCCTCTTTAACAATCAACCTTTGCGTTATATAGTAGTAATGTGAATGAAGTTCTATTAAATGAGAGGTAGTGTGTTAATTAATGAACTCAACGTTTTAGTAGTACTAAAAGAAGAAAATTTATCACCGTAAACAGAAAAGCCTTTTAACTTTTCTTAATACACTTTATTAAGTATAATAAAAAATTTCTTGTTTCTTTAATATATTTATAAAATTTAACTCTTCTCTTAATAGTAAAGTTGAAAATCATTATATTCTAACTTTTTATTTTTACGACTTTTTTTTTAATATATTTTTTTCTAGGGAGGGGTATACGGAGTGATTTTTAAAACTGGATATATTCTTCTAATGTCAATCTACTAGAAAAAATTATCTACTGAAAATCTTTAGCGCATAAAAAATATTATACATAAAGGAAGGACGAACCCGGATCCTTTTCGATCTAAAATAAAAGATCGCTACCATTCCGCTACGGAAATCGGCTTTATTTATTTATTTTTTTTTACACGACTGCCAAAAGCTCAGTGTACGGCTGCCGTAGCACCTCAATGGCAGAAACGATTTAGATGTATGATCCTGCGTTCGATCCTTACGTTATCTCGAGTGTCGTAGGCTATATAAATATAGATAAAAAAATTATATATATATACTCGCCGGTCAGGGTTCTCCTCCCATACCCAGGACGCGTTCGTGTTCTCATGTTTGTAAGAACATTAAGTATTTTACAGAAATATTTTAAGAAAAGAAATATTAATGCGTAGAGAATATGT
This sequence comes from Lycorma delicatula, assembly GCF_047948215.1. Lineage (NCBI taxonomy): Eukaryota > Metazoa > Arthropoda > Insecta > Hemiptera > Fulgoridae > Lycorma > Lycorma delicatula. The sequence goes on from NC_134467.1 coordinate 31,327,130, forward strand.
TTCTAAACCTTATATAATTATATATATATATATATATATATATATATATATATATATATATCGATTTTTTTGTATACTTATATACAAAAAATTTAATTCGGCAAAAATTTCTATTTATTGCAAGGGTTTTTTTTTATAATCTCGATTATCCGGTTGACCGGACATTACATTATTCCGAAATTCAGTTATATCTACGAGACAGACGGTTTGACCAATTTTAAAAATTCAAACATCTTATTTTTTAACATGTTAAGTGCTAACGTTTGCATAAAAAATATGTAGACTGGATCACTTGGTTATCCGATTATTTGGTTATCCGTTATTTTTCCAAAATTTACTTATATCTCTGGAGATGTACGACCAATTTTAAAAATTTTAACAGCGTATTTGCCAGAATTACAAGGTCAAACACTTGGATACAAAATATATACTCTTGATGATTCGGTTATTCGGTTATTCGGTCATTCTCTTATTCCAAAATTCAGTTATATCTCCGGAACGGTAAAACCGATTTAAAAAATTCAGATGTCGTATTTAATAGCACAATACAGGGACTAACGTTAAAATTGTGAAATAGAAATAAGAAATCGAAATGAATAATTAAAGAACCGTAAAAATGAATAGAAGAATCTTTTAATTACGGTAATATTTCTTAATAGCCAGTTAATATGAGACACGCAAAAATGAATTGTATCAAAAAAAAGCTTTCAAGACTATAAAAAAAACGCACATTTGCCGTTCTTTTTGGCCATAAGGTCCCATTTACATCATGGGTTTTAACAGTTAAAATTATTTAGTAAACTTTCAGTGAATTTTATAACTAAATTTAAAATTATATATTTTTACACGATTACAATAAATAAATCAGTTTTCAAAAACTGAATCTACTTTTACGCCTAAAGCGAAGCGATGCCTGGCTGTGAAGCACAGCGAAGCCGGGCTGAACAGCTAGTTTATAATATAAAATTATTATAGATATAGGTTAGTATACCTTATGTGTTTGTTTTGTTGTGCTTTTTTTCATTTATTTTATAAACCTAATAAATAAATATAATTCCTGTAATACATTTTAATTTTTTTATGTATATGTATATATATATATTTTTTTTTTTATTTATTGTTTTTTTAAGTTTTCTTTTTCACTTTTCTTGATTTTTTATGTTTAGTTTTTTTAACATTTTTTTGTTTTAATTTCTTTTTATTAATATTTTTAACACCAATTCTTTTTTTACGTTTTTTATATTTTCCTCTGGTATATTTTACAATTGGTACGTCTGTAATTGAATTCATATATTTATATATCGAATGATTATAATACAGTAAAATTGGATTTACTGTAGTTGTTGTTATATTTATCCAAGCACCTTCTTTATAAATTACACCTTTTTCACCTAATACGTCAATTATCCAAGGAGGTACAGGTGTTACTGTTCTTTTACGTTGATAACGTAAGCGATTTATTTTATACGTCTTTTTAAAACTTCCTTTTAATTTTTGCCAGACATTTTTTACCATATTATTTAACCAATTTTGTTTATATTTATTTAACCTTCTTGCTACATTAGCTGATCTATTTACTACTTTCTTTCCTTTTTTATTATCTCCATCATCTTCATGTAATTTTCTTATACTCCATATACCATCCTGAAATAATTAAATAAAAAATGTTTCAAATTATACTTTCTTTTTTTTTTTTAATTTTATTTAACTATTTATTTTCCTGGCATAATAGGTTTATATGCAAGAAGGAAAGTATAGTAATCAGTAAAAAAATGGGATATGGATTTTTTCTTGATATTCATGATTCAGGGACTCCAAAAAACAAACAAAAAAGTCTTGATAATATTCGTACGTACATCTGTTTGAAGCTTAATAATTTTTGACCGGATAAATCGATTTTCTTGAAATCGAGACCCGTATATATGGAGCAATTTATTGGTAAAATTTGGGCACACTATCACCAAGGGGTGGGATAAATATTTTCTTTGAGGTCAATTCTCTTAAGATTTTACAGACATAATCCCACTTTAAATTAATCTCAGTACATGCGTATGGATTTTACCATTTTGTTTTTTATTATTATTAATTTTGCACATAAATTCTTCCCCTATATTCTAAAAATCCCTTTCGACACGCCGGAAGGCGGAGGTAGATTTCACCGGTACTAAGTAGGGGAAAAGATTTCGGTGGGAACTAGTGAAAAAGATTCTGTCGCCAAGAGATCGAATCGTGGACACGTGCAGGTCCAGGGACGCAACCTCTTTGCTGAGGGCGTTCGAGTCCAACAGATGGCTGGATCAGGACTTTCTGATGACGCATTGAAAACCCTCAAGGTTTCTGAGGTGGGCATGCAATTCAGGGGGGTATGTGTCAGAAGTGCCTCCGATCGACCTTATGGCTCATTTCAGAGTCGAAAGAGATCAAGGTGTTGAAGTTCATGAAGCGAGGCATAGGCTAATAGAGAGATGGCAGGAGAGATGGAGCACAGCAGGCCCTGGAGATAGGACCAGAAGGCTAATCCCCGATCTAAGGAACTGGATATATAGAAAATACGGTGAAATAAACTTTTACACGTCACAGTATTTTACAGGACACGGTAGTTTTAATTACTATCTGCATAGAGTCGGTAGAAGGGAAACTGCAGCCTGTATGTACTGTGACTGTGATGATGATGTCGAACATACTTTCACTGTATGTCATAAATGGAGGGAAGAGACAGACGGTATTGACATGTCATCTGATGAAACTGGCAGACTAATCAATAGCATGTTAAACAGTGAAGAAACTTGGAAAAAAGTTGAGTTGGTCATCAAAAGAATACTTACGCAGAAAAACAACGATGAGAGGAGACTAGGTTTTTAAAGTTTAGCATAGGGCAGGGTGGACAGCCTCAATGGTGAGGGCTGACATGCCGAGATGTGTCGGTTCCGATGATCCACTGGGGACTCCTATGGGTTTTTCGTTAGGTTAATATCAAGATCTGAGAAGTCCCAATCGGCACGTCACGACAATACATGGTATTGACGTGGCGATATACGGATGGGGCAAAAGAACTCAAAAGAACTGACCGGTGGGCCGACCTGCCATGCCGGACTTATAGCCGGTAGGTGGGAAGGCCCATTAGAGTAGAACAGGCACTCCCCTGGGTGGCGCAATACCAACCAGTCGGCCCAGGGGAGTAGAGTTAAAAAAAAAAAGAAGAGAGACCCCGATACCCACTGGCTGGGTCTAGTGGTGAACGCGTCTTTCCACATCAGCTTATTTGGAAGTCGAGAGTTCCAGCGTTGAAGTCCTAGTAAAGCCAGCTATTTTTACACGGACTTGAATACTAGATCGTGGATACCGGTGTTCTTCGGTGGTTGGGTTTCAATTAACCACACATCTCAGGTATGGTCGAACTGAGAATGTACAAGACTACACTTCATTCACACTCATACATATCATCCTCATTTATCCTCTGAAGTATTATCTAAACGGTAGTTACCGGAGGCTAAAAAGAAAAAGAAAGAAATAGGGACCCCGTGAGATCAGCTTCAAACTGCACTACGGAGGGTACTAGTTTTCAGCCACGTCACTTGGGACCGACCGAAGTAACTTCTTGTAGGCGGTTAACGGTTGCTCTCAAGTGGTTAAAAAAAAGCTAATAATAAAAAAATAAGTAGGGGAATAAAAAGAAATCTCCACCTTAAAGTTAAGAAAAACTTTAAATTTAGTCAATACGACAATGGTTGCATGTGAAAAAAGTTTCATATATTTAACATCGTATGTTAAATTGTATCTTGCAACAATTCCTGCACGATGCAATTGCTGGAATTGTATCTTCTTACAATTCCAGCAAAACTTTGGTCATCCCTTGCCGTAATGATTAATCATATCAAAAATTGTTTCTGACAAAAGTTTTAGGTAATGTTTAGAGGACTGAAGACCACTTTAAAACGATTCGATATTGTGCATATTAAGGGAAGTATGATTATTTTTTCTTCGAAACCCCATTTTTTTTAATCCCGGAGCCAATATTTGGTGATATAAAAAAAATTTACTTAATTATGTTTTAGGCCTTTTTTCCAACAAATATTAGGAACTTTTAACGAATTCGATATTTTATTTAATATGAATGTAATAGCGATATTTTGTTTTTTTCGGATACGCCCCCCTCCACCCCCACAACCATTCAACCCCGATGGTTTGATTTTGGCCGTTAACAAACTCGACCGAGTTTTTGGGACGGATTATTTTAACTAACAACTTGAAAGTGCTTGGCTCAATATTACCGGAAATCAAATCATAGTACCCATTACAATAGGTAGCTTTCTTATGAAATCAACTAAAATCGAAAAAAAAAATTATTTTTTATTTATTGCATATTATTTTTAATTGAATTTTTTTATGTCTTCCTAATCATAGTAATACAACCGACCCCAAAAATTACTTTGGGGGCATTATTGGTAGTGGGAGGGTACGTCACGCTGCCGGGGTACGGTCACCCGTGCTACCGGAGGCGTGGCTTCGTTCCGCCGATGGTGGACCTTGATTGTGAGTTAGTAATGCCGCACGAAACTCCATAATAGGATCGGGCAGGGTTTATCCCCGGCTCAAGCGTGGACCATGTAATTCGTATGTACAAAAATTTCTGACACAACGCGTCTAAAGAAGTTTTCACTTCAATAATATTTAAAGTGTAAAAAAGTAACTATTCTGGCAAGATCTGGAACTCGATAGCCCGATTTACACGGTACCTGGTGCGTTAAGCCTCTAGGCTACACCAGTCTGCGAACTGTAGAACCGATATTTGTTCTATGTAAATGTTAAATTACATTAGCTTCATTAATGCCGACCTTCGCTGCTCGTACTGACACATCTATCGAATTAAATACGGTATTCGCGCGCGCTTTAGTTAGAATCATTGAATGAAATAAACGAAAAAATATTATATTTAAATAAAATGATAAATATTTTAAATTAAGTGTGTGTATTTATGTGTACGCCGTATATCGGATACAATTCATAGTTATAGGAATTTCCTGTCACACGGCCAAAGCCGCGTTACGGGAAAGTCTTACAGTTGTGGATTATTTCCTTCCCGAAACGCGGCTTTGGCCGCTTGACAAGAAAGTCTTATAACTGTATTGTCAGTTTTTTTTTTTCTAAAATGTTTATTTCTTTTTTCTAATAATGAAATTTCGTTTCGTTTAATATTTAGTTAAAATTTACCACATTTTGATGAGTATTGTTTTTTATTAAATTTCGAAATTTTTACACTTATTTTAGATTCTATGAACTTTATCATACCATTTTACTAAAAATTAAATTTTCTACAAGTTTTATTTAAAAACTTGTGTGTTTATTATCTATTTAATAAAGTTATTTTACTCCAAACATTAAATGGTGTGTGTTTTTTGACCTCAATCTTTTGTCTTTTACCACAGATTTATAGAAACCTATTAAAAGTACAGTTGCCGGATCAATTTTTTATTTTTAAAATCAGATTTTACATAAAACTATAAAATTTATTCTTTAATTGTGGTGAAAAGAATTACAACTTTTTCTTAATTTTACGGAAGGCATAAAAATCAGCCCAAAATCATTCCCCAGCTGACACTCACTAACGAAGTATTTCCAAATGTGTGTTTTTATATGAACTTTATTTTCACCATTAGAACATATCTTGTAAATTTTTTACATTCTTCATGAATCACTCTGTATATATTTCAATTAGTTATCATAAATGATATCAGTTTAATATCAAAGAATAAGATTTTGAATCGACCGATTTTTTTGGGCTTCTAAATGAAAATCATATCATTACATTCCATTTGAGTGAAATAACATATGTTCAACAAATATTTCATTTGTTTTGGCATACAGGAAAATATCAATTTTAATATTAATTTAAAAAAAATAAATAAACAATCTTATTTATATATATAAAAATGAATGTTTGTTTGTCCCCTATGCGTTCCTATAGCATTCATCCGTCTGCGATAAAACTTTGGTGATTTATGCGTTCGCCGGCGATGGTTTATGAATCAGTTTTGACCCGCTAAATGGCGCTGGGGTCGAGATATTTCGAAAAATTTTTATTTATGGACCGATTTGGCTCATATTCAGAATATATATTAGTTACGTAAAAAGAAATACATCTGCAAAAAATGGACCCGCTAGATGGCGCTGAGGTCGAGATATTTGGAGAAAATTACATTTACGGTCCAATTTGGCTGATATTCAGAATAGTGTTACTTACATGAAAAGAAATACCTGTGCAAAAAAATGGATCCGTTAGATGGCGCTGGGGTTGATATATTTCAAAAAATTGTATCTATGGACCAATTTAGCTCAATTTTAGAATATATATTAGTTACGTGAAAGGAAAAACTTTTGCAAAAAACTATACGCGCTAGGTGGCGCTGGTGTAGGGATATTTACGAAACAAATACACAAAAAGACTTTCTTCTTCTATATAATATAATATAATATAATATAATATAATATAATATAATATAATATAATATAATATAATATAATATAATATATAATATAATATAATATACTAGCAAACCCGGTGATGCTTCGCTATTGCTAGATTTGAGTATATATATATAGATTAAATGAACACAATTGAAAGTTTGATAAAACATTAACAAAATGAACATTTCGGAATTAACAAAATTTAACCTTTCCCTTTTACCCTATCTTCTATTTCCCATTTCTCCCTTTCTCTTTCTCATTTTCCATTTTTTTTTTTGTTTTCCTCCTTTCCCATTTTTCGTTTTCCCATTACAATTTTTACCCCACTTCACTTTCCCCCATTTTTTCTTTTTTCCCCCTTTCCCTTTCATACCCTCATTTTTCTTTCCCTGATTTCCTTTCCCTTTCCCCCTTTCTCTTTCTCTTCTTTCCGTTTTTCTACTTTCCCCTTTGCATTTCCATTTCCCGTTTCACATTTTCCCCTTTTTATTTTTTCAATTTTTCCTTGCTTTCCTTTTCCCATTTTCATTATCACCACATTCATTTCTCTTTCTCCCATTCCTCTCTTTCCTTTCCACAATTTTCTCCTTTTTATCTCCCTTTCTTATACCTTTCCTCATTTCACTTTCCCTTTCCGTCTTCCTTTTTCCGCTTTTTCCCCATTTCCTTTTCTCGTTTTTCCTTTCCCTTATTTTCCTTTTTTTTTCTTTTTTCCACTTTCCCTTTCTTTCCTTTTCCCATTTTTAGTTTTATCATATTCCCTTACTCTTTTCTCATTTCCCTCTCTTTTCTTTCCACTACTTTCTCCTCCTTTTCCTTTCCTTATTTCACTTTCTTCCTTCCTTTCCCGTTTTCTTTTTTCTCCTTTCCCCTTTCAACTTTCTTTTCCCGTTTTTCTTTTTCCACTTTTTTTATATTTTCCCTTTCATTCCTTTTTCCCATTTTCATTTTTACCGTATTCCTTTTCTCTTTCCACCACTTTCCCTCTTCCCTTTCTACATTTTTCCCCTTTCTCTACCCGTTTCCCTTTCCCTTTTTTTTCCTTTCTATTTCCTTTTCCCGTTTTTATTTTTTTTCTTCTTTCCATTTTACTCTGCTTCCCTTTTTTCCATTTTCATTTATACTATATTTCCTTTCTGTTTCCCCCGTTTCTTTTCTTCCCTTTCCATCATTTTCTCCTTTTTATCTTTCTTTCCTTCCGTCATTTCTCTTTCCGTTATTTCCCTTTCCTCCTTCCTTTTTAACCCTGTCTTCTTTTCTTTTTTCTCCTTTCATCTTTCAAATTAATCTTGCAACAACGAAAATTGTGCTGGGAAATTACACGATTACTAAGAAAATCTTAGTTTTTACACCACACGCTAGACGTCGAATTTCCAAGGTTATTTAAAAATTAAAAATCTATCTTTTTTTTTTTGTCTTCAGTCATTTGACTGGTTTGATGCAGCTCTCCAAGATTCCCTCTAATGCTAGTCGTTTAATTTCAGTATACCCTCTACATCCTACATCCCTAACAATTTGACTTACATATTCCAAACATGGCCTGTCTACACAATTTTTTCCTTCTACCTGTCCTTCCAATATTAAAGAGACTATTCCAGGATGCCTTAGTATGTGGCCTAAAAGTCTGTCTCTTCTTTTAACTATATTTTTCCAAATGCTTCTTTCTTCATCTATTTGCCGCAATACCTCTTCATTTGTCACTTTATCCACCATCTGATTTTTAACAGTCTCCTATAGCAACACATTTCAAAAGCTTCTAATCTTTTCTTCTCAGATACTCCGATCGTCCAAGTTTCACTTCCATATAAAGCGACACTCCAAACATACACTTTCAAAAATCTTTTCCTGACATTTAAATTAATTTTTGATGTAAACAAATTATATTTCTTACTGAAGGCTCGTTTCGCTTGTGCTATTCGGCATTTTATATCGCTCCTGCTTCGTCCATCTTTAGTAATTCTACTTCCCAAATAACAAAATTATTCTACTTCCATAATCTTTTCTACTCCTATTTCGTATTCAGTGGTCCAACTTTGTTTTTTCTACTACATTTCATTACTTTTGTTTTGTTCTTGTTTATTTTCGTAATTAATATTTTTTTTGTAATTTTTTTCATGTTTTATCAAACTATATATATATATATATATATATATATATATACATACACACAAATTTAGTAATGGCGAAGCATTGCCGGGTCTGCTAGTACTTTATATTCTATAATTTATTTTCATAACTTATCTTTTAATATAATTTTTTTTTTTTTAATAATTTTTTGTAGTTAATAGGAAGAGAAATAATTTCCATTATTTATTTATTTTTAAGTTAATATTTACCCGAATGTATATTGAGAAGAAAAGAAAACATTGTTATTTGATATACTCTATTTATATAATAAAAAATATATATAAACTTTATGTATAGTCGTTTCAAAGTAAAAGATTTTTGTTTTTAACATAGCACTAGATATTTATCGTGAAATGTATACAATGTTTTAGTTTATGCAGAATCTTAAGTTATTATACTATTTACTTCATTGTTGTTTTATAGCTAATATTTGTTTAGAGAACAGCGAAGAATGTTTTTATAATATATACACACACACACACAGACACACACAAACAAACACGCACACACACACACACACACACTTACACATACTACCCTGTCAGAGATGCCTTAGGTCGCTCTTCCCGTCTAGCCGGATGAAATAATAATAATAATAAAAAAATTAAAGCTGTTTAGTTCATAAAACCTATAATAATATATTGTAATTTATTTAGAACAATTTGACCAGGACAGATTTCAAAACTTTATGAAATATGCAGATTTGAAAAAAATAGACTCCTATCAGAAAAATAGTAATTGTATTTGATTACCCGTTCTTCGTACAAGTAAAAAATTATATTGCACGGTTCTGACTGTTACCTGAGAAACAATACCAAAATGTGATCGTATCTTCTTTTTCATTCCTTGTTATTTTTATTTTATTCTAGCATCTCCATCGTTGATTTCGGCATGCTATAAGTTTTTTTTTTTTCTTCCCCTACTCTCCCCGACCGGATATCCAATTAAGTATACTCAGTCGGGGAGAGTGTCCTTTTACTCTCAAAGGAGGCGTCCCCCACCCGCCGGCTATACGTCCGGCACGGCAGGTTGGCCTCCCCGGTCTCGGATCTTTTGTTTTACATTGCCTGCCTCTAATCCCATGCTTTAGAGCCAAGGTCCGGCTATGCCGTCCCCCAGCGCCTCAGCAGGGAACCGGGACTCGGTCTTTACGCCTTTGGCCTCTAATCGACAGCGCCGACCCCACAAAGAGTCTAGGCTCCCGCAGGGACGACCCCGCCGACCGGGACTTGGTCTTTTATTTTAACCCAAACTCAAACTCCCCTGGAGTTCACCCCCTTCTCAGGTACCCGCACACCAAGGCGTACGGGCCCTCCATGGAGTGACTGTCCGCCCTACCCTACTGTTTATACTCCCATTCTTCTGTCTTCATCCTCTTTGGCCCGCAGGACCTCCCCGGCGAACCTGCGGAACCATTCCCAGTTCTCATTGTTGTAACCCAACCGGTTTATGAGATTTTCTGGTGTGAGACCATTAATTACTATTTGACCTCTGTTAACGGCCAATCTTGGACATATGAACAACGTATGTTCGGCATCGTCGTTCTCTGGACAATAGATGCACTGCGGGGTGGCTCTCTTCCCGATCCTATACAGTTACTGACCGAAAGAGCCGGGTCCCGACAGTAACTGTGTCATGTAAAAATTGACATCTCCGAGTCTATTGTTATTCCAGGTTTTAATATTAGGGATTAGACGTCTGGTCCATTCTCCCACTCTGGACCCTGCCCACTCTTCTTGCCATTCTTGTTCTATAATCCCATCTCTTCTTTCGACATACCGCTGTGTCTGAGGGTTCTGGCTTTTATCTGAAGGTCTATATGTAGGACCCCGGTCAGTACGCACGGCGCGTAATACGATACCGTACAGTAACTAGCAGCTACACGCAGCAATGCCAGTCACTTCTCAACTTCTTTTTATTTCGCTGTATGTTCATTGCCGCCCCCCGTATGGGAGCCGCATACAGTACCGCCGAAGTGATAGCCGCGGTTATCAATCTTCGAATAACCATTTTAGGTGTGCCGTGGTTTTGAAATAATCCTCTTAATCCCTTTACAGCAGGAGTAACTCTCCCACAAATCATATCAATATGCTTGCTGAACTTTAAACTTTTGTCCAGAAGTACCCCCAAGTATTTTGTTTCTTTTACTTCATCGATTCTCTGTCCTCTGATATTTAGATTCACACTTCTTAATGGTCTTCTACCCGAGAGGACCAGGCAACAGGATTTATTAGGAGCTATTTCTAATTTGTTATCCTCCATTTATTCATCTATTGTTCTAAGCGCTTGGTTTGCCTTGTTCTCCAGTTCATTAACATCTCTGTCTTCTACTAATATTGCGATATCATCCGCGTATCCTACTATCGATACCCCTTTGGGGTAGTTCAGCCTGAAGATTTTATCATAGAAAACATTCCATAAGGTTGGGCCAAGGACAGATCCCTGCGGCACCCCTCCGAATACCTGAAATATGACTTTCCTTTCTAGGGTTTTGACCTCTATGAACCTATTTTGCAGATATTGATCTATCTGATTTACTAAGTATTTACTTATTTGCATGGCTTGAAGCGCCTCAATGATGGCTGTCCAGGGGACAGCCATCATGGGGACGTACCAAATGCGTTTCTAACATCAAGCATTATGATCATGGGGATTTTTCTAGTCGTCCATGTACCGCTTCTGCAATTTAATGCCCAGTTTGCAATTTAATGCAATGCAATGCAATTTAATGCTATATGGTTACTGGCGTTTTATGTAACGGTCAAATGTTTAGCCGGTCAGCCATGTTTTACGTTTTCGTATAGCCGAGGGGCTCATTTCGAAAACAATGGAACGGACAGTATAATTTCGTTGTATATTTCGAGAGATATCGTCTATATCGATTTTAATTGTCTATAAATATCGACTTCCTCAGACATTTATTATGCGATTACATATTACGGAATAATAATCGTGAAATTTTCAGCTAAATCGATTAAGTACTGTTTTAGCAATTCGGGCAGACACAAAATGAAGACTTATTTATATACATTACTATCCTGCACATACTGTGCAGGATAGTAATGTATATAAATAATGCATACTGTGCTGCAGTTCCACATACTGTGGAACTGCAGCACCCGTATTTTCACCCGATATTATCGTTAATATTTAATACAATGAGTCCTTTTTTCTTTAATTCTCTCTTTATAATTGTAAAATATATAATTCTTTAAGTTTAATGTCAATATCCAGCCCTCAGTTTATAAAAAAGATACAAAAATCTTTGCATGTAACTGTTCGCTTCACAGTTGCAGCGGCGTGGTTTGGTTTGGTTTGGCTGTTGTGCGCATGCGCATATTGGAAGCTGAACACATATTGGAAGGTAGAGAGAGCACTGTCGCTCCCGCAGTGCCGACCTTGTCGTGCTGGTGGAAGGTAGTTTTTTTTTTACTTCGCGTGTGTATGGAACGTTTCTTGTTCGTTCTCTTTTCTAGTTTAGTCTGTGGAAGGAATATAAAAGCGGTTTAGTTAATTTGTTCAGTAGTGATCAGAATATGAGGGAAAGCAAGGGTTCTTTGACTGCGAAGACTGTCCAAAAACACGCTGGAAGGGCGAAAGAGAAGGTAATTAGTAAAAACTAATTATGTATTTGTTTCTGTGTACATGGAAATTTAAATTAAGCATCGTTGGACTACAGTTTTTTAAAGCGGATATTTTATTAAGTTTTTATCTTTATGGACATTTTATTATTTATTCGGTTAAACCAAATACGGTTTATAAGCACAATGTGCGTAAAAACCGTGTGCCATATTCTTGAATGCGATTAAGTGTAGAATTATATTATTATCCTGTTTGCAATTATTCTATTTGATTCATTTTTTGGATTATTTTATTTTACAGAAAATTTTAACCGTTGCCTTAAAAAGGCCCAGAAAAAAATTTCTGGAGCAGCACCCCCAATCATTTTAGCTAGGAGCCGCCACTGATCCTGCGTAATATGGTAAAAGGTTTTAAAAGGTTTTTAGAAAGATTTCCATAGTATTAGAATCTATCTTGTTTAAATTTATTTCTTTTAAAATTCCAGTTTATTTTACTGGTTATATATCTTTTGCTGCTGTGGCAGCACCATAGAAATAAGAAAGTACTACGATTTACCAAAATTTTGAATTTCGAGTTTTACGCGGTTGCTGATGTTTCAAGATAACTCGTAATCCAAATAGCATTTGATAATAATATTGCAATAATATTTCATTATAAATCACCTCCCATCGCAAAATAAAATCATAGGTAACTTGTTATAGTACGTTATATTTTATTTTTTGTCTTCAGTCATTTGACTGGTTTGATGCAGCTCTCAAAGATTCCCTATCTATCTAGTGCTAGTCGTTTCATTTCAGTATACCCTCTACATCCTACATCCCTAACAATTTTTTTTACATATTCCAAACGTGGCCTGCCTACACAATTTTTCCCTTCTACCTGTCCTTCCAATATTAAAGCGACTATTCCAGGATGCCTTAGTATGTGGCCTATAAGTCTGTCTCTTCTTTTAACTATATTTTTCCAAATGCTTCTTTCTTCATCTATTTTCCGCAATACCTCTTCATTTGTCACTATATCCACCCATCTGATTTTTAACATTCTCCTATAGCACCACATTTCAAAAGCTTCTAACTTCTCAGATACTCCGATTGTCCAAGTTTCACTTCCATATAAAGCGACACTCCAAACATACACTTTCAAAAATCTTTTCCTGACATTTAAATTAATTTTTGATGTAAACAAATTATATTTCTTACTGAAGGCTCGTTTAGCTTGTGCTATTCGGCATTTTATATCGCTCCTGCTTCGTCCATCTTTAGTAATTCTACTTCCTAAATAACAAAATTCTTCTACCTCCATAATCTTTTCTCCTCCTATTTTCACATTCAGTGGTCCATCTTTGTTATTTTTACTACATTTCATTACTTTTATTTTGTTCTTGTTTATTTTCATGCGATAGTTCTTGCGTAGGACTTCATCTATGCCATTCATTGTTTCTTCTAAATCGTTTTTACTCTCAGCTAGAATTACTATATCATCAGCAAATCGTAGCATCTTTATCTTTTCACCTTGTACTGTTACTCCGAATCTAAATTGTTCTTTAACATCATTAACTGCTAGTTCCATGTAAAGATTAAAAAGTAACGGAGATAGGGAACATCCTTGTAAACATCCCGTAAATGTTAGCAATTGTTCTTCTATCTCTGTATTTGAACTCTTAATTTTTTTTTAAATGCTGAACATTTTATTCCAGTCTACGTTTTCGACTGCCTTTTCTAGGTCTATAAACGCCAAGTATGTTGGTTTATTTTTCTTTGATCTTCCTTCTACTATTAATCTGAGGCCTAAAATTGCTTCCCTTGTCCGTATACTTTTCCTGAAACCAAATTGGTCTTCTCCTAACACTTCTTCCACTCTCCTCTCAATTCTTCTGTATAGAATTCTAGTTAAGGTTTTTGATGCACGACTAGTTAAACTAATTGTTCTGTATTCTTCACATTTATCTGCCCTTGCTTTCTTTGGTATCATTACTATAACACATTTTTTGAAGTCTGACGGAAATTCCCCTTTTTCATAAATATTACATACCAGTTTGTATAATCTATCAATCGCTTCCTCACCTGCACTGCGCAGTAATTCTGCAGGTATTCCGTCTATTCCTGGAGCCTTTCTGCCATTTAAATCTTTTGAAAGATTTAAAAACATTATACAGTAGATATTATTTGGTGTTTTTTCTATTTAACATAGTAAACGTAAAAAAAAAGAAAAATTTTCTTGGACGGTGATTTTGTAGCTGGGGCAGCAGTAAAGTAGTTTCAGTATAGCATAGATTAAATGAACACAATTGAAAGTTTGATAAAACATTAAGAAGATGAACATTACGGAAGTTCACAAAATTTAACATTTCCCTTTATCCCTTTTCCCCTTTTCCCCTGTTCACTTTCTTACTTTCTCCTTTTACCCCTCTCCACATTTTCCCGTTTCATCTTTTCGTATTCCCTTTCCCCAATGTTCCCTTTAACCGTTTTCCCTTTTCTTCCACCCAGTTTCCCATTTCTCTTTCCTTCCCAATTTTTCTTTCCCTTATTTCCTTTTCCCATTTCCTCTTTCCCCCTTTTCACCTTTGTTCCGTTTCCCCTTTCCATTTCCTTTTCCCGTGTTCCTATTTTTTTCAGTTTTTCCCTTCTTCCCTTTTACGTTTTTGATTTTTCCCTTTCTCCCTTTTTCCCCGCCCGTAAATCGGTCCAAGAGTTTTTTAGTCTATAGCGGACACACATATCGGAAACATTGAAATTGAATCGTCAAATATTTAGTATAGCGTCTGTTGCTTTTATATCCACCCAGATAGCGTTGGTTTTTTTTTTTTAAAAAAGCATGTTTTTACCTGTCACAGGTGTGACATCTTAGGTATATAAATAGTAGGTATATAAAAATACATAGCTTAAACTTTAGTTTCCCGGCAAATATAGGAATAGTTATTATATTAAAGGGAAAAGTATGGTGGACATGTCAAAAATTGGTTATTGGGTTTTTTTGCTAAATCTTTACGTTTTTGGGTCCAGTTTGATTATTTAGACCAAATACCTACATATATTTACGGAATGTATGTGTGTCGTACTGCTTTTGACCTTAATCTCAGGACAGACAAGACCGATTTTCTTCTAATTTACTTAAAATATTTTTATACATGGAAAATTTATCATATTAATTTCTTTTTCAAAATTCGATAACAGGGTGGGGGATATCTCGAAAAAAAACAATTTCTAGTTTTTTCAGAGGTATTTTAGAGAAATCATTATTAAAGCAAATTTGTTACCTATAGCATATGTATAAATAATACAAATAAGTTTTGGTACTTTTACGTTTTACGCCCCCAACTTTTTTTTTTTTCACATAAAAAATAAAAAAGTTGGGGCATAAAAAAAATAAAAAATTTTACAGCATGTTTTATAATAACTGATGAATAATGCATTAGAGAAATACAGTAGTAGCGCTATAATAATAATAAATTACAGAAAACACAGTAACCATCCTGTTTTGTACCGATCATTTTAAACATTCTCCATTTTAACCAATTAAGCATTATTACTTTTAATTATAAATATAATCTAAACAAACTTAACCTACACTCGCTTCGCGCGCTAACGACTGAATTTAGATGTTTGAATCCGCATTGAAATTTTACGTCACCGGAAATGTCATAGGCTATATATATATACGTACACGTATACAGGGTGTCCCATATAAAATGCAACCCATCAATCACTCATCCATGAAATTTCAAAAGTCAAGCTTACTCCCCTACTCGTTACTGAAATGGACTCGTTCAACATCTGAATATCGCGGCGACGCAGTAGAACACTACCGATAGTAACAACAATGCGATCATAACGTTCAGTGTATCGCTAGAAACAAGATGGTGTTTTCGCTAGATGAACGTGTTTTCATTGTCGAGTCGTACTTCAGTACGAAATCAGCGGTTGCAGTGCAAGATTTGTTTCGCCATAAGTACCCGGATAAACCAGCTCCTAAAAAAACATCAGTATTAAGGTTAGTTACAAAATTTAGAGAGACCGGTTCTGTTAATAACAAGGAACACAAAAGATCTGCGTCGGTGTTGAATACAGATACAGTCTCTGAAATCAAAAACCGATTACTCGCCTCGCCAAATAAATCGATCAGACTTTTGTCTGCTGAACTTAATTTGTCTAAATCGACTGGTCATCGGGCGACCAAACGATTACAATTACGACCTTATCGCGTTCAAACGGTTCATCGACTTCTTGCGCCCGACAAAAAGAAACGGATACAATATTGTCAACGGTTCCGTCGATTTCTGCGTGAGGGAATTAACGTTATGGATTCGTTTTTTTTTCATATTTGATGCACGGTTTCATTTGGATGGCTACATAAACGGCCAAGACAGTAGAATTTGGAGCGCTAAAATCCCCACGTTTATCACGAAAAACAATTACACCCGCAGAAGTCGGCCGTGTGGTGAGCGATAACGCGGAATAAAATAATCGGTCCTATTTTTTCAAGTACACCATTAATGCAGAACGATATCAGGATATTTTATTTCAGTTCATCGCATTCTTGGAAGAGAAAGACAGACGTTGCCGGCTACAACATGACGGTGCGACATCGCACTACGCAGGTTTAACTTCTGATTTTGTCGAGGAATTCTTCGGTAATCGTGTTATCGGTCGAGTCCTGTGGCCACAAAGATCTCCAGATTTGACTGCGGAGGATTTTTTCTACGGGGTTACCTCAAAGAAAAAGCCTACAGCAACAAAACGCGAACACTTGAACGATTGAATGTCAATATTGAACAAGCTGTATTAAATATCCAGCCACAAACTTTGAATAAAGTTGCAAGAAACGCTGTAAAAAGAATTGAAGCTTGTATTCAAGAAGATGGCGGCCACTTCAACATTTACTCTAAATGTAAAGTAATGGATGGTAATAATAAAAATTACATTTACATTTACACATGCCTTTTTATTATTTCAATACCTATCAATATAAGGTTGGGTTGCGTTTTATATGGGACACTCTGTATATATATATGTGTGTGTGTGTGTTTAAATAAATTTAAGAAATTTGAAAAGAGAAAGTTATACTATCACTATCTATAAAAAAATTATAGTGCCCGAGTTTGTCTGTTTATCGTATGTATTCACATCTTTATTTTTGTTCCTATTAGCGCTCTGCGCCAATGGTGGTGCGCAGGGCGGCTGCACACGGCTCCCTCCTCGTCTCTCTTCCGCTAGAAGCAGTCCGTTGTCAATTAATTTACAGATTGTTTAACTTTATTTCTAAGCGTAGATTATTTTTATTCGTATTTTTATTGACTTAATATTATTTATTAATTCTATTAATTAAAAAAACAAAAAGATTATAAGTTAATATTTAGCAGTAAAAATAAAAGGATTCTTTATTTAGCGTGATAGAGTCGTTGCACATGGCTCCACCCAATATTATCTCCCTCTAGAAGCTGACCAATTAATTTCTTTCTCACAAAAAAGAATGGTGTGTAGGTTTGCTTACTTGTTTGTTTGATGTATGTTTTCACATTTTTATTTTAGCTGCTATTAGCGCAGAGCGGACCACGTGGTGCGCCTGGCAGCACCACGCCCCGGAATCGTTCACGCCCATGTAGCCCATGAACGATTCATTCATTCGAACGATTTATACTTCTTTATACGGACGATTTATCTAAAATTATATTTATGTATTGTGTATTAAAAAAGGAAAACATTGGGGTTAGAGCTGCGTTAAAAAAAATTACAACTCAAGAACAGCTAAAAATATTCAGGATTTTGAAACTTTTCGTTGTAAAGGTTTTTGTTGTTGTTAGTACGCTAAATTTATGAACATTATTTTGTTATAGTTGGCAAAAACATTTAACAAAATCATGTACAATGAAATATAAACCGTGTAATATTTTCCCGGCGGACCACCTGCCATTTTTCTAGTGTAAAAATATTATATATATATATTTGTCTCCCGCATGCTCTTTTATTATCCTATATTAAAGAGTAATATTTTTTTGGCATACGTATTTTTTTAATTTTTAAAATTTATCAATTTTTTCAAAATAATATTACAAAAAATATCCCTTACCTGATTTAATTTAAAATCTTCTACATCTTCATATTTAATCCCAACAGAACAAGAATTTTTTTCACATTTTCCACTATTTGAACTTGAATCATTTTGTTGTGAAAAATTTATAACAAATATAATTATATAAAATAATACAGAATTATAAATAAGCATAACTTTTTTTTCTTTTTTTAAAATTAATCTCGGATATATTTTTCTATAATTATTTCCATAATTTTTTTTTTTTTTAAATTTATTATACTTTCTTATTAAAATAATTGATTAAATAAAACGAAATTAAATTGTTAATCTATTAACTGAAACGTAGAATCAGATACGATGGTAGTGTGTTATATTTTGTCTGTAAAGGAATGCAATATATTTTCATTACTTATTTCTTATCATTTAACTAAATAGCCTATAAAATAGTCTGTTATCAGTAATGATCGTAGAATTCTATCAACGCCTTTTTTTTAATGTTATATATATATATATATATATATATATATATATATATATATATATAAAATGCAAACTGGACAAAATATAAATATTATTATTATTATTGTTGTTATATATATATATATATCAGTAATTAACATATATATCAATTAATTAAAATACAATCGATTTATTACCCAAACCAAAACTTATACAGTACATATTATGAAGAAAAGATGTAACAACATAAGACAAACTCATAACACAAAAATAAAGAATACATAATGAAAGGCTTAAATATAAATTGTAACATAATTTTGTAAGATATCAATTAGCATAAGTCAAAAACATTTTCAGTGGTTGAGACAGAACCCGAGTATAATTTGAAAAGAGATATACAAAGATAAATCTTTTAATAAAACAAAATTTCATTCATAACACAAACAATTTATATAATATTTAATTTGAAAAAAGTTAACACTAATCCATTTTTTAAATTTGTTGAAAAACAAATAATTCATTTTTTAAATATAAATTGTTTGGTAATTTTTTTTTTTTTTTTTTTTTGGGTTGGAGGAGATAAAAATGCAATTTACGCACGAGTGCAGGGTTCCCGCTGGTGGTCTTACCAAACTGCCATCAGGAAATTACTCATTTTTTTTTACCTGGTTACCCTCCGGGAATTACCGTTCAGGTATTACTTCAGATGATGATATGTATGAGTGTAAATAAAGTATAGTCTTGTACAGTTTCAGTTCGACCATTCCTAAGAATTGTGGTTAATTGAAACCCAACCACCAAAGATCACTAGTATCCACGATCTAGTATTCAAATCCGTAAAAACATAACTGCCTTTACTAGGATTTGAACCTTAGAAATCTCGACTTCGAAATCATCTGTTTTGGGAAGTCACGTTTACCGCTAGACCAACCCGGTGGGTTTTTGAAATATTATATAAATTAAATATAATATATAATTAATATTTAAACTTTAAAAAACAGTTTGGTTGGTAACCCTGTGGATATTTAAATTTCCCGGTCCAAAAGGATGAGTAAAAAGGAGAATTTCTGACAGGGAAAAGGGGGAATTTCAATATGGTGGACTGCGACACTAGAGTTCCTTGTGATGATAGGGAGTACTATTGACGCATTATGCCACTA
Organism: Lycorma delicatula; assembly: GCF_047948215.1. Taxonomy (NCBI): domain Eukaryota; kingdom Metazoa; phylum Arthropoda; class Insecta; order Hemiptera; family Fulgoridae; genus Lycorma; species Lycorma delicatula. Next base: position 31,346,956 of record NC_134467.1, read on the forward strand.
GTTTAGAGCATATTTGGGGTAGGGATGCCAATTTGCAATTTTTTTTTGCAACTACTGTTATTTTTTTAATTAACTAATGTACCTAAGAAACATATTCCCTTAATTAGGTAAAATTTCGAGATTCTGAGGGTTACCATGCTTTAAAGACTCACCCCATTGACCTTTTAGGTTAAAAATCTAATGGCATCAATGTCCGATATGTAGAAGTAATCTGACCAATTTAAAAAAATCGGTCCAGTAGTTCTGGAGGTATAAGGTGATTGACAGGTCAACACCACAAACACACGAACGCACACACACACACACACACCCACACACTCACACACACCCACACACTCACACACAGTAACATTAACATCTGGAAAATTTACATTCGGTTATTTTGTGGTTCATTACGTGTGAAAACGTCAAGATCCGGTTAAAACCGCATGTGGCCAAATTTGATCGATTGCAATACTTTTCCTTCTAGAGCTATAGCGCTATCTAGACGGGAAAATAAAGATTTTAATAAAATTTTAATTTAAGAAATGTTTTACCAATTTATAGTACAATAAATAAACTGTTATTTTACATCAATGCAGTTTGTATTACGTTATAAAAATGCAAATTATTAACTTCTCCTATTAGCTTCTTGCTTCAACATACAAATATAGTAGTATCTGATTGTCCCTAAATTAATTACGTATTTCAGAATTAAATTGTACGGGTTCAAATCTTTGTTCTCTTGTGAAAATCTGATTATTATTATTTTCGTTTATTCATTTAATTTTATCAAATAATAATGCATCCCTTATATAAAATCGAAAGAATAACTCTGCAGGTTATGTTCGGGTATTGTACGGCTTTATAAGAGGTGTGTTTTATTAAATAAAATTTATTTAATAATTATATATATAAAAATGAATGTTTGTCTGTCTGTATGTCTCTTATGCCTTCCTAAACCGTTCATCCGATAACGATGAAACTTTGAGGAATGGTTGGACGCATGCCAGGGAAGGTTTCTGAATTACTTTGTACCCGCTAGGTGGTGCTGGGATCGAGATATTTCGAAAAATTGTATTTATGGTCCGAATTGCTTCGTATTCAGAATACGTGTTACTTACATGAAAAGAATTATCTCTGCAAAAAATGGACCCGCTAGATGGCGCTGGGGTTGAGATATTTCGAAAAATTATATTTATGGACCGATTTGGTTCGTATTCAGAATATGAATATTAGTTACGTGAAAAGAAATATTTTTGCAAAAACTATACCCGCTAGGTGGAGCCGGTGTTGAGATATTTACGAAACAAACAAATATACAAACAGACTTTTTATTTCTATATATATATATAAAAGCAATAAAGGCAATGTTTGTTTGTTTGTGTGTCCGCTAAAGGCCAAAAAACTAATGGGCCGATTTACGCGCGAGTAAAAGGGAAAAATGGAAAACGGGGAAAAAGTGGAAAGAGACAACGGCAAAAAGTAAAAAGGAAACTGGGAGAGGGGCAAGGGAGAAGGGTGAAAGGGAAAAGGGGAAGGTGAAGGAACAGGGAAAATGTTTTGAAGTTCCGTAATGTTCAGTTTTTAATTTTTTTATCAAATTTTCAGTTGTGTTCATTTAAACTCTCTCTCTCACTCTATCTCTGTCCCTATCACTCTCTCTCTCTTTCTCTTTTTCTCTCTCTCTCTCTCTCTCTCTATATATATATATATATATATATATATACTCAAATGCAGCAGTAGCGAAGCATTGCCGAGTCTGCTAGTAGATAATAAACAGAGAAATATTAACTGCTGGTTCTCTATAAATTAGAATATTATATTAATTATTTGAAATTTTTTATTGGATGAAATTCTTAAGGTAATACAAAATAAAAAAATTTATTATGAAGTGTTTTACCTGAATTTATTACTACCAAGTTTTCCGTTTGCTTATAATACGAAAACGAAGGCAATTTATCAAGAAATTGTTTCGCCATACTTTTTCTCGTAAGATTCTACGTTTTAATTAATCCCATCTACAAAGTTAAAAACAAAAGTTTGGTTCAATTTTGTGGATCGAAGATGGCCGAGATAAATTTCAAACATACCAAAAGGTATTCTAGAAAGTTCTAGATGTTGGAACAAACCAAAAGTTTCTCAAAATATTTAGCTAAGTATTAAATTTTCTTGATTATTCATTATAAGATCATCATTTTACTTCCTTGTACAAAATAAAGGAAGTATTGTGATAACGAAAAATTTCGGTTTTCAGATTTCAAAGTAAATATCCATTTTGACCATCCCTGAATCCATTTTGACTAGTTTCGTCGTGACCTCTGTACGTACGTATCTCGAGTAACTCAAAAACGATTGATGTTGAGATTTTGGATGTAGGACTGTTGTAACATCTAGTTGTGCACCTCCCATTTTGATTGCAATCGACTTCACCAAAAATATCCAAAAAAGCCCAGTATCCAAACAAATTGGATTTTTTACTTTTTCTTAACTGCAAAAATAAGCCCTTTCAATGACATATCATAAGTAGTACGTATTTTCATTGGTTCCAGTGTTATAGCCAAATAAAAGTTTTATTAATTTGGATCTTACAAGCACATCGGTTTGAATTTGACTTTACTTCCTGTTTTTTAACCTTTTTTTAAATTTAAATGTATTGATTTATTAATAATTATTCACCTCTGATTGTAAAAAAAAGTTACAATAAATAATAATTCAACTTTTTTTGTCTTCAGTCATTTGACTGGTTTGATGCAGCTCTCCAAGATTTCGTATGTAGTACTAGTCGTTTCATTTCGGTATACCCCCTACATCCTACATCCCCAACAATTTGTTTTACATATTCCAAACGTTGCCTGCCAACACAATGTTTTCCTTCTACCTGTCCCTCCAATATTAAAGCGACTATTCCAGGATGCCTTAATATGTAACATATAAGTCTGTTTCTTCGTTCAGCTATATTTTTCCAAATTCTTCTTTCTTCATTTATTTGCCGCAACACCTTTTCATTTGTCACTTTATCCACCCGTCTGATTTTTAACATTCTCCTATAGCACCGCATTTCAAAAGCTTCTAATCTTTTCTTCTCAGATACTCCGATCGTCCAAGTTTCACTTCCATATAAAGCGACGCTCCAAACATATACTTTAAAAAATCTTTTCCTGACGTTTAAATTTAATTTTGATGTAAACAAATTATATTTCTGATTGAAGGCTGGCTCGTTTCACCTGAGCTATTCGGCATTTTATATCGCTCCTGCTTCGTCCATCTTTAGTAATTCTACTTCCCAAATAACAAAATTCTTCTACCTCCATAATCTTTCTCCTCCTATTTTCACATTCAGTGGTCCATCTTTGTTATTTCTAATACATTTTATTACTTTTGTTTTGTTCTTGTTTATGTTTTGTTTCACGTGATAATTCTTGCGTAGGACTTCATCCATATCATTCGTTGTTTCTTCTAAATCCTTTTTACTCTCGGCTAGAATTACTATATCATTAGCAAATCGTGGCATCTTTATCTTTTCACCTTGTACTGTTACTCCGAATCTAACTTGTTCTTTAACATCATTAACCGCTAGTTTTAAGTAAAGATTAAAAAGTAACGGAGAACTTGTTTATCGGACTCCCTTTCTTATTACGGCTTCTTTCCTATGTTCTTCAATTATTACTGTTGCTGTTTGGTTCCTGTACATGTTAGCAATTGTTCTTCTATCTCTGTTTTTGAACACTTAATTTTTTTTTAAATGCTGAACATTTTATTCCAATCTACGTTATCGAATGCCTTTTCTAGGTCTATAAATTCCAATAATCAATAATAACAATAAAAAGAAATAAAAAAATATTAGAAGATGTTAGTGAAATAAAATTTTATGTACTTTTAAAAATGTGTATATGTAATTTAATAGGCGTACATGGAAGTCATGTGGTGTCCACAACAGATTTTACATTCTTAAAGTTAATACAATTAGGCTTAAACCTGATAATTTGGATTTAAGGATTCGGTAAAAAATAAAAGATTTGGTATAATTCATTATTTTATAAAAAATTCTAAGGATTTTTTTTTTAGAAATATATATATATATAGAGCTGAAATAAAACAAAAATCCTTTTTCGGCACGCCAAAAGGCGGAGGTAGATTTTACCGGTACTAAATACGGCATAAAAAAATTCCCACCTTAAAGTTAAGAAAAAATTCAAATTTACTCAATACGACAATGGTTGCATATGAAAAATGTTTTACATGTTTAGCACACGAAAAGACCCATCATGTTACAATTCCAGCAACATTTTGGTTATTCCTTTCCGTAAGGGTTGGTCATATAAATAATTATTTCAGACAAAAGTTTTAGGTAATATTTAGAGGACTAACGACCACTTTAAACCGATTTATTATTGTACCTATTAAGGTAGGTATGGTTTTTTGTCTTCGAAACCCCATTTTTTCACCCCCTGGGCCAATGGTTGGTTATATCAAAAAATTTACTTAGATAAGTTTTAGGTCCTTATTTAAAGAATAGTAGTAACTTTAAACAAATTCGATATTTTACTTAATAAATAAGTTACAGCGATATTTTGCCCTCCCCATTTTCACCCACATGGTCTGATTTTGCCCATTAACGAACTCGACCGAGATTTTGGGTCGTTATATTTCATGTATCAATTTGAATGTGATTGGCACAAAATTACGGCAGTTATTGTCTTCGCAAGGAAATGGAATAAATAAATATATATTTATATATATATATATATATATATATATATATATAATATAGATGAAGTCCTACACAAGAACTATCGCATGAAAATAAACAAGAACAAAACAAAAGTAATGAAATGCAGTAGAAATAACAAAGATGGACCACTGAATGTGAAAATAGGAGGAGAAAAGATTATGGAGGTAGAAGAATTTTGTTATTTGGGAAGCAGAATTACTAAAGATGGACGAAGCAGGAGCGACATAAAATGCCGAATAGCACAAGCTTAACGGGCCTTCAGTAAGAAATATAATTTGTTTACATCAAAAGTTAATTTAAATCTCAGGGAAAGATTTTTGAAAGTGTATGTTTGGAGTGTCGCTTTATATGGAAGTGAAACTTGGACGATCGGAGTATCTGAGAAGAAAAGATTAGAAGCTTTTTAAATGCGGTGCTATAGGAGAATGTTAAAAATCAGACGGGTAGATAGAGTGACAAATGAAGAGGTATTGCGGCAAATAGATAAAGAAAGAAGCATTTGGAAAAATATAGTTAAAAGAAGAGACAGGCTTATAGGCCACATACTAAGGAATCCTGGAATAGTCGCTTTAATATTGGAAGGACAGGTAGAAGGGAAATATTGTGTAGTCAGGCCACGTTTAGAACATGTAAAACAAATTGTTAGGGATGTAGGATGTGGAAGGTATACTGAAATGACACGACTAGCACTAGATAGGGAATATTGGAGAGCTGCATCAAACCAGTCAAATGACTGAAGACAAAAAAATATACATATATATATATATATATATATATATATATAAACTTTTGAACTGATGTTGGTTTTGGGGTCTGGTGGAAGTGAAACGCGAAGATATGTCGATATTTTCCCGAAGTCGAATCATAGTACCCATTACAATAGGTAGATTTCTTATGAAATTTACCGAATTATTAATTAGTTCTTAGAAACATTTTATATAAGAAATGAATTTTTTAATTTAATTTTTTAATATAATAATCTATCATAAAATCAATCGGAGTTTAATTTCTAACTGTTAATTTTATTATGTGCTAAAAAATATATTCTTTAAGATCGTTAGGTCCTTAATATTCTTACAGAAATAAAAGAATGAGGTTGAAAAATCCTTTATACCGAATAACAGTTAACTTAAGAAAATCCAGGAAACGGTCATTAAGGAAGAAAGTGAACTATTCGTTTGTTTGTGTATGTATGTGTGTCAGTGTACAATACATGTTAAATCTTACTTGAACTACTAGGAAGAAAGAGGTTTAGACCCGTGTACAGTACAATAAAAGGATAAAGCTTAAATGTTAGCTAGAGTAAGGTTACAATTTTGCTGAAGTTTTAGGACGTTGCGGGATGTTGGCGAGGGGGGTAAAGCGTTAAAATAGCAAAATGAGAAAATGTTGGAATCAAGTGTAGTAAGGAATGGATTTTTTTTTTTAGTAGAATAAAATGTTGGAAGAAGAAAGGAAAATGGCTGAATAAAGTAACAATGTGGTTTCCTAAATCTCTCTCTAACAGGAAACTTTCTCTCATTATATGAAGTATTCATCTCGTTCCATTTTTTTTTTTTTTTTTTTTTTTTTTTTAGGTTGGTGTGAGTAGTGAGTATGGTTAGGTGGAAAGGAAAATGAAGACCATTTGCTTTACAAACCTTTCTTAGTTTATATAAACAACTGTTAAACGCTTGTAATTTATGTCCTGAAATATGTTAATTAATGTCTTAAAATGTACAAAAAATAATGTATTATTCATATCAATAATGGTCATTAATTTGATTGCAATTAAAGAAAATAAAACTCTCCCCCCGCGCGCGCGTGTGTGTGTGTGTGTGTGTGAAAATAAACTTAAGAAAAATCAGATTGGTTTAATACCGTGAATACAGTAGACACCTCTTTTAATCGAGATTCATTAACCCATTTCTTTTAATTAAAATTCTCGTTCCATCCCTGTTTTTGATATACAAAGTGTCTCATTTGAAATGTTCTATTTTTATTTAACTACTAGCTGCAGAATCCCTACGGATGGGTTGCGGGTCTAGCGAGTGGCGTTTTGGAATGGGAATATTAAGTGTCCAGAATTAATCAATTTTGGAAAGTTTTTTCTTTTAATGATGAGAATTGGTATAAAAAAAGGTTAACAAACTATACAAATTATACAAAAAGGTATAAAAAGGAAATTTAACTCTAGAAATTGATATTAACGAATCGGGATTTTCCGCTAGTGATCGGTGTATTCCGTTGCCTACTTTTTGGTTATAGTTCATTATTTTATGAAAACAAAAAAACAATCGCATAAATAAAAAAATATATTAATATATATTTCGCAATGTATCGATATATAATAATATAACAAGTATACACCTGACCACCACGAGACATGTACTAACGAATCGGGATTTTCCGCTAGTGATCGGTGTATTCCGTTGCCTACTTTTTGGTTATAGTTCATTATTTTATGAAAACAAAAAAACAATCGCATAAATAAAAAAATATATTAATATATATTTCGCAATGTATCGATATATAATAATATAACAAGTATACACCTGACCACCACGAGACATGTACTAACGAATCGGGATTTTCCGCTAGTGATCGGTGTATTCCGTTGCCTACTTTTTGGTTATAGTTCATTATTTTATGAAAACAAAAAAACAATCGCATAAATAAAAAAATATATATTTCGCAATGTATCGATATATAATAATATAACAAGTATACACCGGACCACCACGAGACATGTACTAACGAATCGGGATTTTCCGCTAGTGATCGGTGTATTCCGTTGCCTACCTTTTGGTTATAGTTCATTATTTTATGAAAACAAAAAAACAATCGCATAAATAAAAAAATATATTAATATATATTTCGCAATGTATCGATATATAATAATATAACAAGTATACACCTGACCACCACGAGACATGTACTAACGAATCGGGATTTTCCGCTAGTGATCGGTGTATTCCGTTGCCTACTTTTTGGTTATAGTTCATTATTTTATGAAAACAAAAAAACAATCGCATAAATAAAAAAATATATATTTCGCAATGTATCGATATATAATAATATAACAAGTATACACCTGACCACCACGAGACATGTACTAACGAATCGGGATTTTCCGCTAGTGATCGGTGTATTCCGTTGCCTACTTTTTGGTTATAGTTCATTATTTTATGAAAACAAAAAAACAATCGCATAAATAAAAAAATATATATTTCGCAATGTATCGATATATAATAATATAACAAGTATACACCTGACCACCACGAGACATGTACTAACGAATCGGGATATTCCGCTAGTGATCGGTACATTCCGGTGCTAAGCTAAGGGGGACAGACACACACACACATACAAATGCTCTTTAGTAGGTTAGGATATCTCCCAAAATATTCTACATATCGACATAAAATAAGAATTAAATCTGAGTCTTTTTTAACAAATTATAACAAAAAATCAAATTACATCATAACACTTCCACATATGCTCCACCAGTCAACATTCAGCCGATAGGCGATTTCTTACCATATTCGTTGAAGAATTTCTGATGTAATGGTTGTTGAAATTGCATTTTTTTCCCCAACATTCCGACCCGGACATCCAATTAAGTATACTCGGCTCGGGGACGGTGTCCTTTCCGGATCTTTTAATTGCCTGTCTCTAATCTCCGACGGAAGAAACCAGGCCCGACTATGCCTTCCCAGCCCCCTGCCATCGGAGACCGGGTTTCGGTCTTTTCTTTTGTTACCCTCAAACCGACGGCGCAGGAGCGAAGTTGCCGAAGCGTATCCGGAAACCCATACCGCCGGCCGGGTCTCGGTCTTTTCATTAATTCACACCTAACGGACCCCAGGAGTCCCCGCTCCATCACGGGAACCCATACACCAGGGCGTGTGAGCCCTCAGGAACGGGGCTGTTCGCCCTACCCTGCTATAAACTAAAACCTTCAGTATCCCATTCTTCTTGCACCATCTTCTTTTATTCTGAGGACTGCTCTTGCAAATATTGCAAAATTAAGCCAGTTTCCGGACATAGCCAAGAGCCACTCCGAGAGCTCCTCCGGTCGGGTACGCATCAGTCCTGCATTTACACGATATTACTCCCATCGTCTGCACACGAAAATAGTGTGTTCGGCATCTTGAACGCAATAACAGCAGATTGGTGACTCTCTCCTTCCAAACTTATGCAGATATTGTTCAAACGCACCATGTCCCGACATGAGTTGCGTTGTTTGGTAATCTAATTCGCCATGAAAGCGATCTAGCCAAGCATCCAGATCCGGGATAATTCTTCTGGTCCATGCGGCCACTGCTGAACCCGCATTTAGAACGCTTTAATATAACCCCTGAAGAAGAATTCCAGAGGGGTTTATATCTGTCTGACGATCTGGGTGGCCAGAGAAATTAACCGTCACTTCCAATCAATCTACCAGGAATCTTAACATGTTGAAGCAGTTTTTGTTCCCACAAGTTAAGCATAGGATCCTAATATGCTCTTCCAGCGGGATTGGGTTCCCCAGTATTGGCTACTTGAGATAAGGGAAAGGCTGGATGAAACGTTTCCTGGTCGGAAGAAGTGGTTCAATTCCCTGGCCTCACAGATCTCCAGATAAGATATATAAAACAGGCTTTTATTTAATTTTTGTTTCATATCGATATGAGTTATATTTTGAGAGATATAGTTTAGGGCATTTCAAACGGAACATCCTGAATATTCCATCGTATAGATCGACTGAATTGATAAATGCACTGATATAATCATTCGTTATTGTTATTAAATACTCTTATATCCACTGCCTTTACAATATTTCATATTCTTAACACCAAATATATTTTTAAAAAGTCAGCATTGTTACATTAAGTTTACTTACAGAAAGCTTTGTATTTATTTAGTTAAGCTATTGTTTTCATACTAACAAAATTGTTATTTTGAGCTAAATATGAAAGTATGCATGTAATTTGGTAATGAAAATTATGAAATAAAATATTTTATATTTTTGATTAGATTTTGAGATTCAGTAATGTCACCTAAGGGGGTGATGACCGTACTCCCCATCTATTAGACTTGTGACAAAAAATAATTTTACTTATTTATTTGTACAGTAACAATAGACTTACATCCATTTACATTTACCAGTGGAAGATAATAAATTTGGTAGCATTAGAAAAATGTCATGTTTGACGGGATTCGAACCCGGTACCTTCGGATGAAAGGCCAAAACGCTACCGCTCTACTACGAAGATTTTTTGAATTAACAATCAATATTTAGAAGTAATGAGCAAAATTTTATTAAAAAATCGATTTATCCAGTGTGAAAGTAACAAACAAAAGATAACTAATTAAAAAAATTCTGATGTGGACACCATTTGACTTCCTTGTACGCATATTAAAATATCGAAAACAGAGCGTTTCCAGACCTATGTTTATATTAAATTTTTCATTATTTTCACCAGTAGAACACTTCCTGAAAGTTTCTTCTCGTGGGATGCTGTGTATAAATAATCAAGGGAAATCAACCCCTACCTCTTAAAATCTAAATTTCTTATGTACCATCTCCATTCGGGTTAAATATTTTTCAAAATTATTTTTACAGTTTTGCTATACATTTATGTCCAATGAAAATAGATCCAAAATGCATATTTTTCTGTCAGTCCGTAAATTTCATTTTTTTTGAAAAAAATTATTTTTTCGTGAACGGTTGAAGATAACGCAATAAAATTTTATAGTTTATTTTGAACTGATATTTTTTAATAGAAAAAAAAAATTACGATACTGTGCGTTGACAAATTTCAAGATGGCGGTCGTTTCAATTTTTCAATCTTAAATATTTTAAGAATTATTAGATTTATCAAATTGTGTTTTATTTTAAAAATTATGAAAAATTTTTTTAAACAAAATGACACCTTATCTATACAGAAATGATTACATTTTTATTTTAAATTATTGATCTCAGACCTAAAATGCAGTCAGGGTTTTTTAATTTTTTTATTTATTTTTGTGTTTATGGAAGAAAAAGAAACCAACATACTTGGCGTTTAGAGACCTAGAAAAGGCATTCGATAACTTAGACTGGAATAAAATATTCAGCATTTTATAAAAATTAGGGTTCAAATACAGAGATAGAAGAACAATTGCTAACATGTACAGGAACGAAACAGCAACAGTAACAATTGAAGAACATAAGAAAGAAGCCGTAATAAGAAAGGGAGTCCGACAAGGATTGTTCCCTATCTCCGTTACTTTTTAATCTTTACATGGAACTAGCGGTTAATGATGATAAAGATGCTTTATCTTTTCACCTTTTACTGTTACTCCGAATCTAAATTGTTCTTTAACATCATTAACTGCTAGTTCCATGTAAAGATTAAAAAGTAACGGAGATAGGGAACATCCTTGTCGGACTCCCTTTCTTATTACGGCTTCTTTCTTATGTTCTTCAATTGTTACTGTTGCTGTTTGGTTCCTGTACAACTGATACTAAAATAAGAATTTCAAAATATACACCAGTTCATTATCCCCGAAAATTAATTCTGTATAATTACAAAAAAAAACCTTGATTGATGATAGTTGTTTAAAGTTAACAATTTAACAACTTTTTATTTTCATTCAGAAGGTTGTTTTTTCCTTTCTTTAAAAATATAGTCTATATAATTGTAATATCTGTGTATAAATATTAATTTATATTTTCATAAAATATTTTAATTGAAAAGAAATAAAATAAAAAAGAATTTTGTATTGTGTTTTTTATTATTAGTTTTTTATTAAGTTTATCTTTCTAATAATAATCTTCTTTTTTTTTCATATTTTATTTTTATCAAACTTTATCCATTTTAGAAGTTATCCAATTAGAGTTCCTTCTTTTAGCTTAGTTTTTATTTCAATTCTTCTTTTATGATTTGTAAAAAAAATTTCTTCAATACATTTATTATTTTACTATCTGGATTACCTTTAATATAACACAAAAAATATTATATATTTTATTGGAATTAACTTATATTACTATTTTTATAGCATTGTTTTTATTTTTTTATTTACTTAAAAAAAAAAACACAAAAGAAAAGTTTTAAAATAAACCTTTTACCTCGTTATTTCATACAAAGTATTCGGTTTAAAACGTAATAAAAAAAAACACAACCAAATTTAAAGAAAAATAATGTGCTTATATTTAATGCAATTAATTATAAATATTAAAATTATTTGTGCGAAACAATATTCAGATTCAACTTTTTTATAAAAAATGTTAAAAATGTCTACCATTTTCATCAGTGCAAGTCTTTTACCCACGTTTTCATATTTCGTGCAACTTTTGAAGACTAGGCTACCTCTTCAATTTTCTCGTAATTCTTGAATTACTTCGGCTTTCAGATCTTTAATGTGCGTTGTGCAGGAAAAAGATCAGATAACCTTTTTGAAGTTATACATTTTTTTAGCGCGTTAGGAGAAACTGATCAGAGTATATTTTCAGCAAGTTACGGAAGTTGCGCGCGCCGCTGTAACATTTAAGATTTGCGCAGGCATTAGTGGAACAGTTTACACGCGCATCCGTGTAGTGTCTAATTCAGTCAGTCGTCCAATCCAATTAAGTGATCAACACATGTTGTAAACATAACAGATATTGAGTTGTAATAAATTTATTCATATTTACGTACACGGATTTCTGAAGACGGATATGTTAAACTGTGAATATTGTTGTTCATTATCATAAAACTTTATTTATATTTCAGCGTATATTTATTTATTTTTTTGTGAAAATTGTGTATCAAGATTTGAGGTTATGTTTATATAAGTATTATTTTTTACGAGTAAAATTATATTTTTTAATGACAGAAAAATAGCACGCATCAGATAAATTCTTGATTTTGCATAAATAATATTAAATTTTTGATAAAATACACTATTAAAAAATACAAATGTATTTGTATTATATTTTTGGTACCATAATTTTTTTTTTTTGTTTAACCTACGGGACCCCATTTACATATTGCTTCAGAGGATGAGATGAATGATTTCTAACGTGTGTGATAATGCTCTACCTGAGCGAAATTCGAACCCGGGACCTCCGGATGAAAGGCCGAGTCGCTACCACTCGGCCTAGCTAGATCAGATGCCCTAACTGGCCATAAGCCATTTGATATTTCACCAAAGAAATTTCTCTAAAGGTTCATTGTTGATCGTGCCGTGTAACATGTGACCCGATCTTGTTAAAACCACGGATCTTTCTCTTCATTTAATTCTAAATCATTTTATGTATATAATATTTTGACAAAAGATTTTTGCTAAATCTTACCGCCACCCCGATTAATCTTTACATGGAACTAGCAGTTAATGATGTTAAAGAAAAATTTAGATTTGGAGTAACAGTACAAGGTGAAAAGTTAAAGATGCTACGATTTGCTGATTATATAGTAATTCTAGCCGAGAATAAAAAGGATTTAGAAGAAACAATGAACGGCATAGATGAAGTCCTACGCAAGAACTATCGCATGAAAATAAACAAGAAGAAAACAAAAGTAATGAAATGTAGTAGAAATAACAAAGATGGACCACTGAATGTGAAAATAGGATTTTGTTATTTGAGAAGTAGAATTACAACAGCGATATTAAATGCTGAATAGCACAGGTAAAACGAGCCTTCAGTCAGAAATATAATTTGTTTACATCAAAAATTAAATTAAATGTCACGATTTTTGAAATTATACGTTTGGAGCGTCGCTTTATATGGAAGTAAAACTTGGACGATCAGAGTACCTGAGAAGAAAAAAGCCTTTTTAAATGCGGTGCTATAGGAGAATGTTAAAAATCAGACGGGTGGATAAAGTTACAAATGAAAAGGTGTTACGACAAATAGATGAAGAAAGAAGCATTTGAAAAAATATAGCTAAAAGAAGAGACAGACTTATAGGCCACATATTAAGGCATCCTGGAATAATCGCTTTAATATTGGAGGGACAGATAGAACGGAAAAATTGTGTAGGCAGGCAACATTTGGAATATCTAAAACAAATTTTTAGAGATGTAGGATGTAAGGGATATATCGAAATGAAACGACTAGCACTAAATAGGGAATCTTGGAGAGCTGCATCAAACCATTCAAATGACTGAAAAAAAAAATAAAAGTATATATATATATATATACTTTTTCAGAAATAAGTTATTTCACTACAATAGAAGTTAATGCTACAATCATAATTTAGTTAAATAATTATTTCAAAGTTAAAGAACCATTGTATATTAAAAGGTACTTGCTAATAATTTTCATGCTAAAACAATTTCAATACATTTCTAGTAATTATAAGAGAGTTGTTAATAATTACTCCTGAATTTCATTAGCTGAGATATAACTAGACAAGTTTAGTACTGCTGTATGATTGGGTAAATCTTTTTATATAACTATTATTACTATAGTTTTTATTTTAATTTATATAATAAAGCTACTATTTTTATTCATCTTATCTAGGAAATTAAATCTGACCTTTAACTGTGGAAATGTTTATTGCAGTTCAAAACAGAGATATGAACTCTTAAAACAAAACCGTCCGTTTTATTTGTATTATATATTCTTAATACACGCCATTCATTGCACCGCATCGTCGCTTTATTATTATTATTTTTATTTTTGATTTCATACAAAATTATTCTAAAGAGAAATCCATAACGTTTTCTAATTTATAACAATGTTACACGATATTTTAACTTTGTAAATCGTACTGTAATTAGACGGGTATACAAGTTTTTACCAAAACAAGTACACTGTGCCTCACGAAATAATCCAACATTTGTTTTGGCAATAATTATTTAGTTTAATAACACTGACAAACATAATTTTTATTTCTTCACATGCGATATATGATTTTAATCTGGTTTTTGATGCTGAAAACGAATATGAATTCAGAATTTTTCTATCACCCACCATTTTGAAAAAAATTTTAAATTTTAATTAAAGGATTTTTTTTCATTTTTCAATGTATAGTTAGGATTTTAAGCTCCTATATTGTATTATGTTAGCTCATTTTTTATTGTTTAACTTTGTTAACATAATTTTTAAGCTATAAATAAACAATAGTAGACAAAGAATTAAATCATAGTAAGACATCATATCTAATACTGAAGAGTGAGCCTTCATGGACAAAATTAATCATGTCTGTCCTGGTCAAATCATGTAGCTGAAAACACACTTGTATTAAACACTGGATTTAGGAATAAATTAATTTTCTTCAGTCTTATTGTTGTCTTAAGTTTGTTAAACAGTGCAGTGTCGTAATGCCTACATATTCTGTAAATGATGTGGATACCTTTTATGTATGTATGCGTTTATCGTAAAATCAAATACAAAAAACATTACACCTTTAATTAAAAAAGCAATCATTTGTACTTTCAATAAACAGGAAGTGCAAACTGATCACACACGAATACCTAATGTGGAGAAGTCCCACCCCTGTCCACATAATGCAACTTCCGCATGACTGTGCACCACATTCTCGTGGACTGCATATGTTATGCGGCGTTGCGTCGTCAGTTTAATATACTCGGAAACATCCGTGATATCTTGTGCGACGATAGCGGGATTTTGGAACGGGTGTTTCTCTTTTTGCATAGCGCCGGGTTACTACAAAGGATTTAATATGCTCATATATGTTTTTTCTGTAAGGACAGTTTTTTTAATAGTTTTAACCTTTATTTTCGATTTGTTTTTTGGTTCTATGTATTTAATTTTACTGTTCGGGGAGGGGATTTTTGCACAACCCATCGGAGTTAGGTAAGTTTTATATACTTTCCTTAATCTATTATTTTATATTTTATCAACTTTGTCTGTGGTATTAATTTTGAGTTTTATTTTACCTTCTTAGCTTGTTTAAGTAAATTTTTATTATATGATTGGTATTACCTTTACGCCTTGTATATTTTATTTTTTCGGAGTTATTTTACCCTTTTACTAAAAGCTACCAGGCGTTTTTCGCCCACAAACAAAAAAAAAAAAGGGTTTCTATTAGAAAACGAGTGGTTCATGCGCAATGGCGCCAGACCGCACACAGCTGACATTATTTTAGACTTTTTACAATAAATGTTTAACGCAAATGTCATTTCAAACCGATTTCCTAATCGTTTTTTTTTGGGTGGACAGAACTGACACCCGAACAGTCCTGATTTGAATCTGTGTGATTCTTTTTTTTTTGAGAATTTCTAAAGGAAAATATTTTCCCTAAAAATTCTCGTACAGTGATCAGCAAATGCTGATCATTGAGGCGTGTAACGAGACAACCGAGGGTATGTGTCTTCGAGTTGTTAACAAAACGCTAACTTCATATTTTGTTTGTTTATTCAATCTAATTTGTATACATACTCTATAGTAAATTGAATATATTTAAAGATACTATATAAGTTTACTTTTGTGATACATACATCTGGTTATGCATCCAGTTATTTCTGTGTTTGTTTATTGTGCAGGATGTGTTGGTGTGTGTGTATATATATATATATATATATATATGTGTGTGTGTGTGTGTATATATATATATATATATATATAATGCGCATGTGCTGTTTTAAATGCTTTTAGTTGCATTGTTTAAACTTTTGTACTATGTTTTATATATATTGTATGCTAAATTATGTAAAAGTTTGAGATGTATTCAATTGTTAGCTGAAAGTTTAACAAATACCTGCTACTGCTGATGCTGCTCCATGTGACAAAACTAAGTACTAGAATACAAGGTTGAACTTTATATCATTCTTCAACTGCAGTAAGTTCTATTGTAAAATTATTTCACGTTAAGCTATTAAAAGAGAATACTGCAAAAATAATTAATTGTATTAATATTAACAAAAAGGATGTAAAAGTTTTAATTTTTCCAAATATTCTAAATAAAAAATCAAACCAACATAGAATATTAATTCAATCTACATCATTACGAAGTATTTGAAGAATAATAATTCAAAAAATAAAAATACTATAAACACGAAGAGTAAATCAGCGAAAAAAGAGTGGATTAAAGAAAAGTGTTCAGAGATGGTGGAAAGAGAAACCATCGTTGGTAAAATAGACGGAACATACAGGAAAGTTAAAGAGAATTTGTGTTACATAAATTAAAATCTAATAATATGTATAACAAAGATGCGATTTATAATACGAAAGAAAGGTCGATAGATTGCTGGAATATATTGAAGAGTTATACGAAGGAAATTAATTAGAAAATGGTGTTATAGAGGAAGAAGAGGAAGTTGAGGAGGATGAAATGGGAGAAACAATACTGAGATCTGAATTTAAGAGAGCATTAAAAGATTTAAATGGCAGAAAGGCTCCTGGAGTAGTCGGAATACCTGTAGAATTACTGCGCAGTGCAGGTGAGGAAGTTATTGATAGATTATACAAACTGGTGCGTAATATTTATGGAAAAGGGGAATTTCCGTCAGACTTCAAAAAAAGTGTTATAGTCATGATACCAAAGAAAGCGGGAACAGATAAATGTGAATAATACAAAACAATTAGTTTAACTAGTCATGCATCAAAAATCTTAAGTAGAATTCTGTACAGAAGAATTGAGAGGAGAGTGGAAGAAGTGTTAGGAGAAAACCAATTTGGTTTCAGGAAAAGTATCAGGACAAGGGAAGCAATTTTAGGCTTCAGATTAATAGTAGAAGGAAGATTAAAGAAAAACAAACCAACATACTTGGCATTTATAGATTTAGAAAAGGCATTCGATAACGTAGACTGAAATAAAATGTTGAGAATTTAAAAAAATTAGGGTTCAAATACAGAGATAGAAGAACGATTGCTAACATTTACAGGAACCAAATAGCAACAATAATAATTGAAGAACATAAAAAAGAAGCCGTAATAAGAAAGGGAGTCCGACAAGGATGTTCGCTATCCCCGTTACTTTTTAATCTTTAAATAGAACTAGCAGTTAATGATGTTAAAGAACAATTTAGATTCGGAGTAACAGTACAAGGTGAAAAGATAAAGATGCTGCGATTTGCTGATGATATAGTAATTCTAGCTGAGAGTAAAAAGGATTTAGAAGAAACAATGAACGGCATAAATTAAGTTCTACGCAAGAACTATCGCATGAAAATAAACAAGAACAAAATGAAAGTAATGAAATTTAGTAGAAAGAATGAAGATGGACCACTGAATGTGAAAATAGAAGAAGAAAATATTATGGAGGTAGAAGAATTTTGTTATTTGGGAAGTAGAATTACTAAAGATGGACGAAGAAGGAGCGATATAAAATGCCGAATACCACAGGCGAAACGAGCCATCAGTCAGAAATATAATTTGTTTGCATTAAAAATTAATTTAAAGGTCAGGAAAATATGTTTGAAAATATACGTTTAGAGCATAGCTTTATATGGAAGTAAAACTTGGACGATCGGAGTATCTGAAAAGAAAAGATTAGAAGCTTTTGAAATGCGGTGCTATAGGAGAACCTCCTCTATGAATCATGAAACCTTGCCGTTGGTGAGGGGGCTTGAGTGCTCAGGGATACAGAGTAGCTGGACCGAAGGTGCAACCATATCGGAGAGGTATCTGTTGAGAGCCAGACTAAGGAATGATTCCTGAAAGAGGGCAGCAGCTCTTTCAGTAGTTGTTAGGGGCGTGAGTCAGGACGACTTAAACGGCCGTATCAACATCACTCAGTCCTCTGAGTACTGCGCAGCTGAAAGCGATGGAAAACTACAGCTGCTTTTTTTCCAAGAAAATGTGGCTCTCTGCATTTTCACATACCAATAATGGAGGCGCCTTCCTTGGTAAAATATTCCGGAGGTAAAATAGTCCCCCGTTCGGATCTCCGGGTGGGGACTACTAAGGAAGGGGTCACCAGAAAAGTAAAAAATAACATTCTACGAGTCGGAGCGTGGAATGTTAGAAGCTTAAAAAAGGTTGGTAGGCTAGAAAATTTAAAAAAGGAAATGGGTAGGACAAATGTGGATATAGTAGGAATTAGTGAGGTTCGGTGGGAAGAGGAAGGCGACTTTTGGTCAGGTGATTTTAGAGTAATTAACTCAGCGTCAAATAATGGGCAGGCAGGAGTAGGTTTCGTGATGAACAAGAAGATAGGGAGGAGAGTGGAGTATTTCAAAACGCATAGCGATAGAATCATTGTAATAAGGATAAAATCAAAACCTAAACCGACAACGATTGTTAACGTCTATATGCCTACAAGCGCCCATGATGATGATGAGGTAGAGTGTGTATACGAAGAGATTGATGAAGCAATTAAACACGTAAAAGGAGATGAAAATTTAATAATAGTTGGAGATTGGAATGCAAGCATTGGAGAAGGCAAGGAAGGAAATATAGTGGGTGAATACGGGCTGGGGAAAAGGAATGAAAGAGGGGACCGACTTATAGAGTTTTGCACGAAGTATAATTTAGTAATTGCCAACACCCAATTTAAAAATCATAATAGAAGAATATACACTTGGAAAAAGCCAGGCGATACTGCAAGGCATCAGATAGATTATATCATGGTTAAGCAAAGATTTAGAAATCAACTCGTTGACTGCAAAACTTACCCTGGAGCAGACATTGATAGCGACCATAATTTGGTGATAATGAAATGTAGATTGGGGTTTAAAAACCTGAAGAAAAGATGTCAGATGAATCGGTGGAATTTAGAGAAGCTTGAGGAAGAGGAGGTAAAGAAGATTTTTGAGGAGGACATCGCAAGAGGTCTGAGTAAAAAAGATAAGGTAGAAAATGTAGAAGAAGAATGGGAGAATGTTAAAAAGGAAATTCTTAAATCAGCAGAAGCAAACTTAGGCAGAATAAAGAGAACTGGTAGAAAACCTTGGGTTTCAGACGATATATTGCAGCTGATGGATGAACGTAGAAAATATAAGAATGCTAGTGATGAAGAAAGTAAAAGGAACTATCGGCAATTAAGAAATGCTATAAACAGGAAGTGCAAACTGGCGAAAGAAGAGTGGATTAAAGAAAAGTGTTCAGAAGTGGAAAGAGAAATGAACATTGGTAAAATAGACGGAGCATACAGGAAAGTTAAGGAAAATTTTGGGGTACATAAATTAAAATCTAATAATGTGTTAAACAAAGATGGTACACCAATATATAATACGAAAGGTAAAGTCGATAGATGGGTGGAATATATTGAAGAGTTATACGGAGGAAATGAATTAGAAAATGGTGTTATAGAGGAAGAAGAGGAAGTTGAGGAGGATGAAATGGGAGAAACAATACTGAGATCTGAATTTAAGAGAGCATTAAAAGATTTAAATGGCAGAAAAGCTCCTGGAATAGACGGAATACCTGTAGAATTACTGCGCAGTGCAGGTGAGGAAGCGATTGATAGATTATACAAACTGGTGTGTAATATTTATGAAAATGGGGAATTTCCATCAGACTTCAAAAAAAGTGTTATAGTTATGATACCAAAGAAAGCAGGGGCAGATAAATGTGAAGAATACAGAACAATTAGTTTAACTAGTCATGCATCAAAAATCTTAACTAGAATTTTATACAGAAGAATTGAGAGGAGAGTGGAAGAAGTATTAGGAGAAGACCAATTTGGTTTCAGGAAAAGTATAGGGACAAGGGAAGCAATTTTAGGCCTCAGATTAATAGTAGAAGGAAGATTAAAGAAAAACAAACCAACATACTTGGCGTTTATAGACCTAGAAAAGGCTTTCGATAACGTAGACTGGAATAAAATGTTCAGCATTTTAAAAAAATTAGGGTTCAAATACAGAGATAGAAGAACAATTGCTAACATGTACAGGAACCAAACAGCAACAATAACAATTGAAGAACATAAGAAAGAAGCCCTAATAAGAAAGGGAGTCCGACAAGGATGTTCCCTATCGCCGTTACTTTTTAATCTTTACATGGAACTAGCAGTTAATGATGTTAAAGAACAATTTAGATTCGGAGTAACAGTACAAGGTGAAAAGATAAAGATGCTACGATTTGCTGATGATATAGTAATTCTAGCCGAGAGTAAAAAGGATTTAGAAGAAACAATGAACGGTATAGATGAAGTCCTACGCAAAAACTATCGCATGAAAATAAACAAGAACAAAACAAAAGTAATGAAATGTAGTAGAAATAACAAAGATGGACCACTGAATGTGAAAATAGGAGGAGAAAAGATTATGGAGGTAGAAGAATTTTGTTATTTGGGAAGTAAAATTACTAAAGATGGACGAAGCAGGAGCGATATAAAATGCCGAATAGCACAAGCTAAACGAGCCTTCAGTAAGAAATATAATTTGTTTACATCAAAAATGAATTTAAATGTCAGGAAAAGATTTTTGAAAGTGTATGTTTGGAGTGTCGCTTTATATGGAAGTGAAACTTGGACAATCGG
This sequence comes from Lycorma delicatula, assembly GCF_047948215.1. Taxonomy (NCBI): domain Eukaryota; kingdom Metazoa; phylum Arthropoda; class Insecta; order Hemiptera; family Fulgoridae; genus Lycorma; species Lycorma delicatula. Next base: position 31,367,989 of record NC_134467.1, read on the forward strand.
AGTATCTGAGAAAAAAAGATTAGAAGCTTTTGAAATGTGGTGCTATAGGAGAATGTTAAAAATCAGATGGGTGGATAAAGTGACAAATGAAGAGGTATTGCGGCAAATAGGTGAAGAAAGTAGCATTTGGAAAAATATAGCTAAAAGAAGAGACAGACTTATAGGCCACATACTAAGGCATCCTGGAATAGTCGCTTTAATATTGGAAGGACAGGTAGAAGGGAAAAATTGTGTAGGCAGGCCACGTTTGGAGTATGTAAAACAAATTGTTGGGGATGTAGGATGTAGAGGGTATACTGAAATGAAACGACTAGCACTAGATAGGGAATCTTGGAGAGCTGCATCAAACCAGTCAAATGACTGAAGACAAAAAAAAAAAAAAAAAAATAGGAGAATGTTAAAAATCAGATGGGTGGATAAAGTGACAAATGAAGAGGTATTGCAGCAAATAGATGAAGAAAGAAGCATTTGGAAAAATATAGTTAAAAGAAGAGACAGACTTATAGGCCACATACTAAGGCTTCCTGGAATAGTCGCTTTAATATTGGATGGACAGGTAGAAGGAAAAAATTGTGTAGGCAGGCCACGTTTGGAATATGTAAAACAAATTGTTAGGGATGTAGGATGTAGGAGGTATACCGAAATGAAACGACTGGCACTAGGAATCCAGGAGGAAATCTTGGAGAGCAGCATCAAACCAGTCAAATGATTGTAGATTAAAAAAAAAATGTTTAATAGGTTGATTTAAAATACTTAGTTATACAGGTTGATGGAACAATTCTCTACTTTTCTCTATTAGTTAGGTAATATTTAAACGCCATTGTTTTTTTAACCTCCGGAACCACCGTTAGGTATTGCTTCGAAGGATGAGATGAATAATTTGTAGCGTGCGTGAAAATGCAATGCCTGACCGGGATTCGAACCTGGGACCTTCGGATGATATTCCGTGACGCTACTACCAATTGCGCCTCTGAGGACGGATAAAATGTCACTTTTTGAAATAATTGGATTTAACGTAGCGGATCTCTCAACTGGCCTCCAAGATCACGTGACTATACTTGTTGGGCAAATTAAGAGGATTAGTATACAAAAAAAAAAAATGTAATACAAGAGAAGAGTTAATTATACTAGAATTCTCAGCGCGAAAGACTAATATACAAATCCAACTTGTTAAAATACGGACAGCCACCAAAAAACATTTCGAGCAGAGAACTGTAACCACTATGGCAGAGAACATTTTCAGTAATTTATTTTTTTATTATTTTTTTTTTAATTACAAATAAATTATATTTAAATACGAGAAAAAAATGTTTTAATTTAAATTTTAAAATCAAATCTTTTTTTCGTTGGAGAAAGGAAAAGTTCATTTAGCCGCCACATCGACGACTAAAACCCTTCCACCATTGTTTCAAGCGTAGTTTTTTTTCTTTATGTTGTAGGAAGGGAAAGCTGTACCAGCCACTGTACGATAGTGTCAGACTCTCACAGACTAAAATCCCTACCACTTACTACAACTAAATCTAACCTAACTTAATCTAGTTTATCTAACAAAATACTTCACTAATCTTACAGGATACTAATCTGGGAGAATAAGCCGCCGTCTCACCAAACAGACGGTTGTGTAATCTAAAATCTTTCTTTTTCCTCTTTAGCCTCCGGTAATTACATTTCAGATAATACTTCTGAGAATGAATGAGGATTATATGTATGAATATAAATGAAGTCTAATCTTGTACAGTCTCAGTTCAAACATTCCTGAGATGTGTTGTTAATTGAAACCCAACCACCAAAGAACACCGGTATCCCCGATCTAGTATTCAAATCCGTGTAAAAATAAATAACCTAAAATCTAACTTACAATAACTTAATCTCTCTCTTTTTTTTTGTTTAGCCTCCGGAACCACCGTAAGACATTAATTCAAAGAGTGATATGTATGAATGTAAATGAAATGTCGTCTTAAACAAACTCAGGCCGACCATTCCTGAGACGTGTGGTTAATCAAAACCCAACCACCAAAGAACACCGGTATCCATGATCTAGTATTCAAATCCGAATAAAAGCAACTACATTTATTAAAATTTGAAACTGAGAATTTTCGATTTCGAAATTACCTGATTTACGAGTTTCCCTCTAGATCAGGGCTCGGCAACCTGCGGCTCGCGAGCCACATACGGCTCTTTGGATGAGAAGCTGCGGCTCTTTAGTTCCATACGCAAATATTATTTATTTCATCAAAAAAAAAAAACATTTAAAAATCGATCTGAATCGATTAACGAGGATTAGGCACCGATTCTATCGCTTTGCCACTTGTACTCGCTTTTCACCGCACCCCTCCCCCGTGACACGCGTCGTCGCTGTCGTCAGTCCGTCAGAAGCTCTCGAATGACGCCGTCGTCGGATGTTTCTATATAGGTTTTAATTCGCTTTCGACGCAAGACAATTTGGCGTCTTCACCAGTGCTTTGGCTGTGACGTATAGTTTGTTGTTTCAAGTAAAAGAGTTAGATGCGAATTATCTTCTCAAAGTTATGTATGTACATATATATAATAATAATAAAAAAAAAACGAAGTAAAGATAGGTAACGTAATAAGTATTATATTTTTTTAAATATATATTATACATTTTTTTCCAAATAAGATACCTAACTACTTTTTTGAGGTCGATAAGAATTGTCAAAAAAGAAACAAAGTACTACTGTTGGATATTACCGCGAAAGTGTTATTATTAAAATATATATTTAATAAATTACCTATATTATTATTTATCTAATTTCTAGCTTTTATTCTGAATTTAAGAGAGTATTAAAAGATTTAAATGGCAGAAAGGCTCCTGGAATAGACGGAATACCTGTAGAATTACTGCGCAGTGCAGATGAGGAAGCGATTGATAGATTATACAAACTGGTGTGTAATATTTATGAAAAAGGGGAATTTCCGTCAGACTTCAAAAAAAGTGTTATAGTCATGATACGAAAGAAAGCAGGGGCAGTTAAATGTAAAGAATACAGAACAATTAGTTTAACTAGTCATGCATCAAATATCTTAACTAGAATTCTATACACAAGAATTGAGAGGAGAGTGGAAGAAGTGTTAGGAGAAGACAAATTTGGTTTCAGGAAAAGTATAGGGACAAGGGAAGCAATTTTAGGCCTCAGATTAACCGTAGAAGGAAGATTAAAGAAAAACAAACCGACATACTTGGCGTTTATAGACCTAGAAAAGGCATTCGATAACGTAGACTGGAATAAAATGTTCAGCATTTTAAAAAAATTAGGGTTCAAATACAGAGATAGAAGAACAATTGCTAGCATGTACAGGAACCAAACAGCAACAGTAACAATTGAAGAACATAAGAAAGAAGCCGTAATAAGAAAGGGTGTCCGACAAGGATGTTCCCTGTCTCCGTTACTTTTTAATCTTTACATAGAACTAGCAGTTAATGATGTTAAAGAACAATTTAGATTCGGAGTAACAGTACAAGGTGAAAAGATAAAGATGCTACGATTTGCTGATGATATAATAATTCTAGCCGAGAGTAAAAAGGATTTAGAAGAAACAATGAACGGCATAAATGAAGTCCTACGCAAGAACTATCGCATGAAAATAAACAAGAACAAAATGAAAGTAATGAAAGGTAGTAGAAAGAATGAAGATGGACCACTGAATGTGAAAATAGGAGGAGAAAAGATTATGGAGGTAGAAGAATTTTGTTATTTGGGAAGTAGAATTACTAAAGATGGAAGCAGGAGCGATATAAAATGCCGAATAGCACAAGCTAAACGAGCCTTCAGTAAAAAATATAATTTGTTTACATCAAACATTAATTTAAATGTGAGGAAAAGATTTTTGGAACTGTATGTTTGGAGCGTCGCTTTATATGGAAGTGAAACTTGGACGATCGGAGTATCTGAGAAGAAAAGATTAGAAGCTTTTGAAATGCGGTGCTATAGGAGAATGTTAAAAATCAGATGGGTGGATAAAGTGACAAATGAAGAGGTATTGCGGCAAATAGATGAAGAAAGAAGAATTTGGAAAAATATAGTTAAAAGAAGAGACAGACTTATAGGCCACATACTAAGGCATCCTGGAATAGTCGCTTTAATATTGGAAGGACAGGTAGAAGGAAAAAACTGTGTAGGCAGGCCACGTTTGGAATATGTAAAACAAATTGTTAGGGATGTTGGATGTAGGGGGTATACTGAATTGAAACGACTAGCACTAGATAGGGAATCTTGGATAGCTGCATCAAACCAGTCAAATGACTGAAGACAAAAAAAAGCTTTTATTATTTAAAAATTAGAGTTGAAATAATCATTATAAGTGTAAGTACTTATATATTGTTATTTAATAAACCTATTTTCGAAAAAATTTGTGGCTCTTTATAAATTTTGATTCTTCTGACTAAAAAGGTTGCCGACCCCTGCTCTAGACCGGCCTGGTGGATTATTTTCAATATTATAAAACCAAAAAAATAAATATTTAAAAAAAATAACAAACAAAGATAATAAAGCTAGGTTACAAATAATTAAATAAACTGCTGATATTCTTGGAAGAATATTCAAGTGATATTCTACTTGGATATTCTTATAATTGAGATCCTTAGTATGGGGCACGTACGTATGTAATAATATAAAATCATACTATTTAAAAATGATGTGTTAGAATGTAAGGTAACGGAATATATACTAGTATACTGGTCAAATTAAAAAAAAAAATTGTAACGGACTATATCATATTAAACTAACAAAAAATAATGAAGAACTTCATTTTTATTATTTGAAAGAAATATGATGTATGAGATGGTAAGAAAATAAAATAAATATTTTAAGATAAAGTTGAAATAAAAGAAGAAAAAATAATAACTGATAAAGCAAAAGAAATTAAAAATAATCAAGAAAAAAAAAGACGATAAAAGGATTTATAAAGATATGATGTATTATAGAATTAAAGAAATGAAGAGAACGTATGAAAGATTAAAAAGTAAAAAAGAGAGAGATATATGAAATAAAAAGGAAGGAATAAATTTTTCTCTTTTAAATACCTCAGTTAGATTTCATAATAATAATAATAATAATAAAAAGAAAGAAAAAAGAAATAGTCTTTTAAATGTTCAATAACTCTTGAACAAATCATTTAAAAATAAATAATACGTGTATACAAACTATTATATCAGAGAGAAATAATTTCGTTTTTAAATATTAAATAATAAGCATGTATTTTTACTTATAAAAAAATATTTTCAACACGTAAAAATGTGTTGAATTAATTTTGAATTATTAAATATCTATCTCTTACTGATTTTAAATAAAAGTCGATTTAAATCCCTCACCTCGTTTATATTAGAGTAAACATCGGACATTTAATTATTAAATACCACGTATTTTTCAAGCCATTTAAATATTAAATGATGCTTTAATATTACAGTATAAGCTACCCTTCCTATTCGTATTGCATTGTATTATAATATAAAATTACGTAACTTTTTTTTTTTCTTTTTTTTTTATAAATTTTGTTTTTATAAGATAAGTATTTTTAATATTATTACGTTCTATTGAATGAAATGTTTTATCTCTAATTTTTAAATAGATAATTTAATTTCTAAATATTAAATGTAATAGTATTTTTTATAACTTTAGACCGGAACACTCGTTTGTAATATGTCATTAGAATAAAAACAACATTGTATATATATATATATATATATATACAGAGTGATTCAGGAGGATGGGCAATACTTTGACAACTCATTTTAGAGTCTAAAAATAAGAAAAAAGTTCATATAAACATAGGTCCGTAAACGCTTCGTTAGTGAGTTATACAGAATGAAAGATTTCGCCCGATTTTCAGTTCCTCCGGGTAAATTAAGGCTTTCTAAAATTCTGGGAAGGTAAATTAAGGGGCAAATTTAATTGTTTCTTATGGTTTTTGAGATGGGAAATCGAAAAAAATAGCTCCCAGAACTGTATCTCTCTTAGTTTCTGAGATATCACATGTAAAACGTCAAAAATAGGGTCAAAAAACACATTTTTTTTACGTTTTACGTACAATAACGTTGTTAAATTGGCAATAAATCATACATTTTTTAAACATAAATTATAGAGAATTTAATTATAACAAAATTGATTTAAATAATGTCAACAGAAAACAAATATAATTTTAAACATGTCGACTCTTATTAACAACAAAACCGACGAAAACTTAGAAGAAAATGTTACAAAAAAGAAAACAGATGTGTCTAGTAGGTACAATAATTTTATATCTACGGAAAACAAGTTGGCAACACTGATTTTTTTCATCACAATTTGTTTAAATACATTGTTGTCAGTTAATTGTGGTAATGTGTTATAAACTTTCGCTGATCAATCGTGTGTGCAATATTACGTCGAATTCTTATCTTATATATAATAAATATATATATATATATATATATATATATATATATATAGATAAAACCTTTTACTTCTGGGTTATAATATATTTTTTCTGTTTAGCCTCCGAAACTATCGTAAAGTATTACTTCAGAGGATGATAGGTACGAATGTAAATGAAGTGTGTAGTCTTGTACAGTCTCAGGTCGACCATTCCTTAGATTTGAAGTTAATTTAATCCCAACCACCAAAGAACACAAGTATCCACTTCCTAATATTAAAATCCATAAAATGTTATTCTTGCCTTTGCTAGGATTTGATACTTAGAATTCTCGACTTCGAAGTCAGCTGATTTGCGATGACGAGTTAACCACCAGACCAATCCGGTGGGTTATCAATTAAACCTGTTACTCTTCATGATCTGCAAAATTTAGTTGTTACAGCATTGAATTCAATAACTCAGCTACCAATAAACTCAATTGAAATAATTAACTGTTATTTATAAATCTCGATTTTTACATCCTTTTACGAAGTAAAGGAAGTATTGTGATACCAAAAAATTTCGGTTTTTAGATTTTAACGGAAATTTCAATTTGATCATCCCTGAATCCATTTTGTCTATTTTCGGCGTGACGTCTGTACGTATGTATCTCGCATAACTAAAAAACGATTAGCCGTAGGATTTTGATATTTTGGATTTAGGATTGTTGTAACATCCAGTTGTGCACCTTTGATTTCAATCGGCTTGACCATAAGTGTCCAAAAAAGCACAAAGTTGGATTTTGGGGTTTTTCTTAACTGCAGTAATAAGCTCTCATTGAGAGATTATCAACGATATGTCAAAAGTGGTACTTATTTTCATTGGTTCCAGTGTTATAGCCAAATAAAAGTTTAATTAATGAAATATTTGGATCTTACAAGGAGAAGGTACATACATCGGTTCGAATCCGACTTTATATACAATTTTTTAACTTTTTTTTTAAATTTATATATATTGATCTATTAATAATTATTAATTAACCTCTGATTGTAAAACAAACAAAAAATTACAATAAATAGTAATTCAAGAAAAAAAATATATATGAAAAAAATCAGAAGTTATTGTGAAATAAAACTATGTACTTTTCATTTTAAAAAAAATGTCTAGTGTATATGTAATTTAATAGGCGTACAGGGAAGATATGTGTGCCCACTTCAGATTTTTTTTTTTAAATGTATAATTTTTAGTATTTACTTTAAATGTCGGTAAGACTATAAGAAATTGTTTTTCATTTCTAACATTTAACTAAAAAATTTTTAAAAAAATTGTAAAAATGTTTAAAACCTTTCATTATAAAAATAAGAAAAAATACGTAAACAAATGATAGAGGGAAAGACTACAACCGTGTATGATATAAGGCTCGGTGAATTGTAAAATATTTTTTATTATAATACATATATTATTAGCAAAGGCAGCCATAACAGAAGTGGATGAAGAACTTCTACACAACCTTTCCTTTAACACTTACAAGTAAATGAAATTAAACCAGCAATTGCTACTCCTCCGGAGTAGGGGTCGCATTGCTCCCTCCTGATAGTTAGTGCCCCGTTGTGGCGTATTCCTGCTAGCCTATGAAGCGTTAGCACCGAAAGGACTTCAGTGGACGGTCTGAAGGGGAATTGCGTCGGGAGGACAGGTTTCATAAGCCTAGCCTTCCACGGTCGGCCCATAAAATGGGTTCGATAACGCCGGTTTAACAACGGATTGGAATCCAATTAAATCCGTCCTTAAAATACTAAATAATAATAAACAAAACTTGAAAAAATTAGACCCGCTATTAAAAATTAACCCTTTTAAAAAAACAAGCCCGATTAGAATGATCCAGCAGCAAGGGACTCTGTCCAGGTTCTGCGATAAAGTAGGGAGTAATAAACTCCTGCCAACTTTGCATTCCATTCCATTCCATATTATTAGCATTAATACTATTTATATTGTTTTTTTTTTCTTTTTAACTGAATTTTTCCAGTTAATAAATTTAAAAAAATTAATATAGTTAATTTTTAATATAAAAAATTAATATAGTTAATTTTTTTTAGAAAAAATATATATTTTTCGTTAATAAATAAATCTTATACTAAATGTATCTGGTTAGGATTTACAATGAAATCACCTAAGGGATTTAACTGTACAATAAAATATTTAAAAAATTAATAATAATTATTATTTATTTCAAAACAATAACAGCAGGCTTATGTCCAATTACGTTCACTTTATGATAAATAAATTTTGTAGCGTAAAAATGTAATGTCTGACCGGGTTTCGAACCCGGGACTTCGAGATGGATGGTCGAGACGCTCCCACTTCACCACGGAAATCGGAAATATAATAATCAGAAGAAGATATCATCGAAATTGATAATATTGGTGAAGAATCTTTTTATTTTTAAGTTTTTTTTTTTTTTTAATTTAAATGTAAATTTAAATGTATTTATAAAATAAATAATTTTATTTATTTTTTTTGTTTTTGTTTTCAGGACTTTATTTATATATGCTTGTCGTGGAAACATTTACAAGTAAAAATATAAAACTTAGAGCTTACGTCTTGATCGGATGGGGTAAGTGTTTGAATTTCTTATTAATATTTTTTTTATTTAAATATAAAAGATAAATTGTCTAACCTTTATTATTACAAATAAATTTGTTTCATATTTAAATTTTATTTATTATATGTACTTAAAATTTTAATCAACAAGAAATCATTCAATACAAATATTAAAATTTGGAATTATGTTAATTTCGTAAATCGTTTATAAATCTTATTTCTAAATATCCGGTCTGTTAAAATTTTTTAGATATATATTTAAAAATATTTTTATTTATTCATTTTTATATTTATTTAAAGTTTCTTCCTGTTTGTCCAATATACAAACAGGAAGCCAACAAATTTATAATCCAACACTTATATATATATAGATTAAATAAATACAATTGAAGGTTTGATAAAACATTAACAAAATGAACATTACGAAACTTCACAAAATTTAACCTTTCCCTTTTTTACATTTACCCTTTTCTCCTTTTCCCCCTTTTTTCCTTTTTTCTGTACCCCTTTCCTTTTCACCATTTTCCTTTTTTCCATTTTAATTTTTATCATACTCCATTACCATTCCCCAATTCCGCCTTCCCTTTCCGTTTCCCCTTTTCATCACTGTTCCCTTTCGTTCTCCCTTTTGTATTTTCCCTATTCCCATTTCCCCTGCCTCTTTCCCCCGTTATTTATTCTTCTTTCCCTTTCCATATCCTTTTCCCGTTTTTACTTTTCCTCTTTTTCTTTTTTTCCTTTTTTACCTTCTTCCGTTTTACCTTTTTCGAATTTTCCCTTCCTACCTTTTCCCCGCGCGTCATTCGGTCCAGTAGTTTTTTAGTCTATAACGAGGACACAGATTGGGAACATTAAAATTGAATCGTAAAATATTTAGGTAGCGTGTATTCCTTTTAAGTCGAACAGATAGCACCGTTTTTTGTTGTTAATTAACAGGAGTGTTTTGATTATTTAAATAATAAATAATTGCAATAATTACTGAATTTATTAAATAAATACTCAAAAAATTACGGTGTTAATTAGTCAAGGTTAGCGAACGAAGCCAGCGTAGGTTAAGTTTGGTTAAATTATATTTATAAAATAAATATTTATTTATTTATGTTAAACTTATATCGGCCCATTTTCCACCGACTACTTTGTTTTTAAATAAAGCTGTAGCTGCGGTGGCGTTAATACATCAAGACGTTTACTACATATTAATATAATTCGTTTATCCGAATTTGAGATATACATTTTTATATAAAAATAACAAAATTACGGACAGTTGGAGAACGAAGGAGAAATTCCTATTTTTCGTAAGGATATGTTTTGTTTAGTTTTAAAAGTAGAATCTGGAAAAGTATAGCCAGCCCACCATTTTAGAAACTCTGTACATATAAGCATCAGGTAAATTGTTCACGTAATTGATATAAAAATTTTCTGTGTTTTTAATAATAATAATTTGTAAAAATGTAGTTATTTATATTAATACTAGGTATAGAATGACCATATAATAAACTTTATGTGTAAAGTAAATACTTGTTTTATAAACTTTTGAATTTACTAAATTATTTTAAAACTCATTTTCTGCTTAACACTAGGTGGGATGTCTGATTAAATCCATCCTGGTCGGTACACCAGAAGAAAAACTAATAAACTTTAGCTATATAACTTAAGGATAAAACGAAATTACATCCTGTTTGATTTATGTATGTACTGAACTTATTTCTTACGGGTTAAATATTATGTTACAAATTACAATCGTAAAATTTTAATTTATGTAAATTATAACCTTTTTTTTTTTTTTGTTAAATTTATAAATTCAATTGAAAATTTTGGATTTAAATAAATATATGGTTTTAATTTATATACAATTCGAATTTCCAGTAATCCGATTCAAATTTGTTTAAAATTATAGATTTTTCTATTAAAAAATTTTCTAATTTTTTTTTTGTCCGGTCATTTGACTGGTTTACTATAGCTGTCCAAGATTCCCTAACAAGTGCTAGTCGTTTCATTTGAGTATACCCTCTACATTCTACATCCCTAACAAATTGTTTTACATATTCCAATTGTTGCCTGCCTACACAATTTTTTTCCTTTTACCTGTCCCTCCAATATTAAACTGACTATTTTAGGCAGGATGGCTTAATATGTGGCCTATAAGTCTGTCTCTTCTTTTAACTATATTTTTCCAAATGCTTCTTTCTTCATCTATTTGCCGCAACACTTCTTTATTTGTCACTTTATCCATCCATCTCATTTTTAACATTCTTCTATAGCACCGCATTTCAAAAGCTTCTAATCTTTTTTACCTCAGGTAGTCCAATCGTCCAAGTTTCACTTCCATATAAAGCGACGCTACAAAGATGTACTTTCAAAAATCTTTTCCTGACGTTTAAATTAATTTTTGATGTAAACAAATTATATTTCTGACTGAAGGCTCGTTTCGCCTGTGCTATTTGGAATTTTATATCGCTCCTGCTTCTTCCATCATTAGTAATTCTACTTCCCAAATAACAAAATTCTTCTACCTCCATAATCTTTTCTCTTCCTAGTTTCACATTCAGTGGTCCATTTTCATTATTCCTACTACATTTCAGTACTTTCATTTTGTTCTTGTTTATTTTCATGCTGTAGTTCTTGCGTAGGACTTCAACCACGCCATTCATTGTTTCTTCTAAATCCTTTATACTCTCAGCTAGAATTACTATATCATCAGCAAATCGTAGCATCTTTATGTTTTCACCTTGTACTGTTACTCCGAATCTTAATTATTCTTCAACATCATTAACTGCCAGTTCCATGTAAAGATTAAATAGTAACGGTGATAGGGAACATCATTGTCGGACTCCCTTTCTTATTACGGCTTCTTCCTACGTTCTTCAATTGTTACTGTTGCTGTTAGGTTCCTGTACATGTTCGCAATTGTTCTTCTATCTCTGTATTTGAACCCTAATTTTTGTTAAAATGCTGAACATTTTATTCCAGTCTACGTTATCGAATGCCTGTTCTAGGTCTATAAATGCCAAATATGTTGGTTTGTTTTTCTTTAATCTTCCTTCTACTATTAATCTGAGGCCTAAAATTGTTTCCCTTGTCCCTATACATTTCCTGAAACCAAATTGGTTTTCTCCTAACACTTCTTCCACTCTCCTCTCGATTCTTCTGTATATAATTCTAGATAAGATTTTTATGCATGACTGTTAAACTAATTGTTTTGTATTCTTCACATTTATCTGCTCCCGCTTTCTTTGGTATCATGACTATAACACTTATTTTGAATTCTGACGGAACTTTCCCTTTATCATAAATATTACGCACCAGTTTTCATAATCTATCAATAACTTCCTCACCTGCACTGTGCTGTAATTCTACAGGTATTCCGGCTACTCCAGGAGCCTTTCTACCATTCAAATCTTTTAATGCTCTCTTAAATTCAGATCTCAGTATTGTTTCTTCCATTTCATCCTCCTCAACTTCCTCTTCTTCCTTCATAACACCATTTTCTAATTCATTTCCTCCGTATAAGTCTTCAATATATTCCACCCACCTATCGACTTTACCTTTCGTATTATAAATCGGTGTACCATCTTTGTTTAACACATTATTGGATTTTAATTTATGAACCCCAAAATTTTCCTTAACTTTCCTGTATGCTCCGTCTATTTTACCAATGTTCATTTCTCTTTCCACTTCTGCACAGTTTTCGTTCGCTAGTTTGCACTTCCTATTTATAGTATTTCTTAATTGTCGATAGTTCCTTTTATTTTCTTGATCGCTAGCATTCTTATATTTTCTACGTTCATCCATCAGCTGCAATATATCGTCTGAAACCCAAGGTTTCTACCGGTTATCTTGGTTCCACCTAAGTTCGTTTCTGCTGATTTTAAAATTTCCTTTTTAAATACAAATTTTTTTTCTGACATAAAATAAATTTGATAAGCGTATGGTTGGACTGCATTTTGATTCCTGATCTTTTTGATGTACGGTTCTAATTAAAATTGAATTTAATTGTAAAGCTTTAATAGAATATCCTGTTATTATGTAGAGTTATCTCTCAGTATCTATCCGTTAATTACAGAAAATGAGTAAATCAAAACCTTTTGTAGATACTGACCAGATAAATTTTCTGTAAAAAATATATTGTTGTGCCATCCGGTCAGTGACACAGTAATTAATTATACTGAACTGTTGGTTTTTTTTTAACAAAACAGTATTATATTGTACATATATCAAGTTGTGAACACAGTAATATTATATATAATTTATTTATTCACTTAAAGTTATAAATTAAATTATTAATTTTGTCCGCCTTCGTCCGATGATCCCGGGTTCGAATCCCGGTTAGATACATTTTTTTTACACTAAAAAAATATATTTCCACATTACAAGCTTCAAAAAGATTTTTTTTTGTTTATAGGTCTCTCTATATATATAAATTTTTATTTTTCTATACAGTTTTATCTTATCTAAATTACAAAAATTAGCTAAACCTGAATATCTAATTTGTTGTTTTATCAACGTATTTAATTTCTTTACATGATGTTATTTAAATATGTCTTCGTACTTAAAATTACTTCATTTCATAATTTATCAACGCACTTTTATTATCATCGTTTTTCTGTATTAAAATATTCTTATTCCGTTTTCCTTATTTTTATCCGTTTTACTTATCGTTCATTGTTTCTTTATAATGAAGTTTTATACTTTACATAAATATATTCAAGGATTTTTTTCTGTTTTTAAATTTACATTTGATTCTAGCAGTCGTGAATCCTTGTTAGATTTCTCTTTTCTTCCTTATTATATAAAACTAAACGATCAGGAAGCTTCCCCCCATGGACCCCCGCCAATATCTCTTCATTACTCTCATATTTGTGAGAAATAATAATAGAGATAACAATTAAGGGAGCGGTCCCAAAACTTTTTGATTGTGTACCCTTAATACGAAAATAATTTTAAGTTGTACCCCATATAACATATTCTCTTCTCTCTCTCTATATATATATATCTGCATGTGTATGTGTGTGTGGATGTATGTGTGTCGGTGCGCGCGTGCGTGAGTTTGCGTGTGCACGTGTGTTTGTTGAAAAATCAAATTATTTATTATTTATACTACTTCTTTGGCGTACCCCCAAGAATCACATTGCGTACCCCTTGGGGTACGCGTATCACAATTTAGAAACCACTGAATTAATGCCTTTTCAATTATTAGCTACCACTGTATTATAATTTCTTCAGAACAAATAGTCGGCTATCTTAAAAATAGTAGTTATAGCTGGTTATCCATCCTTCGTACGGGTCAAAAAGCATTTTGCACTGTTCTCGTCATTGCCCCAAATAGACTGCGAGGAGGTAAACGTATTTCATTCCTCCTTTTTCTTGTTTTTTTTTTTTTTTTTTTTTTTTTCATAGCTTTATAAGAAAAAGTATTGTAAACAGATTTTGATATGTAAGGTACCAAAAAAACCGGATGGAAATTTTCCGGGTGTGTGAATATTCTTATGTACGTGTGTGTGTGTGTTCGGCGTTACCTTCTTTAATCATCTTATATATTCAGAACTACTGGACCGATTTTGACCAAACGTGGTCAGATTACTTGTATATATATGGGGCATTGATTCCATTAAATTTTCAACTTAAAAAGTCATGGGGGTGAATATGTAGAGCAAGGTCGCCCTAAGAATTTTTCGCCTAATTAAAATCATAATTTTCTTAGACACATTTGTTAAAAATTAAAAAATAACAATATTTGCCAAAAGAATTTTTACAAAATCGCACATCCACCTTAAAAAATGCTGTAAACTAGTGGCTAAGTGAGCATACTTCTATTTAAGTTGTAAAATTATATTAGTTTAGTTAGTGCCAACCGTTTCTGGTACTACTGCCACACCCGTGCGAATTCAGTACGGTATTCGCGCACGCTTTAGTTAGAATCATTAAATGAAATAAACGAAAAAATATTATATTTAAATAAAATGATGTATATTTTTAATTAAGTTGTGTGTGTGTAGTGTGTCTAAGCCGTACGTCACACAGTTGCACGAGTTCCCGGAAATATTTTAGGAATATTTTTTTTATTTTCCCGGAAAATCCTACAATTGTGTTGTCAGCTTTTTTTATGTTGTTAACGTTTGTTTGTTATTTCTGGAACAGTTTTTTGAGCAGTATAATCTAAATAAATTTATATATAATATTTACAGTTTTTTCTTTCTCTCTCTCTCTCTCTCTATATATATATATATATGTATATATATATATATATATTTATAAAGATTATTTTCACAGGAAACTCTGAAATAACCCAGATACACTAAACCTGTGCTAAAAGCATTAACTCTCCAAGTGGATACCAGCCACTTGTCTGCTCGTATGATTGATTTATGGTCATCCATAAAGCAAATAAAATTGGAAACTGGTGGCACTTATTAAAGGAAAAATTTAATGGAATGTATATATCGAAAAAAAGATAGCTGATTTAGCAGAAAATTTAATTTCAAATTCTGAAAATGGTCTTCGAATTCGATTTTACCAAACGTTGTGGCCATAGTAAAGTTAAATATTGCAATGTAACGTAATCCGGTTATTACCGCAACCCATTAAAATCATCAGCTTGAAAAAATTAAACATTGCGTAACAAAAATATTCCTATGTCCTTTCCAGGTATAAAAAATATATTCATCCGAAATATCAGCCCAGTCGGTTGAGTAGTTTTTGCGTGAAAAATTCACAATTAACACTATATTTATTTATGTACTAGAATATTTAAGTTTTTTAAATAAGTACCGTTTTGATATATGTCCGCTGCAGCGAGGTTGTAGCTGTTTCACGTCTGTGCACTGAGTAACTAGTCTATTTGCTTGCTACAAGATACACAAAAATCACTCGACTTTTATATATATACTAGCAGACCCGGCAATGCTTCCCTGTTGCTAGATTTGAATATATATATATATATATATATATATATATACAGAGTGTCCCATATAAAACGCAACCCAACCTTATACTGGTAGGTATTGAAATAATAAAAAGGCATGTGTAAATAATATAAATGTAATTTTTATTATCACCATCCATTACCTTACATTTAGACTAAATGTTGGAAGTGACCGCCATCTTCTTGAATACAAGCTTCAATTCTTTTTACAGCGTTTCTTGCAACTTTTTTCAAAGTTTGTAGCTGGATATTTAATACAGCTTGTTCAATATCGACATTCAATCGTTCAAGAGTTCGTGGTTTGTCGCTGTAGGCTTTTTCTTTGAAGTAACCCCGTAGAAAAACATCCGCCGCAGTCAAATCTGGAGATCTTGGTGGCCACAAGCCTCGACCGATAACACGATTACCAAAGTATTCCTCGACGAAATCAGAAGTTGAACCTGCGTATTGCGATGTCGCACCGTCATGTTGTAGCCGGCAGTATCTGTCTTCCTCTTCCAAGAGTGCAATGAACTGAAATAAAATATACTGATATGGTTCTGCGTTAATGGTGTACTCGAAAAAAATAGGACCGATTATTTTCTTCCGCGATATCGCGCACCACAAGCCCGACTTCTGCGGGTGTAATTGTTTTTCGTGATAAACGTGGGGATTTTCAGCGTTCCAAATTCTACTGTTTTGGCTGTTTACGTAGCCATCTGAATGAAACCGTGCTTCATCTGTGAAAAATAACGAATCCATAACGTTAATTCCCTCACGCAGAAATCGACGGAACCGGTGACAATATTGTAGCCGTTTTTCTTTGTCGCGCTCAAGAAGTCGTTGAACCGTTTGAATGCGATAAGGTCGTAACTGTAATCGTTTGGTCGCCCGATGAACAGTCGATTTAGACAAATTAATTTCAGCAAACAAACTTCTGATCGATTTATTTGGCGAGGCGAGTAATCGGTCTTTGATTTCAGCGACTGTATCTGTATTCAACACCGACGCAGATCTTTTGTGTTCCTTGTTATTAACAGAACCGGTCTCTCTAAATTTTGCAACTGACCTTAATACTGATGTTTTGTTAGGAGCTGGTTTATCTGGGTACTTATGGCGAAACAAATCTTGACCTGCAACCGCTGATTTCGTACTGAAGTACGATTCGACAATGAAAACACGTTCATCTAGCGATAACACCATCTTGTCTCTAGCAATACGCTGAACGTTATGATTGCATTTTTGTTACTATCGGTAGTGTTCTACTGCGTCGCCGCGATGTTTAGATGTTGGACGAGTCCATTTCAGTAACGAGTAATTTCAGTAACTTTTAAAATTTCATGGATGAGTGATTGATGGGTTGCGTTTTATATGGGACACCCTGTATATATATAGATTAAATGAATACATTTGAAAATTTGATTAAACATTAACAAAATGAACATTACGGAACATTACAAAATTTAACCGTTCCCTTTCACCATTTCTCACTTTTCCCGCTTTCCATTTCTCTCTTTCATTTTCCCCACTTTTCCTTTTCCCCATTTTCATTTTTTACCACTTTCCGTTTCCCCGTTTTATCCCTTTCCACCCTCTTTCCCCCTGTTCTTTTCCTCTTTTATTCTCCTTTCCCCTTTTCATTTCCTTTTCCCATTTTTTTCTTTTCCCCGTTTTCCATTTTTTTCATTTTCCCCTTCTTAATTTTTTCCCTTTTCCGATTTTTCCCTTTCTCCCTTTTTCCCCCGCGCGTAAATCGGTGCTGTAGTTTTTAATCTATAGCGGAAAAATATATCGGAAACGTTGAAGTTGAATCGTAATATATTTAGTATAGTTGTGTTGCTTTTATGCAACAGATAGCGTTGATTTTTAAAAAAAGCATGTTTTTAGCTGTCACAGGTGTGATATCTTAGGTATATAAATAGTATGTATTATAAAACACGTGCATTTCAATGCAATGTTGTGTTGTAATTTTAAAGCATCGATGAAGAACTTTCGGAGATTTAAGATTTTAAACAAACGAACATTTACATTTATAGATATATATAAAATAGATATTAAGTAATGGAAATACAAAATAAGTAAAAAAATTATAAAAAATTTATAGATAAAATTTATAGATACGATAAAAGATTTATTTTATATTATTGAAAATAGGATTATCTTAAATAACTTATAAACTCGATATAAGTAAGACTACTTTTGTAAATAACAACAATAATAATAATAATATTGTTTGACAGAAATTGTAAAAGATTAAATTATGTTACGTAATATTACATTACATATAGTGAGAGATAGTATACGTTCATTTATTGCGTAGAGCGTAACAGAGTATACCCTCACACCCCTTTGTAATCACTTACACGATGCAACCTTTATTAGACATGAGGTCATAAGGTCATATAATTGTAGTGACCTCCGTTCGCTTAGGTCACATGCATTCGATAATAATAATAATAATAATTTATTTTTTACTAAACAAACACGCAATCTTATTATATATTTATTAAAACAAAAAAATTTAATTAATTAATTCAAGGTCAAAAAAAAAGAATAATTTAATTTTATCCTATCAGGTTTTATTTTACTTAATGTTTTATCATTGTGTGTAATCAGTTATAGAAACTTTTTTTTATAACTACATGGATTAGAGACGGTAGAAATGGATAATCTACGACACGAACACTCCCCTGTTAAATATCAAGGACTTTTAATCTGTGTAAAATATGAAAAAACGATTCTTATTATTTCCTCATCGCACGCCCTAATAATCAGGCAGGATTTTAATCTACAGCATGTATGCTTCTGTAACCAAGGCTGTAGATTTTGTGTACATATCTCCGGTTAGTACTTTATGTACTATTCTGACCGTGGAAAATAGTCCAGGGCTGTCTGCATCGCTTCTACAACCCATTTATTGTTTTCATTGCTTTATTCAAACTTGTGAGGTCTTCTACGATAAAACAATATCATTATCCTAGTAAAGGCAGTTACGTTTATACGGATTTGAATACTAGATCGTGAATACCTGTGTTCTTTGGTGGTTGTGTTTCAATTAACACAATATCTCAGAAATGGTCGACCTGAGACTGTACAAGGCTACACTTCACTTACACTATACATATCATCCTCTGAAGTAATACCTGACGGTGATTCCCGGAGACTAAACAAGGGAAGAAAAAGAAAAAAAGGGTCAACCCAGGCGAATCCTGGAAACATTTCAGGGGTTCCTTGGGGACTCGTAGGACCAGAGACCAAAGTTCGCTTTCCTTGCTATTTTCGTGTTTCCAGAGAAACGGACCCCCTAGTCACCCGTAGAGCTCGCTTTGGTCGCGATTCCCGTTTACCCAGAGGGCTCCGCTCCCTATACCCCCCGAAGTTGTTCGTTACCCTCAAAGTTCTGAGAATAACGTTGATAAATAATTTTATTCATTATTATATTTCTGCCAGTATGGCAGAAATAGCTTATAATCTTTCGTCGTCAAAATAATGAAGTATAAAGCATAATATTTTTTTTTTAACAAATATCTGTAATTCACAATTTCACCCTTCCTGATGATGGAGAAATAATGAATATTTTTAACGTCTTAATCTTCAAGAGGGATGAAACCTCTATCAGTGGCTTATAAACTTCCCTTCTCCCTTTTTTTCCGGTAATTACCGTTCAGATAATACTTCAGAGGATGATATGTATGAGTTTAAATGAAGTGTAGTCTTGCATAGTCTCAGTTCAACCATTCCTGAGATGTGTGGTTAATTGAAACCCAACCACCAAAGAACACCGGTATCCACGATCTAGTATTCAAATCCGTGTAAAAATAATTGACTTTACTAGGATTTGAACGCTGGAACTCTCGACTTCCAAATCAACTGATTTGGGAAGACGCGTTCACTAGACCAACCGGTGGGTTGGTCCCTAGGATAACATGAATGTATCCAGCAGATTTGAAAGCTATCGTGAATACCGGTGTTCTTTGGTGGTTGTGTTTCAATTAACACAATATCTCAGAAATGGTCGACCTCAGACTGTACAAGGCTAAACTTCACTTACACTATACATATCATCCTCTGAAGTAATACCTGACGGTGATTCCCGGAGACTAAACAAGGGAAGAAAAAGAAAAAAAAGGGTCAACCCAGGCGAATCCTGGAAACATTTCAGGGGTTCCTTGGGGACTCGTAGGACCAGAGACCAAAGTTCGCTTTCCTTGCTATTTTCGTGTTTCCAGAGAAACGGACCCCCTAGACACCCGTAGAGCTCGCTTTGGTCGCGATTCCCGTTTACCCAGAGGGCTCCGCTCCCTATACCCCCCGAAGTTGTTCGTTACCCTCAAAGTTCTGAGAATAACGTTGATAAATAATTTTATTCATTATTATATTTCTGCCAGTATGGCAGAAATAGCTTATAATCTTTCGTCGTCAAAATAATGAAGTATAAAGCATAATATTTTTTTTTAACAAATATCTGTAATTCACAATTTCACCCTTCCTGATGATGGAGAAATAATGAATATTTTTAACGTCTTAATCTTCAAGAGGGATGAAACCTCTATCAGTGGCTTATAAACTTTCCTTCTCCCTTTTTTTCCGGTAATTACCGTTCAGATAATACTTCAGAGGATGATATGTATGAGTGTAAATGAAGTGTAGTCTTGCATAGTCTCAGTTCAACCATTCCTGAGATGTGTGGTTAATTGAAACCCAACCACCAAAGAACACCGGTATCCACGATCTAGTATTCAAATCCGTGTAAAAATAATTGACTTTACTAGGATTTGAACGCTGGAACTCTCGACTTCCAAATCAACTGATTTGGGAAGACGCGTTCACTAGACCAACCGGTGGGTTGGTCCCTAGGATAACATGAATGTATCCAGCAGATTTGAAAGCTATCGTGAATACCGGTGTTCTTTGGTGGTTGTGTTTCAATTAACACAATATCTCAGAAATGGTCGACCTGAGACTGTACAAGGCTAAACTTCACTTACACTATACATATCATCCTCTGAAGTAATACCTGACGGTGATTCCCGGAGACTAAACAAGGGAAGAAAAAGAAAAAAAAGGGTCAACCCAGGCGAATCCTGGAAACATTTCAGGGGTTCCTTGGGGACTCGTAGGACCAGAGACCAAAGTTCGCTTTCCTTGCTATTTTCGTGTTTCCAGAGAAACGGACCCCTTAGACACCCGTAGAGCTCGCTTTGGTCGCGATTCCCGTTTACCCAGAGGGCTCCGCTCCCTAGACCCCCCGCAGTTGTTCTTTAGCCTCAAAGTTCTGAGAATAACGTTGATAAATAATTTTATTCATTATTATATTTCTGCCAGTATGGCAGAAATAGCTTATAATCTTTCGTCGTCAAAATAATGAAGTATAAAGCATAATATTTTTTTTTTAACAAATATCTGTAATTCACAATTTCACCCTTCCTGATGATGGAGAAATAATGAATATTTTTAACGTCTTAATCTTCAAGAGGGATGAAACCTCTATCAGTGGCTTATAAACTTCCCTTCTCCCTTTTTTTCCGGTAATTACCGTCCAGATAATACTTCAGAGGATGATATGTATGAGTGTAAATGAAGTGTAGTCTTGCATAGTCTCAGTTCAACCATTCCTGAGATGTGTGGTTAATTGAAACCCAACCACCAAAGAACACCGGTATCCACGATCTAGTATTCAAATCCGTGTAAAAATAATTGACTTTACTAGGATTTGAACGCTGGAACTCTCGACTTCCAAATCAACTGATTTGGGAAGACGCGTTCACCACTAGACCAACTGGTGGGTTGAACTCCCTTCCCTATGATAACATGAATGTATCCAGCAGATTTGAAAGCTATCGGCCGTTGGTTTTTGCATGACAAACAAACTTTAATATAACACAAATCCCCGTTTGAATGTTGAAAATTGGAAGATTGGTTGCTAAGAGATTTACATTTACGAATCACCATTATTTGGTAAATCAAGAGTGTACCTGAGTGTATATATATATATATATATATATATATATATTTCCCAGATGTAAGACATCTAAAAACCTTTTCAGTTATGCCAAGAAACATGGGTAAAGATCTGGTTGCAAGTGATTGAGTAGTTTTTTGATTTTGCCAAACAAAAAAAAACCCTCTTTCTCTTTATATAATAGTATATACATATATACGAGGTGTGGCTATTAAATAACGAGACTAATGCTTCTATAAAAGAATTGCGCATGTGCCAAATTCGTACGACCAACAGCTGTGAAGCCTTCTCTTTCGATTGTTGTCACTTTGCTTCTGTAGACAAATTAGTCTATTCGTCGCCTTCATTTGCATAACATATGTTTTTTTTTTGTTTTGCCAAAAAATGATAAGTGTTTTATTATACCTAAGGGAAAAGACTCCCACCGCGCTGCTGTAGGAAGCTAATTGAGAAGTATGACTGGCTAGTAGCCACATTCAGACTCCAGGCGCTTTAATATGGTGGACAGGTACTTGCTGGGTTCAGCGGCCTAGACGTGGCAGCGAATTGCTATCTTTGACAACGTAGGGTGGTGGACACGCTAACGAGTGGTGTTTGATACCACGCTTATTCCGCTCAAGCTTTTACGTTAACTCTAGGAGCTATTTAGGACACGTGTTGCTAAACTGTTTCGAGGTTCAGTAGCCGTTTGTGGCACAGATATTCGGTCTTATGCTTTAGGGCGACCGAATGGGGTGGTGGCGGGAGTAATTCCAAGTAAACCAAAAACCCCAGACCTAAAATCTAGAAAAAGTTTTTTGAACATATTTTTTCTTCTTACCTTATCGTCTATAAATTTATCGTTAATAAATTTATATATTTAGGGAATATTTATTTAAATATTATTCTCCACCTTTAAAAAATAAATATATTGTTTTTTCGTTTATTTCTTTATTATTTACTATTCTTATGGTAGCCCTGAAAAGAGCCATTTTTGTCGTCGATTGGCTGAGAAGGGCTGTTGTCATCAAATGGCTTCGACGGCACGAATTCCTAATCTTGTGGTTGCCCTGAAAAGGGCTATTTTTGCGTTACCTCTGAGAAGAGCCGTTGGGTCCGGAAGCTGGTCTCCGGCGAAGTCGGGGAGTTGCGGCTCGTCCATTGAAATCATAACGGGCTTCCCCTCAGCGGTAATTGGGTTCCCACTACAGCGTAGCAGTGATGGCCCCCAGAGCCCCGCAGTTTCGGGTCGACGTCCCTCGCCGGCGCGGCCTAGGCGGTTTTCCCCGAGTGATCCCACGCTTGGCCGGATCCTGCTGCTGAGGCCGCCGGCCCGGGCGATTGAACCCCGGTGAGCTGGACCTGGATCGGGAAGGTAGCGTCCGCGTCCAGCGGCTCTCTTGGCAGACCGGCCAGGCCTGCTGCTCCGGCGAGGATATTGGCATCCGCCGGGAGGTTCCACGTTTCCAGGAAACTTCTGTTTTCTTTCATCTTCTCTTCTTGGTCTTCACCAGGTGGTGGTCGATGATGAATTAAAAATTCACTGTCATACACGCTCTTTTATTGGAGTCTGAGAATAGTGGGGCTGCAGCGCCGCTATGGTGGGAGAACTGCGCGGTGGGAGTGATGCTGTATTAGCCCGTACATATACTGTGCACCAGCTCTCATCGTTGCTACCGTGTTCGCCCGCCGATAAGAAATTAGGCATATATGTGGTAACAAGATATACAATAATAGATAATAAACAGTGTTTAAGCGTTCCATATAATAAGGAAAAAAAAGAAAAAATTGTTACAAAACTCTTACCGGGCCGATTTCACTTATTAAACAATGAATAATCATAAAAATTGTATTATTCCTGTAAATGTGATATGTATTACTTCTAAATGAAATTGGACCGCATTCTTTTGCTTATTATATGGAACGCTATAAAAAAAATTTGATTTTGGAGTTTTTCTTAACTGTAGTAATAAGCCCTCATTGAGAGAATCTCAACGATATACCACAAATGGTACTTATTTTCACCGGTTCCTAAGTTATAGCCAAATAAACTTTTTATGAAATATTTGGATATTACAAGGGGAAGGTACATGGGTTCAAATCCGACTTTACTCCTTTTTTTAATTTTTTTTTTAATTTAAATATTGATTTATTAATAATTTTTAACCTCTGATTGTAAAAAAAATTACAATAAATAATTTTTTTTTTTTTTTTTTTTTTGTCTTCAGTCATTTGACTGGTTTGATGCAGCTCTCCAAGATTCCCTATCTAGTGCTAGTCGTTTCATTTCAGTATACCCTCTACATCCTACATCCCCAACAATTTGTTTTACATACTCCAAACGTGGCCTGCCTACACAATTTTTCCCTTCTACCTGTCCTTCCAATATTAAAGCGACTATTCCAGGATGCCTTAGTATGTGGCCTATAAGTCTGTCTCTTCTTTTAACAATATTTTTCCAAATGCTTCTTCTATTTGCCGCAATACCTCTTCATTTGTCACTTTATCCACCCATCTGATTTTTAACATTCTCCTATAGCACCGCATTTCAAAAGCTTCTAATCTTTTCTTCTCAGATACTCCGATTGTCCAAGTTTCACTTCCATATAAAGCGACACTCCAAACTACACTTTCAAAAATCTTTTCCTGACATTTAAATTAATTTTTGATGTAAACAAATTATATTTCTTACTGAAGGCTCGTTTAGCTTGTGCTATTCGGCATTTTATATCGCTCCTGCTTCGTCCATCTTTAGTAATTTTACTTCCCAAATAACAAAATTCTTCTACCTCCTTAATCTTTTCTCCTCCTATTTTCACATTCAGCGGTCCATCTTTGTTATTTCTACTACATTTCATTACTTTTGTTTTGTTCTTGTTTATTTTCATGCGATAGTTCTTGCGTAGGACTTCATCTATGCCGTTCATTGTTTCTTCTAAATCCTTTTTACTCTCGGCTAGAATTACTATATCATCAGCAAATCGTAGCATCTTTAACTTTTCACCTTGTACTGTTACTCCGAATCTAAATTGTTCTTTAACATCATTAACTGCTAGTTCCATGTAAAGATTAAAAAGTAACGGAGATAGGGAACATCCTTGTCGGACTCCCTTTCTTATTACGGCTTCTTTCTTATGTTCTTCAATTGTTATTGTTGCTGTTTGGTTCCTGTACATGTTAGCAATTGTTCTTCTATCTCTGTATTTGAACCCTAATTTTTTTTAAATGCTGAACATTTTATTCCAGTCTACGTTATCGAAAGCCTTTTCTAGGTCTATAAACGCCAAGTATGTTGGTTTGTTTTTCTTGAATCTTTCTTCTACTATTAATCTGAGGCCTAAAATTGCTTCCCTTGTCCCTATACTTTTCCTGAAACCAAATTGGTCTTCTCCTAACACTTCTTCCACTCTCCTCTCAATTCTTCTGTATAAAATTCTAGTTAAGATTTTTGATGCATGACTAGTTAAACTAATTGTTCTGTATTCTTCACATTTATCTGCCCTTGCTTTCTTTGGTATCATTACTATAACACTTTTTTTGAAGTCTGATGGAAATTCCCCATTTTCATAAATATTACACACCAGTTTGTATAATCTATCAATCGCTTCCTTACCTGCACTGCGCAGTAATTCTACAGGTATTCCGTCTATTCCAGGAGCCTTTCTGCCATTTAAATCTTTTAATGCTCTCTTAAATTCAGATCTCAGTATTGTTTCTCCCATTTCATCCTCCTCAACTTCCTCTTCTTCCTCTGTAACACCATTTTCTAATTCATTTCCTCCGTATAACTCTTCAATATATTCCACCCATCTATCGACTTTACCTTTCGTATTATAACAATAAATAATAATTCAACAATAATAATAATTAAAAAAATATATATGAAAAAATATCGGAAGTTAGTAATGTAATAAAATTTTGGGTACTTTTCATTTTAAATAAATGTGTACATGTTGTTTAATAGGCGTACAAGGAAGTTATGTAGTGTCCACACAGATGTTTTTAACTTTTAATATTTTTCTCTTGCTCCTTCTTCGTTTTTATTTCTTGTTAATGCTTTGTTATGTTGTGTTCAAGTTATATCAAACAGAAGTGTTTTCTTCGTTTACTCTTCTTATACAGTTATATCTTCTGTGCTTGTTTTATCTGTTTTTATCTTTCTGTCCAAATATATTTTGACTTTCACATTTTCTTTTACTTTTTCAGGTTCGTGTGTAGTTCAACCTTTTTCTTTGTGTATTTTCTCATTAGTGCCGTATGCAGCGTTTTTATTACATTATTATTTTATCCGTGTACTCTAGTTTTTTCATTCCCCCGAAATTATGTGCCGGTTTTTTTCACGCATACATTTGTCATCTTAATTCTCTGTTACGTACTTTTTTTATAGTTATTTTTGTTAATGAACTAATTTTGAATTCGGTTTCTGGAAATAATATTCTCCTTCTTAGCCGTATTTATTTATTCCTTCTGCTTCGATTTCCGCAGAATATCATCCATACAGGCTTTTTTTGCTTCCAGGCTCGAATGTTTTCTTCTGTCGCCTTTTGATTTTACTTTGGTTCATGCGCTGGTAGCACTGTAATTAGGTTTAGCATTTTATACTTGTTATCTAATTTTTCTATCGTTTTCACTCTTGGCTTCTTCACTGAAAATATATTTTCAGTTCATAAAGTTGTTTAGAGTGCATGTTTATTAAATTAGTTTTTTTCCTCGCTGGTAAACTTTAAACAACCACGCAAATATCACTTCTTATAATTTCATTCTTTTTCTTTCAGAAGTTCTTTATTATTTTGAGCTTTTTTTCAGTTCATGTTCCTCTTTTGAGTTTTTCTTTTCACCTACAGGAACCGTTAATTTAAAAATTTTCATATTATTTTCCATTTAGACAGTCATTTTCTGTAATTTTGAACTTTTCTTTCATCTGTTTAACATAGACACCTTAACTTTTATAATTCCAGAGTTGACTAAAGATCTGTTTTCTTTAACTTTGATTGGTCTATTCGGATTATTTGTCCATAATATTTTACTCGTCGATTTCTTATCTCTTTATTTTATCTCAGTATGTAGTCTTTTTGCGTTCTTTTAGGACAATATATTCTTCTTTCTATCTTGAATAGATTATCTATTCCAATTATGTTTGTAATTTCCATGCGGTACAAGATAACTGGTCTTAAACCTGTGCTATAATATCTTTGTAAGTATTTTTGTGTAAAAGTTTAGTTTATAAAACGTTTTTTTGTAAATTATAATTTCCGCTTACCAATATTATCGGTAGTGATTATGTTTTAACGCTTTCGGAAAATATTATTTACCTCTTCAGGAACACATGTTAATTAAATATATATTATAAATTCACTTCACATATATATTCGCTATATGGTTACTTGCTTTTCCCGTGGTGGTCTATCTTTTTATTTTATATTTATTAGTCAAGTAACCGGAGGCAGATGCAGTCACACATACAGTAACGTTGGCATATCGCATTCCCCGTTGCTCAGTTGTTTCAGTCGAACGGGATCGGGCTGTGTGTATTCGGTCGCTTTCCAATCTTGACTGTCTTTCGTCTTCAGTCTCTGCCGCACGAACAGTTTTCATCATACGTGCATTGTTTTGTATTTCTCCCGATTGAAGAATGTCTTTTAGGCACGGTATGATGTTTTGAAAAAGATCACAGAATTTAAAAGATTGCAGTTAAATACTTTACACTCTTTTTCTTTTTCTTTCTTTTTATTCCACCTACTCCTCTGGAACGGATCTACAATCAAGTTTGACTCGCGCCAGAGGAGTGTCCTTTACTCTAGCTCGCGTCCCCGCCCGCCGGCTGTATGTCCGGCACGCGGCAGGTCAGTTCACCGGTTAGCTCTTTTATTTCGTAGGTGGAAATTCCACCTACGACAAGCCGTCATCAGCGAGCGGTTTCTTCTTGACGAGCTTCCTCATCTTTCTTCTTTATAACTGCGGTTATAAACGACGAGATCACATTAAAGTTATCCTCGTTAAGTAGCATTTTATCCACCACATTCTCCGCAGATAATGGCCCTATACGTCTTACACAGGATTGCCTGCTTTCAGTCCAACGGTTACATTCAAATACTACATGTTCAGGGGAATCATAAGCTCCACAGTAAGGACAGTTGTTGTTATCTACCCTTAGTCTCGCACATAAATAGGACCTGAACGACCCATGCCCTGTAAGAAATTGCGTTATCCAGTAATTTATGTCTCCGAACTTCCTTTCTATCCATGGTCGGATCAAAGGTATCAAACGATGTGTCCATCGTCCCGTGTTGGCTACATCCCAACGATGTTGCCAATTACGCAGCATCTCTTCATATGCTTCTTTAGAAGGTTGTCCACGTGCTATACTCACTCGCATCTCCGCCAGTTGTTTAAGCGGAGGAACTCCTGTAATTACGAGTACTGCCTCGGTGGAGACTGAAGAATATGCGCATATCACTCTTAAGCCCATGCGCCGTTGAATTCCTTCAAGGACTCTTCTGTTCTTGTCGGCTTTACACTTTACACTCTTTAAATTAGTAACACGCACACATGATAAACAAAAGCAGCTATTTATTTATGTTTTTAAACGGATGTAAAAAAATTGTAAACGAATGAATCGTAAAAATTACATATTCATGTGCGCTAAATCGTTTGAAAACTTACAAAAAAATAATGTTAAAAATTAAATTTTTCTTGAAAATCAAAGTCATTTTGAAAATTAAATAAGCTTTAAGGAAGAAATAAAGAGTTTTAAATTTTTTTGTAAAATTTTGTTATGTCGGAGGTCCAAAAAAATTAGCATATGTTCACCGCAGGGCTTCAAAGTGTCGGTGTGCAACATTTTAGACAAATCTGACCGGTAGATCTCGAGTTAAGTTGGATCAGACAGACAAACATTGATTTTTATAGTGTCCCATATAAAACGCAACCCAACCTTATATTGGTAGGTATTGAAATAATAAAAAGGCATGTGTAAATTTAAATGTAATTTTTATTATTACCATCCATTACCCTATATTAAGAGTAAATGTTGGAAGTAGCCGCCATCTTCTTGAAAACAAGCTTCAATTCTTTTTACAGCGTTTCTTGCAACTTTTTTTCAAAATTTGTGGCTGGATATTTAATACAGCTTGTTCAATATTGACTTTCAATCGTTCAAGTGTTCGTGGTTTGTTGCTGTAGGCTTTTTCTTTGAGGTAACCCCGTAGAAAAAAATCCGCCGCAGTCAAATCTGGAGATCTTGGTGGCCACAAGCCTCGACCGATAACACGATTACCAAAGAATTCCTCCACGAAATCAGAAGTTGAACCTGCGTAGTGCGATGTCGCACTGTCATTTTGTAGCCAGCAGTGTCTGTCATCCTCTTCCAAGAGTGCAATGAACGGAAATAAGATATCCTGATATCGTTCTGCAGTAATGGTGTACTCGAAAAAAATAGGACCGATTATTTTCTTCCGCGATATCGCGCACCACACGCCCGACTTCTGCGGGTGTAATTGTTTTTCGTGATAAACGTGCGGATTTTCAACACTCCAAATTGTACTGTTTTGGCTATTTACGTAGCCATCCAAATGAAGCCGTGCATCATCTGTGAAAAATAACGAATCCATAACGTTAATTTCCTCATGCAGAAATCGACGGAACCGTTGACAATATTGTAGCCGTTTTTCTTTATCGGGCTCAAGAAGTCGATTAACCGTTTAAATGCGATATGGTCGTAATTGTAATCGTTTACACTGAACGTTATGATTGTATTGTTGTTACTATCAGTAGTGTTCTACTGCGTCGCCGAGATGTTCAGATGTTGGACGAGTTCATTTCTGTACGAGTAAGGGAGTAAGCTTGACTTTTGAAATTTCATGGATGAGTGATTGATGGGTTGCGTTTTATATGGGACACCCTGTATATATAGATAACAATTGATCGTAAGGTAAGTAAAAGCAAGTCATACGTACAGTAAAATTTTCTTATTCGCAGGGGTTAGATACCGTAATAATACCGTGATTATAGAACGGAGGTAATCTCATTTAATGAAGTACGGTTAGGTTCTACGTAAAATAAAAAAAAAATTATGGATATATACTTTGATGAAATACAGACAGCAACATTAATTATAAGCGCTGGTTTAGTACAGTATACAGGTACACTACACAAAATATATTTAACAGAATACAATGTATTTCCTTAGTTACTCGTAAATGTTCGATTTAAAAACTCACTACAGTATATACTGTATTAGAAAACGGTATTATATTTTCAAATCGTACTCGATAATCGTCTTAAAAAGTCAAGAAAAAAACACCACATTACTACATACATTAAAACTAAAATTATTGTAAATACAATTTACAAAACTAACCCGCAGAATTTTGGATTTCATTTACAAAAATTTGTAATTTTCCTTTGTCTCGCTTTTGTTTTTAAATCCGTGAGAAGTTCTATGTATTCTTTCACGGCATCTTCAATTTTCCAGAAAGCAAAATGGATCAGCATCTATAAAAATCTGGATAAGATTATGGGATAGTTTAATAATATCTTCGGTAAACGTTTTGATATTTTATTGTATTCCAGGGAACGTACATTCTCCATCTTCACGTTCATACTATATCTGCGCCGTAAAATCTTTATAATTTTTATTTTTTAGTGTTATTAAATAATATAATGTACGTAAATACGGACCATTTTATCCACAAATATAAAAAAGACATGGCAAAATATTGAACCGCGTATACGGGAAGCGCGAATAAGGAGATTTCACTGTATATGCATCTTTTCATTAAAGATACGATTTTAAATCATAATTAAAAGTTAATTTTTGAGGTAAATTGTGTTATAGTAAAAAAAGGTCTATCTTTTAATTTTTTTTGTCTAATAGGTATAGTAGTAGTAGAGTAAAAAAAAAATATTTTGGTGCCAATATTGGAGATTGGGAAGTCGATAAAATATTACAAATATACATTTCTGGAATTTTTTTAATTTTTATTTCTTTATTTCTTTCACTTTTACAGAATTAATAATTAATGGAGTAATCCTAATACTGATTATAATATTACTTAACTTAATCATACTTAATTTAACATTGTTTTATAATACAATTTAATATTTATTACTTAACTTAACTTAATTATACTTAATTTATATTATTTGTAAAAGATGAAAGAATAGGTGTCTACAAGTGTCTTGCAATCTTTTTAGTTAAGAGTAAGGGGAAAAAGTAAACGGTTTTATCTTATATAGGAGGATTAGTTTTGGTTCAATTCATGATTTACTCTGGTGGAAACTTATCTTTTCTGCAGTTAAGTATAGAGAAGATCAATCGTCGTCAAATATTTATGTTTACTAATAAACCTTTCATACAGTGCTACCCGCTAAGTTATATATGTAAAAAATCTAATTACTATCTAAAGACTAATAGTATAAAGCATTATAATTAATTACATGGAACATACTTTCAGCGTCATCAATATTAATTAGCCATCGTCTTAGTGGCTTTAAGAAAGCGTTTAAGTTCCTACTGGTCTTTATGTGATTAGGAAGTATGTTATACGATCTAGGAGCAGTACTTGAAAAGAACTTCATATAACTCGTTTTATTTGGTCTGGGTACATATACATTCCTTTTACTTCTAAGTTCGTACTCGGTTGTCATACTATCTCTATGACCGCCTCTGATAAAGAAAATTTTCATTACTTTATAAACATATAAATAACGTAGCGGTAATATAGACAATTCCCTAAATATTAGCAAAGAATGATCCTTATTTCTTTTTTTACTTATCATTCTACCGAATCTTTTTTGGATTTTGATTATGGAATCTAAATTTGTAACATAAGTTCTTCCCCGACAGCTGATGCCGTAGTCTAGTCGACTATGCACAATAGCAAAATAAAGTTTTCTCGTGGTTATTTTTGGGGACAGTTTGTTTAAAAAATAAAATATCCTAAGATAGCTTAAAAGTTTTTGGTTTAATATCGCAATATGATTCTTCCAGGTTAGACCGCTATCTAACACAACGCCCAAGTATTTACAAATATCACGTTGTTCGATCTCACTAAATTCTAAACAGTTAAACAGTCGGATTTATTTATCACACTTTTTTTTTGTCTTCAGTCATTTGACTGGTTTAATGCAGCTCGCCAAGATTCCCTATCTAGTGCTAGTCGTTTCATTTCAGTATACCCTCTACATCCTACATCCTACAAACAATTTGTTTTACATATTCCAAACGTGGCCTGCCTACACAATTTTTCCCTTCTACCTGTCCTTCCAATATTAAAGCGACTATTCCAAAATGCGTTAGTATGTGGCCTATAAGTCTGTCTCTTCTTTTAACTATATTTTTCCAAATGCTTCATTCATCATCTATTTGCCGGAATACCTCTTCATTTGTCACTTTATCCACCCGTCTGATTTTTAACATTCTCCTATAACAACGCATTTAAAAAGCTTCTAATCTTTTCTTCTCAGATACTCCGATCGTCCAAGTTTCACTTCCATATAAAGCGACACTCCAAACATACACTTTCAAAAATCTTTTCCTGACATTTAAATTAATTTTTGATGTACACAAATTATATTTCTTACTGAAGGCTCGTTTAGCTTGTGCTATTCGGCATTTTATATCGCTCCTGCTTCTTCCATCTTTAGTAATTCTACCTCCCAAATAACAAAATTCTTCTACCTCCATAATCTTTTCTCTTCCTATTTTCACATTCAGTGGTCAATCTTTGTTATTTCTATTACATTTCATTACTTTTGTTTTGTTCTTGTTTATTTTCATGCAATAGTTCTTGCGTAGGACTTCATCTATGCCGTTCATTGTTTCTTCTAAATCCTTTTTACTCTCGGCTAGAATTACTATATCATCAGCAAATCGTATCATCTTTATCTTTTCACCTTGTACTGTTATTTATCACACGTTTTTTACATTTATATTTTATTGTAAGCGGCAATTTTATTTTCCCCTTTAATCAGAAGTTGATATATAAGGTTTTTTCAACGCTCAAGATCATATAATGATTTGATAAGCATAACCGCAGTGCGTCTAAATCCGATTGCATATCCTCAGCCCCTTCTATCCAGGTGTTGCGGACATAACACAAGGCAGTATCATCTGCAAACGCATATACATTACCTTTAAGCGGTGCCGAACAGACACTATTTACATATATTATGAATAGTATGGTTCCCAATACGGATCCTTGTGGAACTCCATATTGTACCCCAGCAAAGTTACTTAAACATCCTTTTATTCTTACGCACTGTCGCCTGTTGATCAGATAGCTCTCAAATCAATCAAACGAAACACCTCTAATACCACTCATCCATGGAATTCGTAGAAGGGCATTGTGGTCTACACAATCAAAAGCTTTCGTTATGTCTAAAAATAGACCGCTCAGACATTTCTTATCATTTATGCCCTGAAATACTTGGGTAGTAAAATTTAAGGGCGTCTTTTCAGTATTGCTCCCAGCCGTAAATCCATATTGGTTTTTACTAAAAAAAGAAGTTTTATTGAGGTACGATATTAATCTGTTCTTCATAATTTTCTCATAGATTTTAGTCTATCTCATAATTTTTATCATGCATTATTTTTCCACTATATTATAAGAATAAATAAATAATCAACATCAAAAAATAATACAACTTTTAATAGCTTTTTTCTGTTGTATTATTTTATAAAATAAACTTTTTTTTGGATTTCTTTGAACTTGGTGTATTTATTTTCTACGTTATATTTATTATTTAATTATTAAAAATTAAATTTTAGTAAGGGTTATAAATATATCGTTACATTATTGATAATCATTGTAGCTTGAATAAAATAATATTATTAATTATTCTAATTTATCGGTAATAAAATTTAATTGTAATTTATTAATGGTTTATGACGGTAACAAATTCATTTTGGTTATAAATCGTACAAATATCTTGTTACCGATTAATTACTTATGACATTAATGAAGTGTGTGACGTTATAAGCAATCTCTTTACTACCCTACCTATTTAATAATTCTGCTATTTCTATTGGCTAGCAGTTCTCTTCGTTAACTTCATC
Source organism: Lycorma delicatula (assembly GCF_047948215.1). Lineage (NCBI taxonomy): Eukaryota > Metazoa > Arthropoda > Insecta > Hemiptera > Fulgoridae > Lycorma > Lycorma delicatula. The sequence goes on from NC_134467.1 coordinate 31,401,838, forward strand.
GTTCATTCTTTAATTTAATTATTATTTGCCACTCTTTATTACGATAACTCTTAAAAAATATTTAATTCTATTTCATATATTTTTATCGTACATTCAAGTAAGCTTGATTAATGATTGTTGTTGTTTTTTTATACTAATTCATTTATATATTCTCTAAAAACAACAGATCCAAAAAAAAAAATTGGGTAATATACCGACTGGGGGAAATTCAACAAATTACCTCCATACTCCTCACATTAGGAAAATACCATGCGTATAACGGCCATCGGATGATTCAGTCCGATAAATGGAAACCACCGACTTGGTCTACTGGTAAACGCGTCTTTTAAAATCAGCTGATTTGGAAGTGGAGAGTTCCAGCGTTGAAGTCCTAGTAAAGCCAGTTATTTTTAGACGGATTTGAATACTAGATCGTGGATACCGGTGTTCTTTGGTGGTTGGGTTTCAATTAACAACACATCTCACGAACGGTCCACCTCAGACTGTACTACACTTCATTTACATTCATATATAATATCATCCTCTGAAGTAATACCTTACGGTGGTTCTGGAGGCTAAACAGAAAAATAAAGAAAAAAGGCACTACCGAAAAATAATTTCAATTGTAACGAATAACTTAGATTCTAAATAAGGTATATTCCAAAATTTTATCAAATTCGTACAATTATATAAAGAGGCTGTACAATTATATAAAAAAGAGTTTTGTTTATTCGGGATAAAAAACTAGTCGATCAATTACAAACGAATTTTTACCCGTGTTTCTTGGCGTAACCGAGAAGGTTTTTGGATATATTTCATCTCGAAAAATCTCTTAGTAATGGAGATTTGCCGGCAAAAGCACAGAGTTGCGAACTGTGGTTTCAATCATCACTGTGTTAGCTTGGTTTGAACAGAATGATTATAAACATCTAAAAACCTCTTTCTAGATTTTTATTTGATATTCCGAGTTTCTAGGCTTAAAATGGATTTTTGAAATTTTTTGAAACCCTGTTATTTATTTTAATTTTTTAAAAACAAATGAAGAGATCAACCTGATTTTTTATGAGTATAATCTTCATGTTAATAAACAATTTTTAGATTTTTGAAATTCGACCTTGAAAAGGGATGAAGAAAGGTAAAAAAAAATTTTCCCTATCCCGATTTTTGGGTTTGTAAATATTCTTTAGATAAATATTTAAAAATAATTTTTCGATATTTTTAAGGGGTGAGAAAATATACCAATACGACACTGTGGTTCTACCAACAGAATTACAGCCACCGTTATTGTATGTGTGACTGGCTGCACTTGCCTTCGGTTATTTGAATAAAAAAGATAAAATAAAAAGATTGACCGCTACGGGAAAAGCAAGTAACCCATCGGGCGAAGCTGCGACGGGGAGCTAGTAATTATATATAATTACCGCGGATAATAGATATTGAATACTGAATGAATTACGCTTTCATTTTTTTTTTTGTCTTCAGTCATTTGACTGGTTTGATGCAGCTCTCCAAGATTCCCTATCTAGTGCTAGTCGTTTCATTTCAGTATACCCTCTACATCCTACAATTAACTCCTAGAATTAACTCATAAATAAAATTTTTTTTTTTGTCTTCAGTCATTTGACTGGTTTGATGCAGCTCTCCAAGATTCCCTATCTAGTGCTAGTCGTTTCATTTCAGTATACCCTCTACATCCTAGATCCCCTACAATTTGTTTTACATACTCCAAACGTGGCCTGCCTACACAATTTTTCCCTTCTACCTGTCCTTCCAATATTAAAGCGACTATTCCAGGATGCCTTAGTATGTGGCCTATAAGTCTGTCTCTTCTTTTAACTATATTTTTCCAAATGCTTCTTTCTTCATCTATTTGCCGCAATACCTCTTCATTTGTCACTTTATCCACCCATCTGATTTTTAACATTCTCCTATAGCACCACATTTCAAAAGCTTCTAATCTTTTCTTCTCAGATACTCCGATTGTCCAAGTTTCACTTCCATATAAAGCGACACTCCAAACTACACTTTCAAAAATCTTTTCCTGACATTTAAATTAATTTTTGATGTAAACAAATTATATTTCTTACTGAAGGCTCGTTTAGCTTGTCCTATTCGGCATTTTATATCGCTCCTGCTTCGTCCATCTTTAGTAATTTTACTCCCCAAATAACAAAATTCTTCTACCTCCATAATCTTTTCTCCTCCTATTTTCACATTCAGCGGTCCATCTTTGTTATTTCTATTACATTTCATTACTTTTGTTTTGTTCTTGTTTATTTTCACGCGATAGTTCTTGCGTAGGACTTCATCTATGCCGTTCATTGTTTCTTCTAAATCCTTTTTACTCTCGGCTAGAATTACTATATCATCAGCAAATCGTAGCATCTTTATCTTTTCACCTTGTACTGTTACTCCGAATCTAAATTGTTCTTTAACATCATTAACTGCTAGTTCCATGTAAAGATTAAAAAGTACCGGAGATAGGGAACATCCTTGTCGGACTCCCTTTCTTATTAGGGCTTCTTTCTTATGTTCTTCAATTGTTATTGTTGCTGTTTGGTTCCTGTACATGTTAGCAATTGTTCTTCTATCTCTGTATTTGAACCCTAATTTTTTTTTAAATGCTGATCATTTTATTCCAGTCTACATTATCGAAAGCCTTTTCTAGGTCTATAAACGCCAAGTATGTTTGTACGCTTTCATACAAAAAACAAATTAAAAAAAAACCTCGTAACTAGAGTATTCAATATCATTCAACCAAAAGAGAAATATTGATAAATTTAGTGAGAAGGTAGGAAAAAATTTCGTACTTAGCTTAGTAAAATGTGTAATTAAACTATACAACTACAGAATTTAGAGAAATTTTTTATTTGAATTTACTTTTAGCGGATTTTGTTGTTTTGTAATGTAAAAACAAATATTAAAATTTATGTAATTGAGGATATTCTGTTATAAGAGTGATGGTTAAAAAAAAATTGCAGAATATTAATTTTTTTCAGTAAATCGATTTCAATCTCTTTTTTTATTTCGTTTGATCAGAATTTTTTTCTTTGTGACTGATCTGTATCAATTTTTTTAATCTTTTCTTATATTGCTTTTCTATTCTTTATCTTATAGATAGATTTCAATTTCTTCCATTCTTAAGGATGTTTTTAATGTACTCTTATGTACACAGGAGTCGTATGTATAGTAAAATATATCTACTTTTTCTCACCCCCCTCAATCCCTCTTTACATCACACTAACACATTATTTCCGTCCGTCCCACACATACGCACACATTCTCTCAGTCTATCTCTCTCTATATATATATATCTCGCTCTCTCTCATATATTTATTTTTTGTTCTTTTTCTTCTTACTATTCTGTACCTGTTATTCTTTTTCTTCATTTCCTTTTTTTTTTTAAATCTTTTGGCTTTATAAATAAAACCAATTCTCAAATGATATATCTCTTCAATTTATAAAAATTCTGATATTAGCCTTTACTATTTAAAAAAATATATATCTTCTGTTTTAACACGTACCAATTGTATTTTGTAATTAATTTTTTTTTTCATTTAAAAAAAGGAAATTTATTAAAGAAGAGCCCATTATTTAAAATCATAATTTCTTTTTTTTTGTGGAAAGTTTTATATATATATATATATAGAGAGAGAGAGAGAGAGAGAGAGAGAGAGTGAGAGAGAGAGAGAGACAGACAGACAGAGAGAGAGAAATTCATAAATAATGTAATAAAGTTTCTTTATAAGTTCTTTGGTGAAAATAAAGAAAAAAAACTTCGTGTAAACATAGATTTAAAGACGTGTGGCTAGCGAAAGATTTCGCTCTTATAAGTTCGGTAAAATTAAGCCGAATTCTAATTCTTAGTACCCAAATTAACGGTTAAATTTAGTGTTTTTTTTTTCGTTTTTTTTTTGTTTTTTTTCTTATAAATCTGACCAGTAAAATTAAAACAATAAAAAATATAAATAAGTCCAAGGATTGTATTTTTAATATAACTTGGCCTCTAATCGACAGCGCCGACCCCACAAAGAGCCTAGGCTCCCGCAGGGACGACCCCGCCGACCGGGTCTTGGTCTTTTATTTTAACCCAAACTCAAACTCCCCTGGAGTTCACCCCCTTCTCAGGTACCCGCACACCAAGGCGTACAGGCCCTCCATGGAGTGACTGTCCGCCCTACCTTACTGTTTATACTCCCATTCTTCTGTCTTCATCCTCTTTGGCCCGCAGGACCTCCCCGGCGAACCTGCGGAACCATTCCCAGTTCTCATTGTTGTACCCCAACCGGTTTATGAGATTTTCTGGTGTAAGACCATTAATTACTATTTGACCTCTGTTAACGGCCCATCTTGGACATATGAACAACGTATGTTCGGCATCGTCGTTCTCTGGACAATAGATGCACTGCGGGGTGGCTCTCTTCCATATCCTATACAGATACTGACCGAAAGAGCCGTGCCCCGTCAGTAATTGTGTCATGTAAAAATTGACATCTCCGAGTCTATTGTTATTCCAGGTTTTAATATTAGGGATTAGGCGTCTGGTCCATTCTCCCACTCTGGACCCTGTCCACTCTTCTTGCCATTCTTGTTCTATAATCCCTTCCATCTCTTCTTTCGACATACCGCTGTGTCTGAGAGTTCTGGCTTTTATCTGAAGGTCTATGGGTAGGACCCCGGTCAGTACGCACAGCGCGTAATACGATACCGTACAGTAACTAGCAGCTACACGCAGCAATGCCAGTCTATGGACACTTCTCAACTTCTTTTTATTTCGTTGTATGTTCATTGCCGCCCCCCATATGGGAGCCGCATACAGTACCGTCGAAGTGATAGCCGCGGTTATCAAT